>NC_058520.1:285910158-286248479 GCF_904849725.1 Hordeum vulgare subsp. vulgare
CATCGCATCCCTTTGCGGTCTCACGCACGGTTAACCCCACGGCTGCAGCCTTACCTTAACCGGGACCGTTTGCGCCTTTTGACTCACGTCTGCAATTGTGTCGCTAGCAATCCAACGACAAAGAACCCGGATCGACATGTCTAGTCATAAACCAAAGTGGCAGTTCCGCACAGGGACAGGCATACATGACCCAGCAAAGCACGTGTCGGTCACTAGCGAATGTAGACGAGTCGTAGCAAGCTACAAGGACTCCATTACATCGCGTGACATTTCCCCAAAGGGGACAGGCACAACAGCTAAGAAGGACACACGCCGGTCAACCGATGTGTCCGGAGCAGTAGCAAACTACCATGGCTCGTTGGATCTCAAAGGGGCATTTCCCTGTAAGGAGTGCTACTAAAGTTTATGGCTAGGTATCCGAACCCCATACATATCAAGTACGACACACATACGCATGGCATACCGATATGTATAGATACAACGATGGCATCACAACATAACCATAAACATACAAGCTTTATTTAAAAGGCTCGAAAGAGCCACACTCATAATATTACACAGTAAGGGTCTCACGACCCATCATAGCAGTCATTCAGTTACAAGCCAGCGGAAGTAGTTAAAATGTCTCAGTATAGACAGATGAAACTAGAAGGCACATGGCCTGACTATACTACAGACCCAACCTAGGGCCAGATCGTAGCTGGGACACCAGCTACTCATCGTCGTTGATGTCTAGGAAGAACCCTCTGTTAGGGTCATTAACAACCTCTACAACAATTGTTAAACAAACATGAGTACGGAGGTACTCAGCAAGACTTTAGGATAACTATCTACTCATGCAATGTATCAATAACGTATTGTGGGGTTTCATGCGGAAAGCCAGCATTTGACTCGTGGCTAGACAACTTACATTTTAAAACAATTTTTGACAACTTGATTTCTCGCACACGAGTCCACTAACACCACAACAATACTCCATCGTGGAATCATTCCGTCTCCACACGGAAAATGCCATCCATGACACTCACGCTTATCTTGACAATTTTATGAGTAGCTATTGAAGTTATCTATGAACAACATATGTCTCCAAATAGTCCATATCCGCAGACGCGGCTATTCGAATAGATCATAACCCTGCAGGGGTGTACTTCGTCACACACGCTCTCGCCACTTATCGCCATGTGCACGTCATGCACCTCGGCAACCTTCAAGCGGAAGCCCAGCGAGGGAGTCGGCCACGACCGTTAACCACACTAGTACCTAGTCCAGGTCTATCGCCTATCTGAGGGTAACCCGCACGGAAGTCCGGCCGAGGTTTCCGCCACGGCCCCAAACGATGTGCGCAGGGTTCCCAAGCCCACCATCCGGGTGCCACTTGGTACACCGTGCCACTGCCTACCGCATCACAGCCCACCTCTCAGGTCAGCACTATGCACGCTCTCCAGCATGACTATAAACACGAGAAACTACTTGCAACTCCTGGACCGAGTACTAAGCGATTAATAAGTCGAGAGGGTCAATTAAGTATCCTAACGTGTGGTAGTATCTAGTCTTGGATTACATACACGGAACTCAGTTCCTAAGGACGGTTCCAATGAAACAACCCGCCATGTACTCCTACACAGCCTTTCACCGGTAACTTTACCAAATCAGGTTCAACACACCACCTTTACTTACTGAACACATTCTCACAATTCTGGTCATCTCCCAGATGACAGACCATACACAACTCTAAGCATAGCATGCATAGCAGGATAAGTCACATCATGGCTCAAGCAACTACCAGGTATGATAGGTTGCAAGGTTCAGCTATTTACTGTGACAAGGATAGGTCATGCAAAGGAAGTGGGTTCAACTAACGTGGAAAAAGCATTTGAAGCATTTGATCCTAATGCAATAATTAAGTGAAGGAGCGAGAACATGGGGTTTATCAGGATGATCAAAATGGTTGCTTGTCTTCTTTCTCAGAGGAGGGACAATATCCGTCAGTCGGATATTCGGTGGAATCCGGAGCAGCGGAGCCTATCGAAAAGAGTGACAACAATCAATAACAAGCATATGCAACAAGATGATGCATGAGCATGGCATGAGGATGCAAAGTGGTATACTATTATAGCTAACATTTATTAGGTTTGAAGTTGATTTGAATCAAATTCAAATATCACTTCAAACAAGGTATTCTCGGATACCATTTTAATTGATTCGACCTGATGCTCAGATCAACTTGTTTTAAACATGCATGGAAATGACATGTTAGGTTGCTGGTTTGTGATTTGGACAGTTTTTGATCATATCATTTGAAGTGGAATTTAAATAATTTCCAAATTCCATCCCCAAAGTATTTATAAGAGTTAACTTATTCATTAATCTATATGTTTGGGTTCAGTAACATTTTCAAACATGTTTGAAAATGACATATTCAGATTCTTTGAATTTTTCTCATACTTTGTCATATAAAAATGATTTTCATTGGACTTACAAATTATTTTCCATGATTTTTTAGAAGTTTTTGACATTTCTGGAATTATTTCTAAATTAGAAAATCCTTTATTGCGTCATAGTGACGTCTCTGGTCAACATAGGCTGGGCCAGGTCAAACCTGACCAGTGGGGTCCACTGGTCAGTGACCAGGGGCTAATCCGTGAGTTGACCAGCCCCTAACTAGGGTTTCACCCACCCTGGGTCCCACTGTCAGTGGCTCGGGGGGGGGGTGTTTAGTGGGTAATTAGGTTGACCACGTCGGCCCCCACAGGAATATGGCGGGTGGCGACCACGGGCGCGGCGGAGGACTTGCCGGAGTTGAGCTAAACGGTGCTACGGGCATCGGTTTTGGGCGTGGTTTGGTGCTACGGCTAGCTAGCGAAGCACCACATCTAAAGGGGAAGGAGCTAGACCCAGTGGTCACCGGAATACATGCCGTCGACGAGGTCAGCGGCGGCTGCGGCTCGGGCATCGTCGGGAGTGGCGTTGCGAGGCACTAGCGAGCTGGGAGAGGGGCTCTACGACATCTACACAGCTCCAGGAGCTCATTTCTGAGCTCGGTCTCGTGAACGGAATACCACAACGACGGCATCGACATGGCCGGCGACGAGGACCTTCGAGCTCCAGCGGCTAACGGGGTTAGAGGAGGGAAATGGCCTCGGGAAGAGGTGGAATGGGAAGAGGAGCTCACGGTGGTTCTTCTGAGGCTGCCGGCAGGGTCGAGGAGGCCCGGGAGGCGACGGATCGACAGCGACCCGAGCTTCGGGAGAGAGAGATCCGAGAGGGGGAAGGGGAACGAGAGGCTGAGGGGAGGAGATAAGGGCGCGGGGAGGAGGAGAAGAAGGCCCAGGGCTTCGCGCTGGCGCTCCTGGAGGCCTCCAGCGGCGAGCAAGCAGGCAGGAGGTGGCCGGGGCTTGGCCGCCGTACTCATCTTCCCTTCTGCCTACCGGTAGGAGGAGGAAGATAACCGGGGAGCCCCTGGTGGGCTGGGCCGGCGACAGATAGAAGGTAAGCCTTTCCTTTCTCTTTTTCTTCTGTTTTATTTACTGACATTGTTTCCCATTTATTTTGGCTTCACAAACAAACTATAAATAGTTTGAAAAATGCTGGGGTGTTTAGTTGGAATATTTCCAATCACCCATAAAGTTTTCAGCATTTTTGAAAGTTATGTACCTTTGAATTCAAATTTAAAACTTGAAACCAGTAGTCTTTTGCATTTATTTAAAATGCCAAAAGTATAAAGGAAATGGTTAACTTCATTGCTTATTTATTTTCAACAATTATCAGAAAAGTTGAACTTTTCTTGAGGACATTTTGGGTTCATTGATTTCAATAAGTTTAAAATTCCTTTGAATATGAGAAGTGGCTAGGGTTTTTGAGTTTCCCTTCACTACATACTTTGATCTTGTTGCCATTTTCTTGGATGCAATGCAAAGAAAATATGAGCACAATGCTAAACCTTGTTTAGGGTTCCAAGGATGTGACAGCATGCCATATCTTTGCTTGAAATAGTGCACTAGCATACTAGAGGTGTTTTGGAAATTTGTGGGGGCATTGGCTTGAACAGAAATATTGGACGAGGGGTAAAAGAGGTGATGTCATGGTAAAAAGGAGAGTAAGAGAGATGCAGTCACCCTCCAATAATTCACCATGGGCCATGGCAAGGTTACTAGAGGTGATAGAGGGATAGAAGATGTTGTGGTAAAAATTTGAGTTCAAGGAAAATAGTAGAAGGGGCCAAAGAAGCAATTTTGGTAAGTGAGCATAAGGTGTTTGATGAGTGTTAGGGCTCGCAAAAGGATTCCAATTGCAATGAAACTTAACAGGATTACATCGTAGGTGAAAACAAGATACGATGCCAAAATTCGGATTGGTTGGAGAAATTTTCCAATGTAGCCTTGAAAAACCCAAGAAATGGGCAAAAATGGCTTTCTGCAGATAAAACCATGCAATCAATTCCCACTAACGCACCACTTGGTGTGGTGGCATTATTTGAGTACTAAAGCATGCCCAAAAAGTTGGGGATCAATTGGACAAACTTCAATATGTAAAGTTTCCCAATTCAAGAAATCAGCAGAGAAGGTATTGAGGGGTTTTGGACAAGTTCATCTATTCTCCTTGATGCACCATTTGGTGCGGATACATTATTGGAGCATCAAAACATGTCCCCAGAATTTGAGAACAATTGGAGACACTTGGCAATGTAGAGTTGTTCAAATTTGGATATGGACAGATAGGGTTTTGGAATATTTAGGTGAATCAAAACAACTTGGATTGAGATTAAACTTGCCAAGATCATCACTAATATCATGTGTGAAATGCTAGACACTTATTGGGATTTATTGAAAATATTCTTATGGAAATATTCCAAAATCTTGAAATAGGCAGAAAGGGTTTGAAGGGGTTTTGTCCAATATTTTGAAGATGACCATGTGTTAAAACTCTTATATATAGAATATATATGTCCACTAAGTTTCCCTAAATTTTCTCAAATATTTTGGAAGTAGGAAAAATAACCTTTCTTCATAAAAGACCATTTCTCACCCCAGAAAAATGTATTTAAATAAAATATAAAATTATATTTTAAAATAATAATCTTGCTGTTTTGGGAAGTATTTTAGATAATGGTATTTAGATAAAATATTAGGTGCAAAAAAACTTCCCTAGTTTGAGGACTTGTAGTACAAATCCCAAATAAGGGGTTTTTGACGGCTTAAATTAAAGAATTTTTTTTGGTAAAAATAGTTTCTGGTCCTATACACATGGTATGGTCATTGGGCAAAGACTTTGGGCATGTATGTGGGTCGAAGGATTAGTGGGAACTTGGTGATTTAAACACAAGCAAACAAGAAAGCAAGCAACAATCACATCAAGCATCACAAGCGCTCACAATTTTTTTAACAGGTCCGAATTTTTGAGATAAATTTATTTCGACAGGAGATCCCAAACATACAGTGTGACAGACCTATCCCCCTTAGAAGAAAGTCATCCCAAGAGTTCCTAGGCTAGGCGTTGGAGAGATGCATAAGTTTGGGTCGGATGTAGTCTTCACGTTCCCTTGTTGATCCTTCTTCAATTTGGTTACTCCATTGGGTCTTGAAGTGCTTGATGATACAACTTCGAATGCTCTGCTCATCTTTGCTTGATCGTGAATGTTGTTCTACCAATAAACTAGGCTTGACTAGGGGTCAAGGGCTTGGTGAACTAAGTTCTCGCAACAGTCTAGCTTGCATGCGTACTCCAAAGTCGGAATACGTGGCAAGGTAGCGTGTGTGGGTGCTACTCCTGGGGCTGCGCACGTTGGTTAGGGACATCTAAATGTCTCAGGTTAGAATAGAAGGGTTCTTCGTAGGCTTTTCGTCGAGATTTTCGGCTTCAGTAAGTTGCCCGTGTATGTGCTTCATTCTTCTCCGGTCGTTTGTCGATGTCGTTATGGACGCATGCTTCCAATGTGCCTTCACATGCTTCGTGTTCTAGCCTCTTCATAGCTTCTCGTCAAAATTACTGGGTTGGGTCTCGTCCATAAGATTAATCTTAAGGACGCGGCGTTAGAATAGGTACTATCACCTAGGAGAGTTTTTGAGGGGTCCTAGATGAGCTGGCTACCCGAAAGTATAGACCACTCATCCAATCCCTACGGTTTGTGGCTTGGCAAGCGAGGTGAACTTCCCCTCGATAGGGGCTTCAGCATGGTCCAGTTAGGACTCATGTCCCTAATTTGTATCAAGAAGGGCTCCTTAGTTTCCCTCGATGTCCAAAGGCTTCATCGACTTGAACGTCGATGCTTCTTGGCATAGTTGATGTAGCCAGCAGAGGAGCGGCGTTTGACTTCTACTCCTTCTTCTTCTTCGTTGTGGTTTCCCAACCATGGCGATTCTTCGCCTCGTCTTGGTAGGATTGTCATCTACTACTTGGAGACTGCTTCGAGGAGTCCATTTTATCAAGGCAATACCTTACTCTTGAGAGGCATGGCGATCGGTGTTCCAAGGGCATGTCCATACATGACTAAGGTGTTCCTCCTCTTGTTGGATGAATAAGTATGTCATCCATGAGGATAACAACATACTTCCCCAAGCACTACTTAGACACACTGCTCATGAGATAGGTAAGAGAAGCGGGGGTTTTTGGTCCAACATAGTCTAGTCCTTCATATCCACGTTCCTCATAGACATGATTGGTGGTTGTCGGGGCGGAGTATTAGCCATAGTCTAACGACTTAGAGATGTTTCCTATGGCCATAATCCGACCATTTTATGGCTCGGTGAAGCTTTGGGGTTTCAAGGAACTTATAATGTGAGTGAACGTCTATCATCTTATCCCTAAGCACATTCCTTGGATGACAATAGTCTAGCCTCTATCTCAGGGCAAAAATCACCCTATATCATCGAGGGTACCATCTCACATAAGTCAACTTCACACCACTCATGCTAGTCAACTCCAAGGTCCGATGGAAGGACCTAAATCAAAACATCATAAGTACACTATAGCTAAGTTACACATGTATTCCTATGTAGGAACCCTCGGGAAAGCATATAAGCCGCTAAGCTTAGATTAAGACAATAGAAATCCAAGCGCTCAACTAGATTATCCAATGGCCAGGGTACTGCATCCCTATGTTAAGAAAACACGTAGTACACCAATCCAATGTCTTGTTTCCTTCCTACGAATCCAATCAAGTGGTTCATCAATCTCATCAACTATCACTGGACCCATCACTCCTACAAATCCAATATCGATGGGGATTTCCATGATCACCTAGAGTCCTCATAATCCACATATCATTGCAAGGACTATGTCATAGTATACCCACAATCTTCCAATATCATGGCTAACTAATCTCCAAGGCCAGGCTTATATAAATTCATAAATCATTTCGACAACTCCCGTTACTTCTACTGGTTACCCACCAAGAACATGGTATCATGATCGAAATCATCAAACTAAATCCAATTTACTTCGAACCACGTTGCGTCATTCATCATCGATACTCTAGTAGGATTACCTACTTAAATCCGAATTGCAACTCCTACTTGTCACTTCAAGTCATTATGGTAACATCATCAAACCATGGATACTACCTTGTAAGTCCAATTTATTATACCTCCAAGAATTTTAGCTCGTGATCATAATTGTCCAACTAAATCCAAACTTGCTCCACCGATATGTAGGTTATGCTACTTTATCATCTTGTTCCACGAAGTTACCTATCAACATGATAGTCCCCGTAATCCACTGAAGGGTTAGCTACATCCTCAAGACACCTATTATAGTCACCTTAAATCAATGTCTAGAATCCACTAAAAGGCTAAGCAGGGGTTATCGAAGCTCACCGGGTGCTTTGGCAAACCCATGTGTTAAACATGAGATCAGAGGTTTGAGCTAGGGAATCTTGTGAGATTTAGGTTGGTCTAGGGAGGGATTTCAAATCTTGAGGGAGAAGCATAATTCTATGGGGTTGCGTCTAGTTGAGTACGTTGCGGTCGGAGTCCTCAGTTCTACCTGTCTATCGTGGTGGATCCTTGGTGCATCTTGTCTTGCTAGTCTTCAGTTGTCGAGAAAGGTTAGAGAGAGAATAGTAGCACACTACTGGAATCCAGTTCTTTGCCGTCAGCCAGGTCTTTGCCGTCTGCTGGCTGATGGCAAAGAACCTCTTTGTCGTCAGTTGACACAAGGCACATGGCACACATACTGTTTGCCATGTGTCGGCCCTTTGACGTCTGCCAGCGGACGGCAAAGAGTCCCAGGGCAAACGGCAAAGCGGACGGGTGGGTCCCATACCTGCCGTGTCTGACGGAAGGCTAACTTTGCCATCAGGGGGCCTTTGCCGTCCGCCATGGGGCCCTTTGCCGTCGGGGGGCGGACGACAAAGGGGCCGACCTGTAACGACCGTCTACTCCCCCTCACGCTCAGTGTCTCTCTCCCCCCCCCCCCACACTGTCTCTCTCTCGCCCTCACCTCACCCGCCCCCGCCGCCGCCCCGCCTCGCTCCAGCACCACCGGCAACCCCCTCCCCGCGGCGAACCCCTCCCCGCGGCGACCCCCTCCTCACGGCGACCCCCCCCCCCCGCGGCTACCCCCTCCCCGCGGCCACCCCCTCCCCGCGACGACCCCCTCCCCACGACCCTGCTCCCCCACCACAACACCTCCTCCCACTGTCACTTGTGAGTTAATTTTTTGTTGAGTTCATTTTCTTTCATTTTTTTATTTTTTTCATTTCATTGCATCTGTTAGTTTAGGTTACTGTCAGTGTTAATTAGGTTAATGTTAGTTTAGGTTAATTAGGTTACTATTAGTTTAGTGTTAATTAGGTTATTATTAGTTTAGGTTAGTTACGTTACTATTAGTGTAGTCTTAATTAGGTTACTGTTAGAAGAGGAGGAGGAGGAGGAGGAGAAAAGAAAAATAATAATAGTAATAAGATGACAAAGAAGAAGAAGAAGAAGAACGAAAAGAGGAGAGAGGAGAAGAAGAAAGAAAAGGACCCCAACCCCCCGACCACGACCCCCGACGCCCGACGCCACCAACCCCCGACCCCCGATGCCACCAACCCCCGACCCCCGACGCCACTGACACCTGACTCCCGACCCCCTGCGCCCGAAACTACTGACCCCCGACCCCCGACACCCGACTCCCGAACCCCGACGCCCGACGCCACCAACCCCCATTGCCCGACGCCACCAACCCCTGACCCTCGTCCCCCAACGCCACTGACACCTTACTCCCGACGCTCGACGGCCGACACCACTGACCCCGGACCCCCGACGCGCGACGCCCGACACCACTGACCCCCGACCCCCGACCCCCGACTCCCGACCCTCGACGCCCGACACCACTGACCCCCGACCCCCGACCCCCTACCCCCGACCCCCGACGCCACTAACCCCCAACCCTGGGCCCCCGACACCTCTTTGGCCTCTTGTTGATCAAAAAGACCCCGACCCCCGACGCTAGTGACCCTCGACCCCCGACGACACTGACCCCCGACCATCAACGCATTTAACCCGACTCCCGACCACCGACACCCGACACCACCGACCCTCGACGCCACTAAGCCCCGACCCCCGACACCTCTTCTACTTACTGTTGAACGACAAGGTGCTTTTCAGCCTTCTAGAGGCCCACGGGGTCAGTGTTTTGTAAATTACGAGTTAGGTCACATATTTTCCGATTATGTTAATTATAAAAACATCATATTTGTGTTGATCGTGTGAATTTCAATGTGCAGTTTTTCGACGACCTCCATGTGTGTTGGACGAGCTCCGCCCCTGCGTTCGTTGGTGAGCACAAATGATTTCTCCTCCTACCCCTTAATTTTCTCTGTCCCGGTCTTCATGCCGATTAAACTTGCTAGCTATAGGTTTCTTCAATCATGAATATGCGTGACCAGTATGCGTCTCCCGTTCGAAAGGGCGACATCTATAAATATGCATTTCTTTGCATATTTATACCCGCCATCCTTCCGAATTGTCCATCGTTATCCATGGACAGCCCGAGTATGTGTAGATTGGGTTCGTTTTTCGGTATGCTGTGCTCTGGATCCGATGTAGAATTTCGTCAGTGCCTCACTGTTGTTCTCCGGGTACACATCCTCTCTTCTTATTGCCGAGCCGTGTATCAGGAGAACAGCGGGGAGGTGCTGCCGAAATTCTACATCGCATCTGGAGCAGAGCATGGAAAAACGAACCCAATCTACACATACTCGGGTGGGATTAGGACCTATCTTTACCTATTAGCGTGTAGGTTGCATGGACATAATAAACTGACAAACTTGATTAGCGTATGAATATAGATGATGAATTATATATTTATTTCTCATGCGCCCATACGTAGCTAGGCAACATGAGTGATCGTGCTTGGATGTACACTGGTCACCCTAGTCAGAAAGAAATGACATAGTTAGCTCCAAAATGGCATATACATAGCTAATTATCCTCCAAAATGACATATTTAACCCAAGTTAGCTTCGAAATGACATATAATTAGCTAGGCTTCCACCTAAATGACATAATTAGCTTAGTTAGCTCCAAAATGACCTATTTAATAAAAAAAATAACCTATAGTTAGCTAAGTTCTCTCCTAAATGACATAATAAGGCTAACTTAGCTCCTAGATGACCTATTCCCCCTAACGTAGGTATTAAATGGCCTATAATTATCTTAGCTAGATCCAAAATGGCTTAATGAGCATAGTTTGCTCCGAAATGACACATTTTACCCAAGTTAGCTCCGAACTGACCTATAGTTAGCTAGGCTTCCACCTAAATGACATAATTAGCTTAGTTAGATCCAAAATGGTCTATTTAATAAAACATGACCTATACTTAGCTAATTATCCTCAAAATGACAAAATTAGCTCAAAAAAGGCATTCTTAGCTAATTATCCTCCAAAATGACATATTTAACCCAAGTTAGCTCCGAAGCGACATATAGTTAGCTAGGCTTCCACCTAAATGACATAATTAGGTTAGTTAGCTCCAAAATGACCTATAGTTAGCTAAGTTCTCTCGTAAATGACATAATAAGGCTAACTTAGCTCCAAGATGACCTATTCCCCCTAACGTAGGTATTAAATGGCCTATAATTAGCTTAGCTAGATCCAAAATGGCTTAATAAGCATAGTTTGCTCCGGAATGACACATTTTACCCGAGTTAGCTCTGAAATGACCTATAGTTAGCTAGGCTTCCACCTATATGACATAATTAGCTTAGTTAGCTCCAAAATGGTCTATTTAATAAAACATGACCTATACTTAGCTAATTATCCTCGAAATGACATAATTAGCTCCAAAAAGGCATTCTTAGCTAATTATCCTCCAAAATGACATATTTAACCCAAGTTAGCTCCGAAACGACATATAGTTAGCTAGGCTTCGACTTAAATGACATAATTAGCTTAGTTAGCTCCAAAATGACCTATTTAATAAAAAAATGACCCATAGTTAGCTAAGTTCTCTCCTAAATGACATAATAAGGCTAACTTAGCTCCAAGATGACCTATTCCCCCTAACATAGGTATTAAATGGCCTATAATTAGCTTAGCTAGATCCAAAATGGCTTAATAAGCATAATTTGCTCCAGAATGACCTATTTTACCCAAGTTAGCTCCGAAATGACCTATAGTTATCTAGGCTTCCACCTAAATGACATAATTAGCTAAGTTAGCTCCAAAATGGTCTATTCAATAAAACATGACCTATACTTAGCTAATTATCCTCAAAATGACATAATTATCTCCAAAAAGGCATTTTTAGCTAATTATCCTCCAAAATGACATATTTAACCCAAGTTAGCTCTGAAACGACATATAGTTAGCTAGGCTTCCACCTAAATGACATAATTAGCTTAGTTAGCTCCAAAATGACCTATTTAATAAAAAAATGACCAATAGTTAGCTAAGTTCTCTCCTAAATGACATAATAAGGCTAACTTAGCTCCAAGATGACCTATTCCCCCTAACGTAGGTATTAAATGACCTATAATTAGCTTAGCTAGATCAAAAATGGCTTAATAAGCATAGTTTGCTCTGCAGTGACACATTTTACCGAGGTTAGCTCCGAAATGACCTATAGTTAGCTAGGCTTCCACCTAAATGACATAATTAGCTTAGTTGGCTCCAAAATGGTCTATTTAATAAAACATGACCTATACTTAGCTAATTATCCTCGAAATGGCATAATTAGCTCCAAAAAGGCATTCTTTGCTTATTTAGCCTGAAGAAGGGGACAAGAGGAGAAGAAAGAGGAAAAATGAAAAGAAGGAAGAAGAAGAAGAAGAAGAGAAGAAGAAGAAGAGAAGAAGAAGGACAAGAAGAAGGAGAAGAAGGAGAAGGAGCTCCTCCTTCTCCTTCTTCTTCCTCCTTCTCCTTTTTCTTCTTCTTTTCTTCTTCTTCTCCTCTTCCTTCTCCTCCTCCTCCTTCTTCTTTTACTTCTTATTCTCTTCTTGCTTCTTCTCTTTCTCTTCTTCTACGTAGCTTAGACTCATCCAACAAAGAATAAATTGGCTAATTATCCTACAAAATGAATATAATTAGCTTAGTTAGGTGGAATCATCTTAAGAACCTTGATTAGCTCATTAAAATGACCAATTTAGCTAAAATGAAATAATAAGCTCAAAATGGCATAAGAACCTTGGTTAGCTCATGAATATTATATACTTAGCTTGGCTCCCACCTAAATGATATAATTAGCCAATTTAGCTCCAATATAGCTTAATAAGCATAGTTAGCTCCAAAATGACATATTTAACCCAAGTGAGCTCCGAAACCACCTATAGTTAGCTAGGCTTCCACCTAAATGACATAATTAGCTTAGTTAGCTCCAAAATGCCTTATTTAATAAAAAATGACCTATAGTTAGCTAAGTTCTCTCCTAAATGACATAATAAGGCCTACGTAGCTCAAAGATGACCTATTCCCCCTAACTTAGGTATTAAACGACCTATAATTAGCTTAGCTAGATCCAAAATGGCTTAATAAGCATAGTTTGCTCCGGAATGACCTATTTTACCCAAGTTAGCTCCGAAATGACCTAGAGTTAGCTAGGCTTCCACCTAAATGTCATAATTAGCTTAGTTAGCTCCAAAATGGTCTATTTAATAAAACATGACCTATACTTAGCTAATTATCCTCGAAATGACATAATTAGCTCCAAAAAGGCATTCTTAGCTAATTTAGCCCGAAGAAGGGGACAACAGGAGAAGAAAGAGGAAAAATGGAAAGAAGGAAGAAGAAGAAGAAGAGAAGAAGAAGAAGAGAAGAATAAGTACAAGAAGAAGGAGGAGAAGGAGGAGAAGAAGGAGAAGGAGCTCCTCCTTCTCCTTCTGCTTCTTCTTCTTCCTCCTTCTCCTTCTCCTTCTTCTTTTATTCTTCTTCTCCTCTTCCTTCTCCTTCTCCTTCTCCTCCTCCTCCTCCTCCTCCTCCTTCTTCTTTTACTTCTTCTTCGCTTCTTGCTTCTTCTCTTTCTCTTCTTCTACGTAGCTTAGACTCATCCAACAAAGACTAAATTGGCTAATTATCCTACAAAATGACATAATTAGATTAGTTAGGTGTAAACATCATAAGAACCTTGGTTAGCTCATTAAAATGACCAATTTAGATAAAAAATGAAATAATAAGCTCAAAATGGCATAAGAATCTCGGTTAGCTCATGAATATTATATACTTAGCTTGGCTTCCACCTAAATGATATAATTAGCCAATTTAGCTCCAATATGGCTTAATAAGCATAGTTAGCTCCAAAATGACACATTTAACCCAAGTGAGCTCCGAAACGACCTATAGTTAGCTAGGCTTCCACCTAAATGACATAATTAGCTTAGTTAGCTCCAAAATGATCTATTTAATAAAAAATGACCTATAGTTAGCTAAGTTCTATCCTAAATGACATAATAAGGCTTACGTAGCTCCAAGATGACCTATTCCCCCTAACTTAGGCATTAAAAGGCCTATAATTAGCTTAGCTAGATCCAAAATGGCTTAATAAGCATAGTTTTCTCCAGAATGACATATTTTACCGTAGTAGCTTCAAAATAACCTATAGTTAGCTAGGCTTCCACCTAAATGACATAATTAGCTCAGTTAGCTCCAAAATGGTCTATTTAATAAAACATGACCTATACTTACCTAATTATCCTCAAAATGACATAATTCGCTCCAAAAAGGCATAATTAGCTAATTTAGCCTGAAGAAGGGGACAAGAGGAAAAATGAAAAGAAGGAATAAGAAGAAGAAGAGGAGAAGGAGAGAAGAAGAAGGAGAAGGAGGAAGAAGAAGGAGAAGGAGAAGGAGGAGAGAAGCTCCTTCTCCTTCTTCTCCTCCTTCTCCTTCTTCTTGTCCTTCTTCTTTTCTTCTTATTCTCCTCTTCCTTCTCCTTCTCCTCCTCCTTCTCCTACTCCTCCTCCTTCTTCTTTTTCTTGTCCTTCTTCTTCTCTTCTTGCTTCTTCTCTTTCTTCTTCTACGTAGGTTATTTTCCCCAACAAAGACATACTTAGCTAATTATCCTCCCAAATGATATAATTAGCATAGTTAGATAAAAACATCATAATAACCTTTGTTAGCTCATTAAAATTACTAATTTAGCTACCAAATTACATAATAAGGTCAAAATGGATTAATAATCATAGTTGGCTACAAAATGACATATTTTATCCAAGTTAGCTCTAGAATGACCTATACTTAGCTAAGTTCTCTCCTAAATGACATAATAAGGCAATGTAGCTCCAAGATGACCTATTCCACCTAACTTAGATATTAAATGGCCTATACTTAGCTAAGGTCTCTCCGAAATAACCTATATATATACTTCTTCATCTAGTATTATTCTTCTAACTTTCTTATTTGACATTTTGTAGATTACATTCACTTCACGGGAAGCTTGGATTATATTGATGGAATGCTTGAAGATGATTTCTTGTACCATGCCTTCACGGAAGCTTATATTGAAACTATTGTAGTATATGGATATATATGAAACTTTGTATGCATGTGGATGAAACTGGTGTAATATATGGTTTGGTACGGATGCAACTTGCATAATATGTATGTACTATGGATGAAAGTTATTTTAATATGCTTATGAGTACGGAAACAGATTTATTTTTGTCAAATATATATATATACATCCTTATTATTGTGAAAATTGCTGGATATAATAAGAAATAAAATAAAAAGGGGCTGGTTCCCCCCTTTGTCGTCTGCCCCCACATGGCAAAGGGGGGAGGGCAGACGACAAAGAGGGGAGAGATAGGGGCTTGGTTCCCCCTTTATCGTCAGCCCCCTCATGGCAAAGGGGGGAGGGCAGACGACACAGAGGGGAGAGAGAGGGGCTGGTTCCCCCCTTTGCCGTCCGCCCCCTCATGGCAAAAGGGGGGAGGGCACACGGCAAAGAGAGGAGGCCTGCCGTTAACACTTAACGGGACTATTGGTGTATCTGCCATCCCATTTAATTTGTCGTCTGCCCCCTCATGGCAAAGATTCTTTGCCATCCGCTTTACAAAAGCAGACGGCAAAGAACCTCTTCATTGGATTTTTTTGCCGTCTACTTTGCCGTCTACTGACCGACGGCAAAGCCTTTGCCATCCGTGGTTCCCCCCTTTGCCGTCAGCCATGGAAGACGGCAAAATTATAAATTCCAGTAGTGGCACGGAGGGGAGTGCCTAAGGGGGTGGTGTAGTGGAAGTGCAATCAAACAAGTGTCGAAAGGTCAACACAAACATCAAGATGAGGCTGGTGATATAGTCACATACTCGTTGCCTAGGACAAAAGTGCGAGTATATCAATGCATAAACAAGTAAAACAAGCAACACACAATATGGTCCCATTCGAACCATTTCATGGACTCGACTTTGCAAAGGGGGGGGGGGGTTCACGACACATCCTACCCTAGGGGTACTCGGACTCAATAGTTGTTCTTGCTTTGTGCTTTGGAGAGGATTTCGCTTAGTCTTCTGGGTCTCCTTATGGTGTTGCTATGTCTGTTGATGTTGGTTGCAGGAACGAATCAGGTTGAGCTAGAAAGAGTCCTTAACGACTTCTCATCTGGTGAGTTCTAGGCAAAGGGGGATCATCATGGTTGTCGTTGATATGGTCTTGTATTGGTCTCGTAATCCTATCAATCTCTTCTTGCCTTCCAAGGCATCGAGAGTTCCAAGCAGACAACCTTTATGCAATGACATGGACAAGGCTTGATAGAGTTCGGACCCATTAATTATGTTGATGACGATATCGACACCAAGAGCGAGGGATCAAGAGAACCGTCTTTCTGCTCATTAAGGTGAGGCAGACCAAATGGCGAGGTTCTCCTATTAGCGATACATATCATGACCTTGCATATCTTATGTCCTCATCATCGTAGGCCAATGTTGCATCACTCTGGGACAAGGTCGAGGGTGTCACCATCTCGACTTTCTCATTCCTCGAGAAGGTAGCAATTGTTGGTGTCGCCTGCTTGTCGCAGCGTTTCTAACCTCGTCTCCCAAGTACGTGGGTGATCACTTGGAAAGGTTTCTCCCTTCCAAGTTACCCACGAGGAATTTAAGTAATCCAGTGGTGAGGGCGTAAGGGTGCTAGCGAGCGTTTCTATGTCTCGGAAAATCAAACGAGAAGAGTTGAAGGAATCAGGGCTGGAAGTGCTAAGGTAAAATCTTCGCTTCCTTTGAAGATTTAGGAGAGGTGAGAAATATTCAGGTTTTGCAAATGATTTGAAGGGCCTGGAAAAATAGTTTTGTCCTAACTAACGTTTGTGCTAACTAAGGGCTTCCTACATTCAGGATGGCTCTGATACCACCTTTGTGAGGACCCTGACTTATAAGTCGAGATCGCCGAATGTACGTTCTCAGTGATCCCATAGATCAGTGCTCACTGAACACACAAAATTGGAATAACAAGCATCTTACATCCATAAATACTATCTGATACAAATAAGGACCACTGAGGTCAACTCATACATAGGTAGGATCTCGAACGCCGACACGCCAAACTCGATTAACAACGTATATCTTGGTTGAAAGCGTGAACACATGCCATCAGCCTTAACCTATAGGCATTCCGACTGGGAAGCATCCTAGCTCGTAGGAGCGTCAGCAAGGTACTCTTCACCATCTCCTGTTCTCTCTTACCTAGTCAATGAAATAACTAGTGGCAAGACAATGAGTAATTTGGATGTACTCGCAAGCAACCCATGTTGTGGAACAAAGAAATAATGAAACATGATATAACACTAGTATGTTATTTTTGCGGAAAGGACGTTTTCCCTAGTGCAACAACATGATCAAATTCTTGGGCGACATGCATCACAAGGCATAGCGACAACCCAATGAACAGGTTACAAATATCAATATAAACTAAGGGTCGAACATCCCATGTCCACCCAGCATGACAAGTCTCCTGACTTAGCTCGAATATCATCTTCCCCCCATACTTTCTGTCACACACTCTTGGTTTATGCGAAAACGACTGGATGTAATTTAAAAAACACCAACCATAAGTCCTTGACCATGGACATGGGTATTCGGATAGTTTTACACTCTGCTGAGGTTGCTCGTTGTACCCACAAGACTCGGGGAACGTATGTGTGATACACGACTCGTGGTATATAACATACCCGAGGTAAGCACCCGAATAATGCCTTTCCCCTTGCAACACTAAACAAAGAGTCCAGTTGTTTGGTAACATCCCACATGATGTACATCATACGAGCCTCGCTCTAGATCATATTATCTATGCACGGTCCAATGGTGTTCCCGAAACCTGTCAAAATAGCATAGTCGTCCTACATGGCATGACCCCATCTCGAGAGTGACCACGTCACTCCTGTCACTAGTAATGCGGGCTCTCAGCTAGCATCGACCAAAGTAATCAACAAAGCCCCCTCCCATAAGGGGTATTGCCGTCGCACATGTAAGGTTGGGAAGGTCGACAAATCTTAAATCTAATCCCTTTTCCGAAACGACTCCCACAAAACCTTTCTTGGTACACCACTTCTTTCTCAAGTAGTCATCCATCTCAACATCATCACCCTCGGGCATTAGCGGAACCGACGGGATTTTTTTAAAAGCCTTTGTAAACATTCCCTTCATCGTCAGGATGCATATTCCCATCCCTTCTTACGTAGAAATTACTAGTAACTAACTACATCCCACATGCAAAACCCTCATGGGTGGTAGGGTCATGCCCAAGTGCAGGTTTCAAGGAGGTGTTCCTTGGAGACAACCCAACAAGGGGTCTCCAATTCAACAGGAATATATACATAAATAAGGTGCTATATTACATGCAAATAAAAGTTCTTAGGCATGGTTAAAGGGATGCTTGCCTGGTTCAGCAAATTCTTCGAGATCTTCTCATGCTTCTCGTCTACCTCCTAGTACTCCATTTATTTCACCAACTATCATCGGAAACAACAATGATAAGCCACAAAACAAGCAGAAACACAAAGTGCTCTATAAATAGGCGTTTTAGTACTCTTGGACATCTCTGGTTATAAGAAGAATGCCTAAAGTTGTTCTAACGGATTTGGATCACGAGAGATTTTTTAATGGTGGAAATGGAGGCATGACTGGCCCCACAAGAAGTCTACACAACATATTCTGCTAAAAATGAGTGGAAGGACTCATTTAGTAGGGCATGATTTTAGAAATATTTAGGAAGTGGTTTCACTGGATTTTGAGTTGGTATCATTTCCGAATGATTTTTCTAATATGGAAATAGTGAAAAAGGAAGTCATTTATTTGTCCTAGCAAAACAATGCATGACAAGAATGTTGACTAAGGTCAGAAAATTAGAGCATGATTCTATAAGTCTCTGGAAATTGGAATCACTCCATTTGGAGTTGATCTGAGCTCTCTAGGAATTTTACAAGTTGAGCATTACATAATTCAAATTTAAATTTAAATTTGAACTATACAGAAAAATAAGCACGAAGAATGTGTAGGATATATTTTTGGATAGGGCAAGATTTTTGAAGCCTTTAGGAATTTGAATCACTAAATTTGGAGGTCATATGAATTTATTATGGATATTCTAGTTTACTAGCATAAATAAAAAATAAAAAAGAGGAATACAAAAGCGGGCCTCAGCCTCGCACTGAGCGTAGCATAGCACTGTGACGCACTGGGCTGGACCAGCTGCAAGGCTGTGCGTGGAAGGGGTGGTGACGTCGAAGGTGCCTTCGCTGAATACGTCTCCCATGCTCGAAGACGCTCCACGTGGGGAACCCATCTCCACTTGAACCGGAGGGCACGGCCAGCCGGTCACTGATAGACAGGGCCTGTCTATCCGGCCCATCTTCCACCTCCCTCCCGATCGAGGAAAGATAGAGGAGGGAGGGCTGACGCTCGTTGGCGCTTGTCTTGGTGGCTCCGGCCCCCGCTGGCGGGACCACACGCATCGGCGCGCTCGGGGAAGAGAACCGGACTGTCATGGGGTCTATGTCCTTGCCGCGGGTGCAAGGTCAAGTGGCTTCTCTGCCACGACAGACGCAACCAGCGGTGACGGTGGACACGGTGCCCCATACGTGGGGAGAAGGGGAGGAGGAGCAAGAGAGGACCGAGGGGAGGTAGGGACGCTCAAGTGAGGCTCATACAGAAGAGAAGGGGCCGAAGTGGCCGAATTTGATGGGGAACCAGCGGGGGAGGTTTCGGCCATTGCTGAGGGTGGAGAGCCCCAGAGAGAAATTACTCAGCCCGGAAGGCTTGATGGGGATGGAGAGGGAGTGATGTGGCCAAGAAGGGGCTCGAGGAAGGCCTCGGGTGTGCTCTGGCATGACCAGCACACCCGTCGGAGTCACCTTGGAGTCTTGGTGGCATCGTGGAGGGCCTGGGAGGTCAACGGGAATCATATGGCGCACTGGGACGTGTTGCCGCTTCCAGACATAGGTTGCGGGATGAGGACTAGGCACATAGTGCCATTACTACATGCAACTGGCCTGGTCACCACGCTACAGCTTGTCCAGGCAACCCTTTGGCCAGGCCAAGGTGTCTAGCATACAAGGCCTGCACTCAAGAGAGCACTGCTGCAATTTGGAACCGAGTGGAGCAGGTTAGGCTGGGTTTCACCTCTGATTCAGTTTGCAGCACCAAACTTGGGGCTAGGAAAAGGTGTACTTACTCGAAGGCTTTTGAAATTATACCTTGTCTAGTAGTCATAGGCATGGAGGGACTACAACACTGCCAAGTTTCAGCTAAGGGACAGGAGTGTAGCTTGCACTTGCAGTTCAAGGCCGCATTTCTGTGAAAAATCAAGTTTTAGAAGGACTGCTCATATTTTCCACATGAGCATGCCATATATTTGCTTGAAATAGTGCATTACCATACTGGAGGTGTTTTGGAAAGTTGTGGGGGCATTGGCATGAACAAAAATATTGGAAGAGGGATAAAAGAGGTGCTTCCATGGTAAAAAGGACAGGTAGAGAGATGGTGTCACCCTCCAATAATTTTCCAGGGGCCATGGCAAGGTTACTTGAGGTGATAGAGGGATAGAAGAAGCTGTGGTAAAAATTTGAGTTCAAGGAGAATAGTAGAAGGGGCCAAAGAAGTAAGTTTGGTAAGTGAGCATAAGGTGTTTGCTGGGTGTTAGGGCTTGCAAAAGTATTCCAATTGCTATGAAACTTAACATGATCACGTGATAGGTGAAAATGAGACAGGATGCCAAATTTGGGATTTGTTGGAGAAAGTTTCCAATGTAGACTTGAAAAATCCGAGAAGTGAGCAGAAATGGCTTTCTACAGATAAAACCATGCAATCAATTCCCATTAATGCACCACTTGTTGTGGTAGCATTTTTTAAGTATAAAAGGAGGCCCAAAAAGTTTGGATCAATTGGAGAAACTTCACAATGTAAAGTTTCCCAATTCTAGAAATCAACACAAAAGGTTTTGAGGGGTGTTGGACAAGTTCATCTATCCTCCTTGATGCACCACTTGGTGTGGATGCATTATTGGAGCATCAAAACATGTCGAGAGAATTTGAGGAAAATTGGAGACACTTGGCAATGTAGAGTAGATCAAATTTGGATCTGGACAGATAGGGTTTTGGAATATTTAGGTGAATCAAATCAACTTGGATTGAGATGAAACTTGGCAAGATCATCACATATATCATGTGTGAAATGCTAGAATTTTTCTGGGATTTATTAAGAATATTTCTTATGGAAATATTCCAGAAGCTTGAAATAGGCACAAATGGTTTCAAGGGTTTTTGTCCAATATTTTGAACATGACCATGTCTTGAAACTCTAATATATGGAATATATATGTCCACTAAGTTTCCCTAAATTTTCTCAAATGTTTTGAAAGCAGGAAAAATAACCATTTTTCATAAAAGACCATTTCTAGCCTCTGAAAAATGTATTTGAATAAAATAGAAAAATAGCTTTTAAAATAATAATCTTGTGGTTTTGGGAAGTCTTTTTGATAATGGGATTTCAATAAAATATTGGGTGCAAAACAACTTCCCAAGTTTGAGGACTTGTAGTACAAATCCCAACTCAGGGGTTTTTTAAGGCTTAAATTAAGTAAAAGATTTTTAATAAAAATAGTAGTTGGTAAATGTAGTTTCTAGTCCTATACACATGGTATGGTCATTGGGCAAAGAATTTGGGCATGTGTGTGAGTCTAAGGAGTAGTCGGAAGATGGTGATTTAAACACAAGCAAACAAGCAAGCAAGCAACAATCACATCAAGCATGACAAACACTCACAGAAAAAATTAACTGGTCCTAATTTTTAAGATATGTTTATTTTGTCAGGAGAGCCAAAACAGAGGGTGTGACAACATCTTCGCCCTTGGTGCAGCGACATCTTCAAAAATGAACTAGAGATGCATGCACCACAACAACATCCACCTTCTTGCCTACCTAGATCGTAAGCAAGGACGGTAACTCCGATGACATAATTTCCTTGGCATTGCATTGATAGCCCGACCCTTTTGCATCACTTACCTACCGAGACTAGACACTGAGAATTTTTGGGCCATGTTACTTGTGCACCTTAGTTTGCATACGCCGCATACCTTCAATTGTGTGATAACATATCAATATCTTACTTTGCGTCTCAAGTTACTCCCATGCTTTGACCAGTGCTATCTTCGATAGAGCATTTCACATAAGTTGTAAAATCATCGTACAAAAAAAGACAAGCTTTTAAGAGAAAAAAATGCGAAGAGCTTATAAGCAATAGCATCAGGCCACATGTCATACTATACATCATCTCGGATCATTTGAAAAATCGTTCTAGTGTCTCTCTTGTATTTGTGACGTAAGAGATTTTTGGTGGTATGACATTTTCTCCCCATTCCTTGGTTGCGCCAATCCAATCTATCTTCCGTGAGTGCGTTCTAAGTGATACAATATGTTTTGATCTATTTGCTTTACTTGCAATTTGTGAATATGTCTCAACATTATCAATACCTTGCCTCACTTTTGTTTGAATTTTGTGCCACCTTTCCTAACCAAGCTACTCCATAAGCATTACTTGTGTAGGTGTGAGTTTGACAAGATTCGCTACCAATTCTTCTATTTTATTAAACTATATTGAGTTATCATGGATACATTTTCAACACTAGGAAAGGTAAATTTGGTATTGTTCTTCTCATTCCTCCACTCACCTTTGCTTGAGTGGTCATGGATAGGTCAAGCATACTCAACCCGGCCTTTGAAGAACAAGACGACGACATGAACAACTATGTCTCCAAGTTGTAATTCTTTGGCACACAAAAAGCTATGCGTCGATCACATGATGTATTAAATGACCACTTCGAACAAATCGCCACCGAGTTGTGCAAATCCAAGGAGTGTACGAGGGACTACGTCGACACCAAGCTATCAAGCCAAATGGATGAGTTTAGTGCCTTAATGGTCAAGCGTTCCTCCTCAACATCTACATCGACAAGGCGACACCACTTAAGTTCCCACTCCTTTGAGTACTCTTCCTGCACAACTCCACCTGAAGCTCGACATCACCAATGTGACGACTGCTGCGATCATCATGAGTCGGACAATACTTGCCATGCGAAAGCATCGCAAGATCGACTTCGCGAGCATGAATGGCATCGGCAACAAGAACAAGACGCTTTCGACCAAGAATGACGACACTGTGAAGACGAACATCACCACGAGGAACAAGCGCTTGAAGCTCAATGAGCCCTTTGTGATGCAACTTGTGCTTTGGAAGAATGTAATCACCAAGCACGCCAAGAACAATATGCACTTCGCCATCAATGCCAAGAAGAGGTCGAGCACCAAGAGGAACACCAAGAACGGAGGAAACGGATGCGCCCGCCTCATCAACGCCATCAATAAAATCATGATGACACCCATGAAGAAGAAGCACCAAGGCAAGTGAATCGTCAAGAACAAAAATATAATGATGCGCCATCTCCAAGACAAGGGTATCGTCCTCACCATACCAATGATGAACAACATTTCGGCAAGGTCAAGTTCACAATGACTAAGGTCTCAAGAAGCCCTTAAAATTGACAAGTTCTTCCATCTCCACAACTTTGATGAGGAAAAGAAGATTGCCATGGGTTCCCTTGAGTTCCAAGACTAAATTCACATTTTGTGGGAACAAGTGATCGAGCAAAGAACAGAAAAGGGTGAACCTCCCATCAACACTTGGGTGCAAATGAAGAACCTTGTGAGAGCTCGCTTCGTGCCAACCAACTACAACTGTGATCTCTTCAAGAAGCTACAACTCCTCAAGCAAGGCACCAAGTTGGTAGAAAAATACTACCAAGATATGGAAATGGCCTTGATCCGAGCCCAATGTCTAGGAAGATGATGAACAAACAATGGCGTGCTTCTTTAATGGTCTCAACCACCAAGTCAAGAAGACTACGGATTTCCAACCCTAATCCCGACTTATTTGAGCTCATACATCAAGCATCAAAGGCGGAACGCCAAGTGAAAGATGACTTCAAATACTCCACGTTCTATTCCAAGACCTATGACTCATGATGCCTTCGTCTACAAGAACTCCAACAACTATCGGCGAGAAGTCAAGCTACAAAGATAAGATGACTTCATCAAGCCGCCATCCTACTACAAGCAACAACAAGCCAAGAGCTTCATCCTCTACACCAACAACGGATGCTACTGCTAAATCAATATCCGTCCAGTACTTCACGTGCCAAGGCCAAGGCCACAAGACATTCGAGTCTCCAACAAGATTCACAATGATACTTCAAGATGATGGCACCTATGAATCCATGAGTGATGATGAGATGGAAACACTCGAGCACGTGTCCATGCAACACCAATTGAATGAAGGCACGCAAATCCGTTGTGACAATTATCCGAGCACCTTTATCGTTGTTTTCAAGGTTTAGTCTCTCCAACAACAACAAGACAAGGACCAAAATTGTCACATCTTCAATACTAAAGTGGGCATCCAAGAAAAATCCTTCAAGGTCATCATCGACGGTAGATGTTGCCACAGTTTGGTAAGTGAAGACCTTTTTTCCAAGCTACAATTGGTCAAGAAGATGTATCCACACCCGTACAAGGTCCAGTAGCTAAGTGACTCCTGGACTATCCAAGTCGTCCACACCGTCGAAGTCTCTTTTAGTGTTATGTGCTTCTCATGTCCGTTTTCCATCTCCTCCTTGGGAGACCTTAGCAATTTGACCACAGCATCATCCACAACGGTCGGATCGATCACCGTAGTTTCAAGATGAAGGGCAAGGAATACGTTCTTGTACCAATGTCTCCAAGTCAAGTGACTGCCGACAAGGAAGACTCATCCCATCGTGGAGGTAAAAGTGAGAGAACGATCCACCTAAAAGATAGTGAGTGCCACAAGACAAACTTGATTGACTCCACGATGAGGGAAAAGAAACATCTCGTTCTTTTAGCCTCAAAAAGAGACTTGAGGTATGTGAGTGGGAGCCCATCAAGTGTACTTAACTTTCTACTTGTGTGTAAAGATGAGGTCGTGAGGACTAATTCTTCGTAACATCTACCTCTTGTGTTCTCTTATTTGTTGTAGGAATTCCAAGACGTTTTTCCCGATGAGCCACCTCCGAGACTACCACCAAAACAAGGGATCGAACACCGCGCCGACCTCATACCCAGAGCACCACTTCCTAACAAGGCACCCTACCACGTCAACCCCAAAGAAACTAAGGAGATACAAAGGCAAGTCCGAGAACTCCTAGATAAAGGGCATGTACCCAAGAGCTTAAGTCCTTGTGAGGTTCCGGTGTTACGATTGCCTAAGAAAGATGCTAGCATGCGCATGTCTTTGGATTTTCAACCCACAAATGTTATAACCTTACATATTGCCATCCTATACCTTGCCTTGAAGATATGCTATATGAACTTAGTGGTGACACTATATTTTCAAAAACTGATATGAAGAGTGGTTACTATCAAATACGCATGCAAGAGCGCGATGAATGGAAAATGGCGTTCAAGAATAAGTTTTGTATATATGAATGGCTAGTTATGCCAATGGGTTTATCCCAAAAACCGGGTACATATATGTGAGTGATGCACTTTGTTTTACGTTATCACATTGAATATTGCAGTATGGTATACTTTGATGACATTATTTTCCTTAGTGAAACTCTAGAGGAGCATGCTAAACATGTTAGGGAAGTATTGCAAGTTTTTAAGAATGAAAAACTTTATGCAAATATGGAAAAATGCACTTTTGGTGTTGACAAGGTTGTTTTCCTAGGATTTATTGTATGTTCTAAGGGTGTTCAAGTTAATGAAACTAAAAGTGATGCTATTAAAACTTGTCCTACACCTACAAATTTGCAACAAGTACATAGGACCAGCCAGTTTCTACCGCCGCTTTGTTAAGGATTTTAGCACCATCATATCTCCTCTACATGCTTTCAGCAAGAAGATTGCACCCTTTGTGTGGGTACCATCGCAATACACCGCATTCCATGAGATTAAAAAAATTCTTACTCATGCCCCCATTGCTTTCTTTTACCAAATTTTGACAAAAAATTTGAAGTGCATTCTGATGCTAGTGGTACTGGCATAGGTGGCCTGCTAATGTAAGAGAAACGTCCAACTGTGTTCTTTAATGAGAAACTTTCCGGTGCTCAACTAAGTTATCCCATATATGACAACAAATTATATGCTTTGGTTTGAGTGCGGCATGTTTGGTAGGACTATCTCTGACCTCGTGAGTTTGTCATTTTGTACCGATCATCGAACACTTAAGTAGGTTCAGTATCAAACCAAGTTGCACAAGTGGCATGCTAAATGGAGTGAATTCACTAAGTCTTTTCCATATGTGATCAAATACATTAAGGGAAGAGAAAATGTTCAGGCGGATGCCCTTTCCGACAAATGCATGCTAGTTACTCAACTTGAATTGAATGCAATAGGTATTGAGCATATTATAGATTATATGAGCATGATATTTCTTTTGTGACCCCATATGCTAAGTGCCATGTGAAGCCCTGTTGGGAACACTATTACATGAAAGATGGCTATCTTATGTGTGCTAACAAACTATGCATACTCTAGTCTTCACTTTGTTTGTTGCTTTTGCAAGAAGCTCACGCTGGAGGACTCATGTGTCACTTTGGACGCGACAAGGCCACACTCTCTGATACGTCCATTTTGCGTCATGCTTTCATGTTGATATTTATCACTTTATGGACTATTATTATACTTTGTGGTACCATACTTATGCCTTTTCTCTCCTATTTTGCAAGGTTTATTTGAAGAGGGAGAATACCGGCAGCTGGAATTCTGGACTGGAAAAGGAGCAAGTCTGAGTCCTCTATTCTGCGCAACTCCAAATGCCCTGAAAATCAACGTGGAATTTTTTGGGAATATATAAAAAATACTGGGCGAAAGAAGTGCCAGAGGGGAGCTGCCAGGGGCCCACAAGCCTAGTAGCCGCGGCTACAGGGCTTATGGGCACCCTGATGGCCCACTGGCCCCCTTCTTCTCCAATATGAAGGGTTTCGTCCGAAAAAAATCAAGGAGGAGCTTTTTCGAGGAGGCGCCGCCGCCACGAGGCGGAACTTGAGCAGAACCAATCTAGAACTTGATATGATGTATGTTGTCTTTTCCTTTAGTGGTGTTATGTGAACGTCGACTACATAACACTTCACCATATATGGTCCTAGAGGAAGGCATTGGGGAGTAGTAAGTAGATGATGGGTTGCTAGAGTGACAAAAGCTTAAACCCAAGTCTATGTGTTGCTTCGTAAGGGGCTGATTTGGATCCACTAGTTTAATGCTATGGTTAGACGTTGTCTTAATTCTTCTTTTCTGGTTGCGGATGCTTGCGAGAGGGGTTAATCATAAGTGGGATGTTTGTCCAAGTAAGGGCAGTACCCAAGCTCCGGTCCACCCACATATCAAACTATCAAAGTAACGAACGCGAACCATGTGACCACGATGACAATTAGCTTTACAGATTTCCCATGTGTCCTCAGGAGCGCTTTACTTCCTATAAGACTTTGTTCAGGCTTGTCCCTTGCTACAAAAGGGATTGGGCCACTTTGCTGCACCGTTCCTATTACTTGTTACTTGTTACTTTTCACCTGCTATGTTTCACCTCACTACACCATCACTTGTTACCGCTACTTTCAGTGCTTGCAGTTATTACCTTGTTGGAAACCATTTATCAGAGCCTTCTGCTCCTTGTGTGGTTCAACACTCTTACTTATCGAAAGGACTACGATTGATCCCCTATACTTGTGGGTCATCAAGACTCTTTTCTGGCGCCGTTGCCGGGGAGTGAAGCGTGTTTGGTAAGTGCAATTTGGTAAGGAAACATTTATATATTGTGCTGAAATTTATTGTCACTTGTCACTATGGAAACTATTCCTTTGAGGAATTTGTTCGGGGTATCTTCACCATGAACGGAAGCACGAGGAGTTGTTCCTCAACTTAAGGTACCTGCTGAAAATATCTTTTATGAAATTCCTTCGGGTATGCTTGAGAAACTGCTGGCTAATCCTTTTACAGGATATCGATCATCACATCCAGACTTGCATCTAATCTATGTAGATGAAGTTTGTGGTTTATTTAAGCTTGCAGGTTTGCCCGAGGATGAGGTAAAGAAGAAAGTCTTTCCTTTATCTTTGAAGGATAAGGCGTTGACATGGTATAGGCTATGTGATGATACTGGATCATGGGACTACAATCGGTTGAAATTGGAATTTCATCAAAAGTTTTATCCTATGCATTTAGTACATCATGATCGGAATTATATTTATAACTTTTGGCCTCGTGACAAGGAAAGCATAGCTCAAGCTTGGGGGAGACTCAAGTCAATGCTATATTCATGCCCCAATCATGAGCTCTCGAGATAAATTATCACTCAAAATTTTTACGCTCGGCTTTGTCATGAAGATTGTGCCATGCTTGACACTTCTTGTACCGGTTCTTTTATGAAGAAGGATATTGACCACAAGTGGAATTTATTGGAAAGAATCAAACGTAACTCTGAAGATTGGGAGCTTGAAGAAGGTAAGGAGTCAGGTATGATTTTCCAGTTTGATTGCGTTAAATCTTTTGTTGAAACAAACACTTCTAGAGATTTTAGAGCTAAGTATGGACTTGACTCTAAGATAGTAGCTTCTCTATGTGAATCTTTTGCTGCTCATATTGATCTTCCCAAAGAGAAGTGGTTTAAGTATCATCCTCCTGTAGAATTCAACATAGTTAAACCCAATCTAGTTGAAGAGAAAGTCATTGCCTATAATGATCCTATTGTTCCCTGTGCCTACACTGAGAAACCACCTTACCCTGCTAGGAAAAAGGATTATTCGAAAGCTCCAACTGTGATACGTAGGGGTTACTTGCACCCCCTGAGGAAATTAGAGTTGAACCTAGTGTTTCTATTATCAAAGATCTCTTAGCCGAAGACATAGACGGGCATGTTATCAAATTCCGTGAGGACTCCGCTAGAATTGCTAAACCTCACACGAAAGTCAAATACAGACCTATAGTTGGACTGCCCGTTGTTTCTGTCAATATAGGAGATCACTGTTATCATGGTTTATGTCATATGGGTGCTAGCGTTAGTGCAATACCGCGGTCCCTATAAGATGAAATCAAAGATGAGATTGCACCTGCTGAGTTAGAACCCATTGATGTCACTATTACGCTAGCTAATAGAGACAGTATCTGCCCTGTGGGAATTGTGAGAGATGTAGAAGTCCTGTCTGGTAAGACGAAGTATCCTACTGATTTCCTCGTCCTTGCTACTGCACAAGATAGCTTTTGTCCCATCATATTTGGTAGACCCTTTCTCAACACCGTCAATGCTCATATTGATTGCATTAAACAGACTGGCACTGTTAGTTTCGAAGATGTCTCTCATAACTTTAACTTCTCCAAGTTTGGAAGACAACCCCATGAAAAAGAGTCGTCTGGTAGGGATGAAATCATTGCTCTTTCCTCTATTGCCGTACCTCCTACGGATCCTTTAGAGCAATATCTGCTTGAGCATGAAAATGATATGCATATGGATGAAAGAGATGAGATAGATAAAATTGTTTTAGAACAATATCCTATTCTTAAGAATAATCTTCCTGTTGAACTGCTTGGGGATCCTCCCCCACCAAAGGGTGATCCTATGTTCTAGCTTAAACAGTTACCAGATACTCTTAAGTATGCCTATCTTGATGAGAAGGAGATATATCCTGTTATTATTAGTGCTCACCTCTCGAATCACGAAGAGAAGAAGTTATTAAAACCTTTGAGGAAGCATCGTGCTGCTATTGGATATACTCTCGATGATCTTAAGGGTATTAGTCCCACTCTATGTCAACACAAGATTAAAACCGATCCTGATTCTAAGCCGGTTGCTGATCATCAACGGATATTAAATCCTAGGATGAAAGAGGTCGTGAGAAAAGAAATATTAAAGCTTCTGGAAGCAGGAATCATTTATCCTGTTTCTCATAGTGATTGGGTAACTCGAGTACATTGCATACCTAAGAAGGGAGGTATCACCGTCGTTCCTAATGATAAGAATGAACTAATCCCACAGAGGATTATTACTGGCTATAGGATGGTGATCCACTTCCGGAAACTGAACAAGGCAACTAGGAAAGACCATTACCCTTTGTCGTTTATCGACCAAATGCTAGAAAGGCTATCTAAACACACACACTTCTGCTTTCTAGACGGTTATTCTGGTTTTTCCCAAATACATGTGGCACAATCTGATCAGGAGAAAACCACTTTCACCTACCCTTTCGGCACCTTTGCTTATAGACGTATGCCTTTTGGCTTATAAAATGCACCTGCCACCTTTCAAATATGTATGATGGCCATATTCTCTGACTTTTGTAAAAAGATTGTTGACGTTTTCATGGATGATTTCTCCGTTTATGGTTCTTCCTTTGACGATTGCCTCAGCAACCTTGATCGAGTCTTACAGAGATGCAAAGATACCAACCTCGTCTTGAACTGGGAGAGGTGCCACTTCATGGTTAATGAAGGCATCATCTTAGGACACAAAATCTTTGAGAAAGGCATTGAAGTTGATAAGGCTAAGGTTGATGCAATTGAGAAAATGCCTTGCCCCACAGAACCAGAGGTATACGAACTTTCCTAGGTCATGATGGTTTCTATAGAAGGTTCATTAAAGACTTCTCTAAGATGTCTAGGCCTCTTACCAACCTCTTGCAGAAGGATGTTCCTTTTGCTTTTGATGAGGATTGTGAGGAAGCTTTCGAAATACTTAAGAAGGCCTTGATAACCGCACCTATTGTTCAACCACCTGATTGGAACTTGCCCTTTGAAATCATGTGCGGTGCTAGTTATTATGTTGTTGGTGCTGTTCTAGGACCAACAGTTGATAAGAAGTTGAATGTCATTCACTACGCTAGTAAAACTCTAGACAGTGCCCAAAGAAACTATACCACTACGGAGAAGGAATTTTTAGCAGTCGTGTTTGCATGTGAAAAGTTCAGATCTTACATAGTTGACTCAAAAGTCATTATTCATTCTGATCATGCTGCTATTAAGTACCTTATGGAGAAGAAGGACACTAAACCTACGCTAATCAGATGGGTTCTCCTGCTACAGGAATTTGATCTGCACATTGTTGATCGAAAGTGTGCTGATAACCCTGTAGCAGATAACTTGTCTAGGCTAGAGAATGTCCTTGATGACCCACGACCTATTGATGACAGATTTCCTGATGAGCAATTGAATGTCATCTGTACTTCACATAGTGCACCGTGGTATGCTGATTACGCAAACTATATCATAGCCAAATACATACCGCCCAGTTTCACCTACCAGCGAAAGAAGAAACACTTCTTTGATTTGAGACACTACTTTTGGGATGATCCTCACCTTTATAAGGAAGGAGTAGATGGTGTTATTAGATGTTGTGTGCCTGAACATGAACAGGGACAGATCCTGCAGAAGTGTCATTCCAAAGCCTACAGAGGACACCATGCTGGAGATAGAACTGCTCATAAGGTATTGCAATCAGGTTTCTATTGGGCCACTCTCTTCAAGGATGCCCGTAAGTTTCTCTTGTCTTGTGACGAATGCCAAACAATAGGGAACATCAGTAAACGTCAGGAAATGCATATGAACTATTCACTTGTCATTGACCCATTTGATGTCTGGGGCTTTGATTATATGGGACCCTTCCCGAGTTCCAATGGGTATACTCACATCTTAGTTGCTATTGATTGCGTCACTAAGTGGGTAGAAGCTATCCCCACTAGAAATGCTGATCACCACACTTCTACTAAGATGCTTAAAGAAGTCATTTTCCCAAGATTTGGAGTCCCTAGATATCTAATGACTGATGGCGGTTCACACTTCATTCATGGTGTTTTCCGCAAGATGCTCGCTAAGTATGATGTCAACCATAGAGTTGCATCTCCTTATCATCCTCAGTCTAGTGGTCAAGTGGAGTTGAGTAATAGGGAGATCAAATTGATCTTACAAAAGACAGTCAATAGATCTTGAAAGCATTGGTCTAGCAAACTTGACGATGCACTATGGGCTTATAGGACTGCTTATAAGAATCCCATGGGCATGCCGCTGTATAAAATGGTTTACGGTAAGGCCTGTCATTTACCTCTTGAGCTAGAACACAAAGCTTATTGGGCAATCAAAGAGCTCAACTTCGATTTCAAACTTGCCGGTAAGAAGCGGTTGTTTGATATCAGCTCATTAGATGAATGGAGGGCCCATGCATATGAGAATGCCAAGATGTTCAAGGAAAAGGTTAAGAGATGGCACAATAAAAGAATACAAAAACGTGAGTTCAATGTAGGTGATTATGTCTTGCTATACAATTCTTGCTTAAGATTCTTCGCAGGCAAGCTTCTCTCTAAATGGGAAGGTCCCTACATTGTCGAGGAAGTATATCACTCCGGTGCCATCAAAATCAACAACACGCAAGGTAATTTTCCGAGAGTGGTAAATGGGCAAAGAATCAAGCATTATATCTCTGGTACTCCCATAAATTTTCAGACCAATATCATCAATATCATAACTCCACAGGAGTACATAAGGGATGTTTATCAGCCTGTTTCAGACTCTAAAAACGAAGAGGTATGTGTTTCGGTAAGTTATTGGACTCCAAAACTTTTCCAGTAGGAAATTTTCTCCGTTTTGGAATTCATGGAAAAATAGAAAAATAAAAAGCAGTCTAGAGAGTGCACGAGGCGCCCACAAGCTTGGTAGTCGCGGCCTCCCCCCTGGCCGCGGCTACAGGGCTTGTGGGCACCTCGTGTGCCTCCCAGACTCCGTTTTCTTGCGGAGCACTCCTTCTGGTCCAAAAAAAATCATTATATATACGGCTGAGGGTTTTGATCTCCATATCGCGCAGTTTTCCTCTCTTTTCGTTTCGAGCCTGTTGTCTAACACAGATTTAGGTCAAGATGTCTTCTCAACATTCAGAAGAAGAGATCTATGTGGCCGATGACTGTGCTAACTCCAGGATAAATGGGGACTTAGAGCCTTATGGTTGGACCACAGATGAGGAAGAGGATCATGAACCAAAGGGGAAGCAGCAAACAAGCTCTGACGAGGAGGAGGCTCCTCTAGCTCAACCTGCAAACACCAATGTGGAGTTCAAGAAGTAAAGCCTCCCCAACTCCAGGAAGAAGCATAAGACTTTGTTTATCCCTTCCCGTTTCCTGCAGGAGAGTAAGCAGGAATTATGCCAAAGAGTTTTGAAGCTTGAAGAAGAAAACGACGATCTGAGGGAGCAAAATTTCATGCTCCATTGGAAATTAAACAAGCTCAAGACCTCTGCAAAGACTCCACCACCATCACCACCAAAGGAAGACAACTAAGCATATTGGTATGGGCAACTCCCTTGGCTTGTGTCAAGCTTGGGGGAGCTGCCCTGGTATCATATCACCTTTATATCTTTTGCTTTTACCTTTGTTTTAGTTCTTTCCTTTTCAGTTTTTATTTCTTCTCTTAGTGGAATAAGTCTTTAGTGTTTAGTTTGAGTCTTTTGCCTTGTGTCTCCCCCGAGGTATTCGAGCTTGTGAGCTATATAATAAAGAGTCTCTTAGTTAAGGGCTTTGTTTTGTGCCGTGATCAAAAGTATGAAAAGAACGATAGCATGAAATATCATGAGATGATCTTATGGAAAGTGATAGCTTCACATATAACAAGTATGATGATTGAAACTTGTTGAGAATAGACCAACATAGACCCCAGTCATTGTTGCACTTAATAAGAAGTATAAGTTAAGAGAGGTTCACATATAAATATATCATCTTAGACACTTTTTACAATTGTGAGCACTCACCAAACTATTACATGCTTAGAAGTAGATGTTGGACAAGGAAGACAACATAATGAATTGTGTTTGCTTGATTCCAAACAATGTTATATGTCTAGAGATCCCTTAGCATGTGAAGATTACTTCCACCTCATATTAGCCAAAACTTCCGTACTAAGTAGAAATAGTACTTGTGCATCCATAAACCTTCAACCTAGTTTTGCCATGAGAGTCCACCATACCTACCTATGGATTGAGTAAGATCCTTCAAGTAAGTTTTCATCGGTGCAAGAAATAAAAAGTTGCTATCTAAAGTATGTATGATTTATTAGTGTGTGGAAAATAAGCTTTGTACGAACCTGTGATGAGGAAGACATAAAAGCGACAGACTGCATAATAAAGTTCTTTATCACAGCGGGCAATATAAAGTGACGTTTCTTCATACCAAGAGGTCGTATCTCCAAACCTTAAAAGCACATGACAACCTCTGCTTCCCTCTGCGAAGGGACTATCTTGTACCTTTACTTTTGTCCTTGTGAAAGTCATGGTGATCAACACCAATTCCCTATTCTGTCTTCATCTTGGTGAACGTCATATGCTAGAGAAAGATCTATATTCATATATCAACTTGGAGATGAGTACTCTTGCTTTATTATTGTTGACTTTACCCTTGAGGTAAATGGTCGGGAGGAAAAATTATAATCCCCTATCTTTCTCTGTGTCCAACTGAAACTTTGATACCATGAGTACCACGTTAGTTGTAACAATTGTGGAAAACAAAAGAGATGATTGAGTATGTGGATTTGCTTTACAAGCTCTTATTTGACTCTTTCTGATGTTATCATAAATTGCAATTGCTTCAATGACTATGAACTGTTGTTGGCTACTTCTCGGTAAGGTTTTTGATTCATACTTTGCTTTGTGAAGGAATTGTTACTTTCCCATAAGAATCTTTATGATGTATCGTTATTCTATGTGTGATCATGATGCCCTCATGTCCGTATTATGTTTTATCGACACCTTCATCCCTAAACACGTGGACATATTTATGGATCTTGGTTTTCGCTTGAGGACAAGCGAGGTCTAAGCTTGGGGGAGTTGATACGTCCATTTTGCATCATGCTTTCATGTTGATATTTATTGCTTTATGGACTTTTATTATACTTTGTGGTACCATACTTATGCTTTTTCTCTCCTATTTTGCAAGGTTTATTTCAAGAGGGAGAATACCGGCAGCTGGAATTCTGGACTGGAAAAGGAGCAAGTCTGAGTCCTCTATTCTGCGCAACTCCAAATGCCCTGAAAATCAACGTGGAATTTTTTGGGAATATATAGAAAATACTAGGCGAAAGAAGTGCGAGACGGGAGCTGCCAGGGGCCCACAAGCCTAGTAGCCACGGCCTGCCCAACTAGCCGCGGCTACAGGGCTTGTGGGCACCCTGGTGGCCCACTGGCCCCCCCTCTTCTACTATATGAAGGGTTTCGTCTGGAAAAAATGAAGGAGGAGCTTTTTCAAGGAGGCGCCGCCGCCACGAGGCGGAACTTAAGCAGAACCTGTCTAGAGCTTCGGCAGGACGATCCTGTTGGGTAAACATCCCTCCCGGAGGGGGAAATCATCGCCATCGTCATAACCAACACTCCTCTCGTCGAAGGGGAGTCATCTCAATCAACATCTTCATCAGCACCATCTCCTATCCAAACCATAGTCTATCTCTTGTAATCAACCGCCGTCTCGCGATGCCGATTGGTACCCGTAAGGTTGCTAGCAGTGTTGATTACTCTTTGTAGGTGATGCTAGTTGGTTTACTTGGTGGAAGATTGTATGTTCAGATCCATTATGATATTCATTACTTATCTGGTCATGAATATATCCATGCTTTGTGAGTAGTTACTTTTGTTCCTGAGGACATGGGATAAGTCTTGCTATTAATAGTCATGTGAATTTGGTATTCGTTCGGTATTTTGATATGCTGTATGTTATATTTTCCTCTAGTGGTGTTATGTGAACGTCGACTACATAACACTTCACCAAATTTGGGCCTAGAGGAAGGCATTGGGGAGTAGTAAGTAGATGATGGGTTGCTAGAGTGATAGAAGCTCAAACCCCAGTCTATGTGTTGCTTCGTAAGGGGCTGATTTGGATCCACTAGTTTAATGCTATGGTTAGACGTTGTCTTAATTCTTCTTTTGTAGTTGAGGATGCTTGCGAGAGGGGTTAATCATAAGTGGGATGCTTGTCCAAGTAAGGGAAGTACCCAAGCTCCGGTCCACCCACATATCAAACTATCAAAGTAACGAACGCGAACTATGTGAACATGATGATAATTAGCTTGACAAATTTCCCATGTGTTCTCGGGAGCGCTTTACTTCCTATAAGACTTTGTTCAGGCTTGTCCCTTGCTACAAAAGGGATTGGGTCACTTTGCTGCACCGTTGCTATTACTTGTTACTTGTTACTTTTCACCTGCTATGTTTCACCTCACTACACCATCACTTGTTACCGCTAATTTCAGTGCTTGCAGTTATTACCTTGCTGAAAACCATTTTTCAGAGCCTTCTTCTCCTCGTTGGGTTCGACACTCTTACTTATCGAAAGGATTACGATTGATCCCCTATACTTGTGGGTCATCACTCTCCAACAAGTACTTTTGGCCGAAGAGGTTTCGTGATGTTGCACGCTTCACCAACTTCTGCTTTACATGTCGCAATGCTAAGTCCAAACCACAATCACATGGTATTTGCCTGCACCTTCCTATACCTTTGCAACCTTGGGAAGATATTAGCATGGACTTTGTGCTTAGTGCCTAGAAATAAAAATGCTCATGATTCCTTGTTTGTTGTTGTGGAGTTTTTCCAAGATGGCTCATTTCATTCCATGTCACAAGATAGACGATGCTTCACATGTTGCCAGTATCTTTTGTAGGGACATCGTGCAACTGCATGGAGTTACGAAGACCATTGTGTCGGACCACGACGTCAAGTTCCTTAGGTACTTTTGGAAGGCGCTATGCGCTAAGGTCAGAATGAAGCTCTATTCTCTACGGCATACCATCCACAAACCGATGGCCAAACGGAGGTGACGAACCGAATGCTCTAGATGCTTCTTTGCATGTTGATCAAGAAACATCTCAATGAATGGTAAGAATGTTTCCCCATGCCGAGTATGCCTACAATCACGTGCACCATGTCACCACTAGCAAGCCTCCATTCGAGGTGGCTACAGATTAAACCTAATGTATCCATTGGACATACTTTCGCTTCCACTTGAAGAGCGAGTACACATGGACACAAGTGCAAGAGAAAGCTATATCAAGAAGATGCATCAAGAGACCAGGCACATGATAGAATGTCAAGTGGGACGAGTCACCACCAAGCGCAATATCAACAAGCACCTCATGGTGTTCAAGACCGATGACCTTGTGTGTCTACACGTTCGCATGGATAGATTCCCTACCGAGCACAAGTCCAAGCCACTTCCTTGTACTAATGGACCTTTCAAGGTGTTGGAACACTAGAACGAAAAAGCCTACAAGATCAACATTCCCCGCGCCAACTATAACGTGAGCGACATCTTCAACGTCAAGGACCTATCCCCTTTCCACGGTGATGAAGATCTTGAGTCAAGGACGGATCTTCCCTAGGGGGGCGAATGATGTGGAGCATCCCATGATCATCCCCATGGAACCATCACGAACATCTCAAGCTCCAAGTGGTCCTATGATAAGAGCCCGCAAACGTCGCATCAAATCCAAGGTGACATCTCTCCTTAGTGATTCATCATTTAACACCCTCGAGACATTGACACTACAGGAATCACATAATTTGTCGTCTTTGAAGATCTTTGCCGTCAGATTTCCATCATGGATGACGGCAAAGACCACATTTGTCGTCATCTGCTATCGGCAAAGAATGACTGACATTATAGACACATTTTGTCGTCTTTAATAAAAAGAGGTGACACCGAAGATGTTTTGCCGTCTGTTAAAGAAAACTGATGACGGCAAAAACCTTTTTTGCTGTTTGCAAAAAAAATGAAGGCAAATATATATTTTGCCGTTTGTTAAAAAAATTGATGACGGCGAATCTATATTTTGTCGTCTGTAAAAAAAATGAAGTCGGCAAAAAAATGTAGATCACCTACATCTCCCTTTACATCTATCTCTCTCTCACGCACCAGATCCGGCGCCCCCGTCTCCATGCCCCGGTGACCTCGGCTCCGCGCCACCGCGCCCTGGCCTCGCCCCTGACACCCCACGCCCCGGCGACCCCGGCCTCGCCGCCGCGCCCCGGAGACCAGAGCACCTGCGCGCGAGCGAGTGCGCGGCTGCCCAAGCCTCCTCCCGGTTCCGTTCCGTCCCCTCGGCCTCCTCGCCCCCTCCGTGCCGCGCGTGCATCGACGGAGGCGTCCAGATCCCGATCGACACGCGGCGATCTGGCCCCCTTCCAGATCCCGATCCCCCCGGACCCCTCGCCGCAGCCGATGCAACCCGCGACGCCGCCCCGGCGCCGTCGGATCGGACGACAAGCCGGCTGACACCCGCCTCCCGCTCCCGCGACACACCTGGAATTTCGCCCCGAATTCGATGGGCTCCTCGGATTCGCCGCGCTCGCGGCGCTCGTCCTTGCCTTCGCCCTGCTACCGGACCCTGCGGTGGTGGCTAGGGTTTTGCAGGGCAAGAAGCCTGGCTCCGGCGAGGTGAGGATTGCTGTTCTTTGATAGCTAGCTTATTGGATTATTTTGTGGAAATGGACTGGCGTTCTTCCGAGAATACGGACAAGCTTCGGATTTAGTGGCTGCTTTGATCTCTTGTTCATGGAGCTCCTCCACCTACCCTCGCTACAGCCGGATCTGAGAAGAGTGGCACCTCCAAAGAACTTGATCAATTATCAACTTCTCTGCAGAACCCTGAGACCGGTAAACAGCACCAGAAAGTAATACTGGCATATCTTCATACTAAATCCTATCAAGAATTTCCAGAGGGCTTTGTATATTTTTCTTGAAGGAACTACTTTTTTTGCTGCATAAAAATTCCAGAGGGCTTTGTTTAATACTACTAAGTAACTATGTACATCAGTTACTGTCTTAGTGCCTTAGTGGATAGTTGCTTCAGGGCATACTGGTTACCATTTGGTGAATGCAATATTCATTTACAGTTTAAGAATCACTAGAGAATAACATGCTGGTAATTTGATAGACAATTAGGTTTGCGCGTGGTAGCTTTTCTCCTAGCTAAAATCATAGCATGGTCTATCTAGCTTGCCTTTCACTTTAATGAATCTCAAGAAGCATTATTCTTGCTTGCACAATTATATTATGGACTATTTTGTATGATCGTCAATTCCATTAGTCTTGAGAAAGCTTCATCATGTTTCTTTCTTCTCGCAGCTTCAATTGGACAATTTTTTGTATTCCAGAATACTCCCCAGAAAAAAGTAATTGTTGTCGTCAAAGCAACATCAGATATAAGTATTAAGCACAAATTGCTACCTCTCAGCAAGGGCGAATCTAAAAGGGTATAAACTTTAATTTGTTTTCACAAGCAATATGTGTTTCTTCTTGGTATGCTGTTGGTTCAGTCAACTTAACTGTTATTCTTTATTTGTATGGCCTTACTGAACTTATTGTCAATTCATATGCAGGTTAACATAAGCTATAGCAGTCCAAATGGTGGAGAGGCCTTACTGTACATATTTCAAGCTTTGCATGCAGATTTGGTCTTACTTTATGAAATATGTGCATTGATCTTCAATACACTTCAATAATTATTGTGTACACATTAGAGATTGAACTTATGGAGTTTACTCGCCTCTTTCTTGATGACACGCTAATAAAATAGGCAAAATAAATCTTGCTGCTACTGGAAAGGATCGTATGGACGACTAGAAGCAGGAAATAACAATCAATTTATACACAATATTGGAGACGGAAAATGATATAATTGATGAGCGAGCCCCCCGGATAGAAAAGAACCATCTAGTATTCTAGCCTTACGCTTTTGTGCCCATTTTGATGCCTAGTGAAGTTATATTTGTGCCCCAAATAACTGTTTCTTGTGTCCGTTGTATGTGGATGTGAACCTTTCTTGGTCTGTTGTGGTGCAGGTGCTGGATGAACCAGCCAAGCTTCTTCGACGAGCAGTAGTTGGCGCAGCGATGATGGAGTAGTATAAGGAGCAGGAGGTTGCCATCGTGCTCAAGTAATGTATGTCGCTTCCTGTAGTGGGTCTGGCCTGTAGCTTGTATCTTAGGTGACAAATCTATTAGTGCCAAAATGTCTCATAGTCATATCTGTCTATCTATTTGTGATATGGATCACCATGACATGTGATATATATGGTGTGATATAGATAATGCATGAACATGTTATGTTCATATATGTGATATGGATCATTTGTACTACGTGTGTCAGTTGCATTTGTGTAATCATTTCTGTCTATATGGATCACTAGTGTTTATAAGAATATGTATTTTCTACTGAAGTACCAAAATAAAGTAATGCAAACTAAAAAGTATGTATATATGCTTTGCTATCTGCGCATCCCTGGCTGACGGCTAAGTATGATATGCTTTGTCGTGTGTAGTACCTCAGGAGACGGCAAACCCTCCATATAATTTGCTGTCTGTACTTGTTTGGCTGACGACAAAGGCACTAACGTTGTCAGTTAGAGGCGTTGTTCTGTTAGTCACATTTTTTTGCCGTCTGCCTCATACTAGCTCACGGCAAACCATTTTCACTTATGGCAAAAAATTTGCCGTCTGCTAGAAAAAATGCTGACGCAAAATTACCCTTTGCGGGCACATGGGTTCACGACATTTTTTGCCGTCATGGGCTGACGGCAAATTTTTTGCCATCTGTAATTCTCTCTTTGTCGTCTGTAGCGTCCTGACAGCAAAATGCCCGATTCCTGTAGTGAGATGCTACCTCAAACAAAGACACTTTGCGTACTTAGGCACCAAGAAGAAGGCAGGAGCAAGATGGACCCCAAGAACATGGAGATGGAATGTGCCCAACATAGGATTACCGGTACAATCAGTCTACCACCGATCAACTATCGGTCCAGCGATATAACCGATCCACTAAAGACAACTATAGCTCCAACATCCCCCAAGCTTCTCTTGTGAAACGGTTCGAGACTGGTATCATCCCGGTTGTCCCACCAGATTATCCATGACTAGTACAACCGGCCCTTCCACTAGTACAACCGGTCCCCAACTTCTACAACGCCTCCAGGAAGTGGTACAACCGCCAATATAGGTACAACTGGTTCATACACCCGTACAATCAGCCATCATCAACACAAGAGGAAGATTCATGACTCATGTAACCCTAACTTACCCCTTGGACTATAAGTACTCGTCTCCTAGCTTCGAATTAGGGTCAGCAAAGCATATGTGATGAACTAGAGCTTTGTCTCCTTCCACTACCTCTCCCATGGAGATGAAGGCCTCCATGTCACAAGATCCCTAGTGGATGTCCAATGCCCCCTTGTGGGAATATCCTTCTAGGATTCAAGGTCCCCTTGTGGCAAGGACTATCTTATTTACTATTTCCTCTGGTTGGATTTGAATCTTGTATCCTCGTGTGTTTATGGGATTGGTGGATGTGTGATTGAAACTGGTCTTGACAGTTTCCCTCTCGTGTTCATGTCGTTTTCCATCCTCTCCACCTCCAAGTGCGAAGAAGATCAACACTAGGGTTCCACCCTATATCACATTCCTTTGGGACAAAGATGAGAGGGATGTTGAGTGTTTTGTTGCTCACTGCACTACATGCTAAAAAGCTAAGACACGGCTCAATACTTATGGTTTATATATGCCTTTGCGTGTACCTCGTTTTCCTTCAGAGGATATATCTATGGACTTCCTTTTAGTTTTACCTCAAATAAATAAGGCGGGGAGGGATAGTATATTTGTTATCATGGATAGATTTTCAAAAATAGCACAACTTATACCATGTCATAAAAGTGATGTTGGTGCTAGTGTTGTTGATTTGGTCTTTCGTGAAATTATTCGCTTGCATTGTGTGCCAAATAAAATTGCTTCAGTTCGTGATGCTAAATTTCTTAGCCACATTAGGAGATGTTTATGGGCTAAGTTGGGGACTAAGCTGCTTTTTAGTACTACATGTCATGCCAAACTGATGGAAAGTAGTCAATAGATAATTGTCTACTATGCTTAGGGCTGTTTTCAGGAATAACTTGAAAATGTGGGAAGAATGTTTGCCTCTTATTAAATTTGCTTATAATCGTTCATTGCATTCTACTACTAAGATGTCCCCTTTTGAAATTGTGTATGGATTCATACCTCGTCCACCTATTGATTTGTTCCCTCTTCCATATTCGAAGAAGGTCAATTGTGATTCTAAACAACGTGTTGAATTCATATTAAATATGCATGAGGTAACTAAATAAAACATTGAGCGTATGAAGGTTAAATACAAACTGGCTCGAGATAAGGGTGGAAAACATTGATAGAGGCAAGGGTCCCAATATTTCCGGTGAGATGATAACTATTGATTTGGTGCAGACAACTTTGATGATCCGACTACAAACATGCACGACGTTGCGCCTTAGCAATCGCTCAACCAAATCCAAGTGGTTATTGACCACGCCCGAGCACGATCAACCTGACCCCAAAGGTCTCTTCCTGCAAGCAATCGAAGAACAAGAAATGTGAATATTGCGAATATTGATGAAGTAGTCTAAAAGGTGGGGATCCAAAAGCGGTTTTGGTATGGTCATTGGACACAAACAAAATATATGATGTCGAAGTGGCTAACTTTTAACTACACAAATCCCAAGGAAAAATCTACTAGATTGATCTACTTGTATAGGATAAAGGGGCGGCCACCAAGGAGGTGGGAGGACATCCGAAGTCATCCTAAAACTAACCCTAGGTCATACAAGGCCGACGGGCCCGTTGGAGGTGATGCAACACCTTTGGTCTTGTAGTATGACTCGGATTCTGCTACAGCGCCGGATTGTTTCATTAATATATCCCCAATCCGGACGAATTTGAAAGTGAATCCTATTGGGTTGGAAAGCACATGAAATATACTTTCTAACAAAAAATGAATCAACCAATTCACAGCCCGGATGTAAAAGTTCTTGGCATTTTGAGACAGGTATGCCTATGTAGTCCGAATTTGAGTCCAAAATGTGAGAGACTTGGAGTCTATCTTCATTTGGGCTAAAAGTGATGTGAGAGTACTTCCTAAATGCCTCTTTTACCCTTATCTTCATATGTGGATTGTACAAGTGTCCGCTATTTATGCAATTAGGCATGAAACAAGAAAAAGGTGGCGTACTTTTGTTCTATATAGCATAACTAAATTACTGCATAACTTGTATTGGGAATCACCTCAAATAAGTATGCATATTCAATATTTGTGATCATATCCAAGGTAGCCATGTCCTCGTCATCCTCCCCTTCTTGAAAACAAAGCCGTCCTCGGTGTTGCTTAATCTGATATATATGGCTAACAAAAGAGACAAGGTGTACATGTTGTATATGTATATGTCATACATTTTTTACTTTCCTTGGTTTTTTCACATATGACACATGTATACATAAGTACATTTCATATATTATGAAATATAAAGACAAAACATTATCACAAGAAGTAGAAGGCATGAAAATATTGCAACTTAGTTTGCACATATAAGTGAAGCCCTTATTCATATCAAAATATTGAGAATGTTCATTGTCGGATTTCAAGCTCCGCAAAATCCTAAGGATTCGAACTCAGGGGCGCGTGCAGGGTCCACATAACAGCTTCGGTTCACCTGGCATGCTACTCGACGGCCAAAGCAAAGAACTCACTCGATGGTGATGAAGACACAAAACACGATAGTTTACCCAGGTTCTCCAGCCTTCTGAGGCTAGGCAGCCTTAGTGGGGTGAAGGTGGGTGAATGAATCGGGTGTCCCCTTCTATGAAGCAACCTATCCTCTATTTATAGTGGTGGTGCCGGTCCAATTCCCTTATAGTTTCAGCGGGAAGGGATCCCATAGCGGCCAATTTCGAAAGTGGACAAGGGAACATGCTCCCCTGCCCAAAGGTGGTCCTCGCCTACAAAGTAGATGCACGTGCTGCAGGGACGGGCCCGGGGATGACGTGTGTCCTGCTGGCGGGCTTTGATGGCCTTGTTGCACCAGAAGGGAAACCTTTGCAAGATGCCTTTGGAACCCTGGTACATCCTTGCCCCTTTGCACTAAAGGGGAAACTGCTCTATCCTGCCGTCTGTTGCTCGTCTGTCCTTCCCTTGCGTCACCCTTGACTCCTGAGGCCGGGCCTCGCCTCAGAATATCCGCCGCCCCAGAGGGATCCTGAAGAGGCCTCCTACAGGTTTTGATGTCGTTCCTCCTCGCGAGGCTTGGCCCCTCGCGAGAGCCTAGCCTTGAGTGACGCCAAGCCTGCGGGTGTTCGGTTGATGAAGTGGGCGAGCCCTGGGCCGTAGGCAGGCAGGTCTGGGTACCCCCATTCTCAGAACACCGACAGTAGCCCCAGGGCCCAAGGCACACCCAGGCTGACTTATTGGCGAAGCCTTGGGGCCAACCCGAAGCGTCGCGGGCCCTAAATGTCTGCGGACCAGGGTTCACACGCGCCATGCAGCCAAGTGGCTACCCCCCCCCCCCCCCAGTTCCCGAGGTGCTCAGAGACGCGCCTCGTCAAACTAATGCGATGCCCGAATGTTGCGCCAGCCAATATTGCTACTTAGGGGCGACGCATGTACACACGCCATGCGAGCGCGCCCCCTCCTCAACTGTGTGGGCCCGGGAACACGAAGGGACGCTAGCTCGTTCTCGGCTACCTATTGAACCCGACGAGGGTGATAAGGCTTGAATTGCCTCCGTCTTCTTCGTCTTCCACCTTGAGCCCTCCACTCCCTCAGCATGGCACCGGTGAGAATATACTCTGGCGCCAAGAAGGGGAAGGTTTCTGGTGAAGATATCGTTGCCCCACCTGCCAAGAGGGCCCGATGCTGCCCTCGGAAGTACGTGACGGCATTGACAGCAGCCGCCGGCTGGTGCGGCCGGGGTTCTGCCTGCCCAGGAATAACCATCAGCGGTGATGGCAGAGCGTCGATTGGCGCGGGCGCCCACAGCGGTCGAGCTGGAAGATCAGCGATGGCCACCCAGCCGCCATGCATGCGGATTCACTCAGCTGGCACGGCGATGGAGTTCATGACATGGGTGGAGAGGATGGAGATTGCTGGGTTCTAGTGCCCGAACTTCTTCACGAAGGTACTGCCGGCCGGCGGGCTCCCGGGCCTCTGGTTGCAGGGCGACGGCTGCTGCGGTGAGGCATCCTGGGTGGAGCTTGAGGTCGCCCCCGGCGGCTACGTGTACATGAACCGCGGGTGGCAGACGTTCGCCCGTGCTCAAGGCCTTAAGGGGAGGTGCTACCTCCACTTCAAGTACGATAGGGAGGCGACGCTCTTCTTCAAGATCTTTGGGGACAAGGGTGAACGTCGGGGTTGCTGCCTGGAGGACGCTGGCTGCGGTGATCCCGTAGATGAGCCCATCTCCAGTGATGGGCGTCGTGCTTCCAGCAGGAAGGACACCCCCTCTAGAAGGAGCCCGAGCGATATCAGCGATAGTAGCTACGACGAGCCGCCTCGCCGCTGTGCACGAGCTTCGGGAAGGAACCCCCAAGCGCGGTGCCGCCCATCTCCTCCTGCAGAGCCCGTGAAGGAGGAGGAGGACACGGACTGAGTGTCCGTGGGCGGGCTTCGGATGCCTGCGGCAATAGCCTCCTCTTGAATCTTCGCCGATAGCTGTCTCCTCCTTGCTTTTGATCCTGCGTCCATGAAAAAAGGATAGGCCCTTCGGGCATGTAATGGATTTGGGCGGCGCCCCTTTTGTTAGGATTGTTGCTTCTTAGTCGGTTCAGATACTTAGCTTGGTATGCTTGCAGTGAACCTATTTGTTGTGACACATGACTATGGCGCTCGAGTGGCTTGTTGATCGGTTGGTTTTTCCTTGCCGAGTCCCGCACATTTACCTACTATCGTGGGGCGCGAACCGTTACCAAGGTCGCTCCCCACGGGGAAAGGCCTTCGCACCAGGGTGCCAAGTGGCTTTGTGACCGCTAAAACTCTTGAGGCGCGATGTTCAGGAGCCCCCTTAGACATTCAAGCGGCTCTACGTCGACACGTCCCAGTCCTGCACATTTCCCTGCCGTGAGGCACGACCCGTTAGGGTCGTCCCTCACGGGACAAGGCCATGGAACCCGGGTATAATGTGGCTTTGTGACCAGTAAGGCTCCTGAGGCGTGATGCTTAGGAGCCCCCTTAGAGGTCCAAGAGGCCCTCGCGAAAGTCGGGTTTCTGGAGATCCCTAGTCTGCATTCAGAAAGCTCTACGTTGGTGATAACCCACAAGTGTAGGGGATCGCAACAGTTTTCGAGGGTAGAGTATTCAACCCAAATTTGTTGGTTCGCCACAGAAGAAGCAAAAGAATATTATCAAGTATAGCAGCTGAGTTTGTCAGATTCAACCACACCTGAAAGATTAGTGTCTGCAAGCAAAGTATCAGTAGCAAAGTAGTATGATAGCAATGGTGCCAGAAACGATCTGTTGACGGAGACTATTCCTAACTGTTGTATCAATGGCGCCAGTAGGTTGCACGTGGACAGGAAATATTCTTCCCCGGCAACGGTGTCGGAAAAGGTCTTGCAAAAAGTAACATCAGAATAGCAAGGAACAGCAGTAGCAGCAGCAGTAGAGTGACGACAATAGCAACAGTAGCAACAAAGTGGCCCAATCCCTTTTGTTGCAAGGCACAAGCCTAGACAAAGTAACGTAGCGAGGACCAGTAGTAAAAGACTCGTAGGCAGTGGATCGGTGATGGATGAGTATGACGGATGTGATTCATCATGTAGCAGCTATAACTCGGAGAGATAAGTAACTAGCTCCCGTTCGTCCATCTAATGTAGGCATGCATTACGTATGTAGTCATACATGCTTAGGGAAAAGAACTTGCAGGACATCTATTGTCCATCCCTCCCATGGCAGCGGGGTCCTAATGGAAACTACGGGGGTTCTCCTTTTAATATAGAACCGGACCAACGCATTAACACTCGGTGAATACATGAACTCCTCATAATATGGTCATCTCCGGGAGTAGTTCCGGCTATTGTCACTCCGGGGTTGCCGGGTCATAACACATAGTAGGTGACTACAACTTGCAAGATAGGATCTAAAACACACATATATTCGTGACAAGCATTAAGCATAGCCAAGTAGTAGCAACATCAATCTAGAACATAGTGGATACTAGGGATCAACCCCCGTCAAAAACTAACTCGATTACATGATACATCTCATCCAACCCATCACCGTCCAGCAAGCCTATGATGAGATTACTCACGAACGATGAAGAGCATCATGGAATTGTCGATGGAGAAAGGTTGATGATGACGATGGCGACGATTTCCCCACTCCAGAGCCCGAAACGGACTCCACATCTGCCCTCCATATGAAGAACAGGATGTGGTGGCGCCTCTGTATCGCAAAACGCGACGAAACCTTCTCTCTGATTTTTTTCCGGATGAGACGGAAGATATAGAGCTGAGTTTGGGGATGGTGGAGACACGTGGGCCCCACAAGCCCGCATGGTGAGGGAAGGGGGTGTGGCCGCGTCCTGTGGGCTTGTGGCCCACTCGTCCACCTCCTCCGGTGGATCTTTGCGCACGTATTTTTCTTTTATTCCACAAAAAATCTTCGTAAATTTTCAGGACATTCCGAGAACTTTTATTTCTGCACAAAAACAACACCATGGCAATTCTGCTGAAAACAGCGTGAGTCCGATTTAGTTCCATTCAAATCATGCAAATTAGAGTCCAAAACAAGGGCAAAAGAGTTCAGAAAAGTAGATATGACGGAGACGTATCAGTTGGCAGGTCCGAGTCCCGCATATTTCCCTGCCGTCATGAGGTGCGATCTGTTACCAAGGTTATTCCTCACCGGGCGAGGCCCTGGCTGTGGGGTGCCAAGAGGCTTTGTGACCGGTAAGGCTCCTGAGGCGCGATGCTTAGGAGCTCCCTTCGGCGCTCAAGCTGTCCCAAGAGAAATAGCTGTTGTAAGAAAAGACCAAATTTGTTCCCCCTCTAGGATGGTGCGCCAAGCCATGAATGAGACTCTTGAGCAAGTATCAGATGGCATGAGTCTGCCGACATGCGACTAGTCTGTGAGTGCCACACGAGGGTCCGGGCGCCAAGGCCATGGCGAGGTGCCAACACCGTGCCCCCCAGCCCCCGCTCGCGGGGTACGAGCGGGTGGGGACAAGCGAATGCTTGACTCAGAGGAATAGAGCGTGCCACGAAGAGTGGCAAAGAAAACAAGTTTTTTGCAAAGGCTTCATTTGGAAAGGCCCCGAGTTTTGATTTCATATATATCAGCAAATCCAAGCCAAAAAAAGCAAATGCAAGCCGCGTCCGGCACCAAATCAATATCACCGCCTCCAACTCCCCCAGCGTTGAACATAGGGCTTCCACTAGGCGTGGGGTGGAACCCTTCCATGTCCTCGGGGGCCCGTGGGCGTATACAGCCTCGGATCGTTATTACGTGAGAGTGTCACCGTGGGGTGTATCTGGGAGATCGCGTGGACACTTTGACCTCGTGAGTGTCCCTACCCCCGAGGCATTAGGCGCCTCATTCCGGAAGTCATTGGTGGACTATGTTGATTGCGTCCGTCTTCTCCACTGGGCGTGGTGTGGACGCCGTCCTCGGGGGGGGGGGGGGGCTGGGCATATACAGCCTCGGCTCGTTATTATGTCAGAGTGTCACGGGATGAAGTAGGTTCCGGGAGAATAGAAGGACGATGCAGGGCCGATGCAGAGGCGATTCAAAGGCCATGCAGAGGCGACGCATAGTCGTTATGGGTAGAACTTGCAGAGGTTTTGGATGTTCCAGGCGTTCTGGATGGGAACTCCGTCTTGAGTCTCCAGACGCGCGGAGCCCGGCCTCGGGACGTGGAAGACCATGAATGGGCCCTCCCAGATGGCCGAGAGCTTATGCAAGCCCTCCCTGGATTGGACCCGCCACAGGACGAGATCGCCCACTTCTAGGGTCCTGGAGCGGATGTTGCAGCAGTGCTAGCGCCGCAATGCCTGCTGTTACCTCGCAGCTTGGAGGGAGGCCCGGCAGCACGCCTCCTCTCCAAGTACGAGGTCCATCTGCCGTGCAGCATCCTAACGCTCCTCATCGAACGCCATGACCCGCAGGGACCGATGCTTGATTTCGTGGGGAAGGACCGCCTTGGCTCCGTAGACGAGGAAGAACGGGGTTTCGCCGGTGGGTTTAGTTGCAGTGGTGCGGATGGACCACAAAAGCAATGGGAGCTCGTCGACCCAACCCCGCCTGCAAGCTTTGAGCTTCTTCTTGAAGCTCCTCACTTTGAGACCCTGCAGGACCTCCGCGTTGGCGCGCTCCACCTGGCCATTGTTCCGCGGATGGGCCACCGATGCATAGGATATCTGCATACTGACGTTAGCACAGTAAATATTGAAGAGCTGACTGGTGAACTGCGAACCGTTATCAGTGATGATGAGGTTGGGGACGCCGAAGCGGCTCACGAGGCCCTTGATGAACTTGATGGCCGACCAGGCTGGTATGTTGCGCACGGGCACCACCCTCCGCCCACTTGGTGAATTTGTCGATGGCAACGTATAGGTAGGGGAAGACCCTCGTCGCCCGCGGGAAGGGCCCCAGTATGTCCAGCCCCCAGACCGGAAAAGGCCAGGAAAGTGGAATGGTCTGGAGGCCCTGCGCGGGTTGGTGGATCTGCTTGGCGTGGAACAGGTAGGCCTCGCAAAACCTCACCTTCTCGGTGGCGTCGTCCAACGTTGTAGGCCAGTAGAAACCTGACCTGAATGCCTTACCTGCGAGCGTGCGCGAAGAGGAGTGATGCCTGCAGTGCCCTCCATGGATGTCGGCCAATAGTTCGAGCCCCTGTTCCATGGAAATGCAACACATCGCAACCTCGTTCGGGCGCCTACGGTACAAGGAGACGTCCCGTACGAAGTAGGCTGAGGCTCGTCGTGCTATCCGCTCCGCGTCTTCCTCCTTCTCCGGCAATGTATCGCGGAGCAGGTACGCCCCAAGTTCCTGCATCCAATCATTGGCCTAATCCTCCAGGGCCAGGAGCAGTCGAGCCCCCGAGGCCGGGCCGCGGTCCGGAGCCAACGAGGGTGGTGCTGGGGGAGCTCCTCTCCACGTGACGCTGAGTCCTCAGGTGACGGCGTCGTGGAAGGCCTGAAGAGTTGCTCCTCAAAGACGCCTGGCTCTTGATCCTCGCGACGCGAAGCTCTTTTGGCGATCTCGTCCGCCTCCTTTTTTTTGCCTGGCGGGACGTGATGCAGCTCCAGGCCTTGAAAACGTTTCTCAATCTTACGTACCTCTTGCAGATATGCCTCCATGTGGTCGTCCTTGGGTGTGTACTCTTTTTTGGAGAAGTTGACGAGAAGCTGAGAGTCGCCCATCACGGTGAAACGCCGGACCCCCAGGGCCACCGTCGCCTTCAGGATATCTATGAGGGCCTCATACTCTGGTATGTTGTTGGAGGCCTTCTCCACACGCAGGAAGCAGAGCTGTATGGTGTAGCGAAGCTTGTCTCCCATCAGGGAAGTGAGTAGGACACCAGCCCATGCTCCTCTTCGTGCGAAGGATCCATCCAAGTGCAGGGTCCATCCCTCGGGTGCCTCCACACCGGGGGTAATGGATTGGCTCCCTTCCAGCCCCCGGTCCGGTGCATCCGTCCACTCCGCCATGAAGTCAGCCAAGGCTGCTCACTTGATGACCTTGGTCATGCTGAATTCGATGTTGAAGGACTGAAGCTCGATGTTCCATTTGGTGACACTTCCCGTTGTGTTTGGGTTGTGCACGATCTTCTCTAAGAGGTATGTAGAGACGACCTTGATTGAGCGTCCCTGAAAGTAGTGACGCAGCTTGCACGAGGCGACGAGGAGCACCATAAGGAGCTTCGGCTGCATGGGGTAGCGCGAGCGTGTCTCCCGAAGTACCGTGCTGACGAAGTACACGGGGTGCTCGACAAGGGTGTGTCTGCCCAGGGCATCACGCTCCTCGGCAACTTCAGGAGGTTGGTGTGTTTCGCCGTCTAGAGGAGGAATCGGGCCCTCAGGAGGGTTGGGCACACTCACGCACACGACGAAAGTCTGGGCCTCACGTCCCTCTACTTGCGGGGGAATTGGGGCTCGTGAGTCGCACGAGCCCCCAGACTCTGGGGGTGGGGGCCCGTCGGGGCTCCCCGAAGTTGGTCCCTTGTTGGTTCGCTCCTCCCTTACAGCCACCAATGCGGCGTTGGCGGAGTGGGGGTGGAAGCGAGGTACAGAAGCAGACGCTCCCAAGGGCGAGGCACCACCATGACCATCTTGAAGAAGGGCAGGGCCGTGTCGGCGTCGCTAGATTGGCACCTATGGGAATCCACGTGATTCCCTTGTGATCATAGAGCGGGGCAAGATGAAGTCGAGAGCGGATCTAATGATCAACACCCGACAAGTCTTTTTACCCAGGTTCGGGTCACTTATGCGTAAAACCCTACATCCTACTTGTCTGATCGTGTTAAGAGTTTCATTGTTCGTTACATTGACTGATGATAACCGTCTTCTGGCCAATGTCCAAACTGTATAACCCCTTGTGAATGAGCTAAGGGCCTCATTTTATAGGCAAAGGGGTCACCGACAGTGCTCGGTGGTAGGTTCACGAGAAGTTACAATGCACCTAGAGCGGTTCTTATCCATCTACCGTGGTCGGGTGCATTAATTGCACATCTCGTCTTTGTCTGCAACGTACTGGTGAAGACACGTGTCCAGGTATTTCGACAACTGGACGCCGCGCTGGCGCATGCGGAATGCGCTGGAACTTGGAGGGGGGAGGCGACACTGTGGCAAGGGCGGTCGTCCTTCAATGCCTAGCCTGTCATCTCGGCTAGGGAACTTGCCGGAGCCTTGGGTCCTCGTCCCGGCAAGGAACCTTGCCGGGGGCTTTGGTTGTCGTCCCGGCAAAAGTGGTTCGCCGAGGCCTTGTGCCTGGTGGGTTCATCACGCCTTCTAAACGGGCATGGCCTTGGTTATCTTCCCGGCAAGGCAGGCTTGTTGGGGCCTTGGTAATCTTGGGGCCGCATCTTGTCTGGACTCTGCCACGCCTTGCCGTGAGGGGCCCTTTGCCCCCGTGCACAAGTCTGGAGCACTATGGACCCCATTCTTTGGTGCAACAAAAGGAGCCCCCGGGCCTGGGCCACACACAAGTGCGGAGCGTTGTTGGGCCAGGCCCAATAAGGTGCACGGACCTTCGTGGCTGGATCTGCTGGCAGTTGCCTTTCCCCACGTTGCGCATCGGATGCGCGAAGTGGGACGTCGTGCATGGAGTGACCTTTCTGCCTCTTGAAACGCCTCTGCCATGCACGTGGCATGCGTAGTCATGGATGGACACATGGTAGACAAGGCCTTGAAAGGCGTTGTAGTGGCTGGGCCCGCCCGTGCATGCATTGGCGCATCAGGGCGGTTCTCTGTTCGACCGTGAGCTCGAGCGATTGGGCGCAAGGGGTGGTGGCTTATGGAGCAAGGGAGTCTACCCCCGCGCCACGTCCTATAAATTGGGAGGGTTTGTGAGGGGGTTTTGCTCATCCAACTCCTTCTGAACCCACCAATTTCTCGATCTTCGCTTTCAGAATCTCCTCTTGTTTGTAGGTGGCGCTCGCCCCTAACCATGGTTAGGGGACGAGGTCGGCCACCTTCGGTCGCCAGTGCGGCGAGGGGATCCCCTTCGGATCATGCCACAACTTCTGGGGGTGCCTCCGTAGAAGACGGCCTGAACGCCCATGGTGGAGGAAGGGCGAGGGGCCGAGGTCACCGCGGAGGTCGAGGCCGGGGGAGGCAGAGCGCTAGTCCAACGCCTCCGCCTTCCCCGGGGCTTGCTCCTGTGGCGTTCCACGACGGAAGGAACTCGATGGACTTCCTTGTCCACCCGCGAGGACCCATCCGGTCTCGCCTCCGACTCCCTAGTGTCTTCGCCGAGGCAATGGAAGGAGAGAGGGGCGACCCTCTGGATCTACATGCACGGCTGCGACAATGGTGCCGTGCCGGTGACTGCGGACCGCACCGGGCCTCTTACCCTGTTTCTCGGCCGCGGGTGTAAAGGCTTCACCCGTGCCTGCAGTCTTTGGGATAGGCATGTTCTCCGCTTCAAGAAGATGGCAGAGAATACGCTCTCCGTCAAGCTATATGGGAGCTCGGGTGCGCGTCTCAGCTGCTGTGAAGAGAGCTCGAGTGGGACTGAAAGCCCTTCCTCGCGTGGGAGTAGCAAGGAAGGGACGGACGATGATGACAGCAGAAGCGGGTCAGGCCCCCTATAGAAATTGTCTGTATAAGGGGACCTGTCCTTGGGGTGACCTCCGGCCGTAGCATCACCGTCAGTCTGCCGCTCGCTCCCTCCTGGGTCGGACCGACCAGAGCTTCCTCATCTTCCCGTCAGCGCCCAGGCTTCTGCTCCTCCATCTCTTCGGGCTCCGTTCTCCTCCGTGCATTGCTCGTCCCGGAGGAACCAACTTGAATCGCGTGGAGGGTCGCTCCTTGTCTTCCTGAACTCCATCCCGGCGAACGTAGTTCCTCGCCAAGGAAAAAAGTTCTAGGTTAGAGTAGATCATATCATCCTTGTGACATGCTTGAGAATACCCCAAACAATTGAATGAAAAGAATGTTTTTCCCTTTTTTCCCGATACCATTCTTTGTACGATTCGTTTTTGCTTAATGTGGGAGCTTGCAGGCAACTAACGGCAAGGCTCCTTGCCGCTTTCAATGCAACCATGGAAATCGTTGAACGTAGCTTGAGACGAAATCGGGTGCTACGTAGCCGCTTGCTCTGTTGATCAGGTTCGCAACTGTTTGAAGGCGCTTTGTGGCCATTCAGGTCGTTTGAACGAGTTCGAAACAGAGACAAGGTGCACCAAACTTTGGGAAGGTCCCAGTACTCGCAAACTCCACACACAAAGACCGGAAACTTTCGAAGGGAAAAAGCAAAGGATCTATCTACTCCAAATCTGAATCTTCAACTTAAAAACGTATCTGCTCATGCCGTGGTTCCATGGCGTTTGCATCTTTTGCTAGCGCGTCAGAGCCCTCGGCAAGCAGGGAATCACCTCTCCCGGTGACTTTTTCCTCCAGCAGTCTTCTTGCCGACGGTTCTTGACCGCCGTTTGGAGGAAAAGCCGGCCAGGGTGTAACCCCTTCGCTTTTTTCTTGCTAGGATATGCTTGCGGAACTCCCGAGCGCGTCTTTGGGCATCTATGCGACGCTCTCAGGGGCACAACACTCGTGTTGGAGCGTGCGCTGGGGCTTCGGGACCGTGTGGCGCATCCTCAATGACTATGCATCGCTCCGTGGAGGTGCATCCGCCGGAGTATGCGCCGGTGCCTCTGTGAAGCGCCCAGGCACGCCCTCGACAGCTGTGCGTTGGCCCCCGAGCGACGCATCGGCTTGTAGACACTGTTCTTGGAAACTCCGTCTCCCTGCGCCCCGCACATGGGTGTAGGAACGCGCTCGCGCAGGCCTTGGGAAGCCGTAGTAGAACAGGGCGCCCGCCACGGTACCCCGTTTCCGGGGGAAAGCCACATGGCGCCCAAACTTCGACGGAGCCGGTGCCGAGTTTGCTCCGGTTCACGCGTCACTCCCCGCCTCCTACCTGGCGCGCCGAAGATGTCGGCGTTGATAGGTCGACACCTATGGGAATCCACGTGATTCCCTTGTGATCGTAGAGCGGGGAAATATGAAGTCAAGAGCGGATCTAACGATCAACACCCGACAAGTCTTTTTACCCAGGTTCGGGCCACTTACGTGTAAAACCCTACGTCCTAGTCGTCTGATCGTGTTAAGCGTTTCGTTGTTCATTACATTGATTGATGATAACCCCTTGTGAATGAGCTAAGGGCCTCCTTTTATAGGAAAAGGGGTCACCTACGTGCTCGGTGGTAGGTTCACGAGAAGTAACAGTGAATCTAGAGCGGTGCTTATCCATCTACCATTGTGAGGTGCATTAAATGCACGTCTTGTCTTTGTCTGCAACATGCTGGTGACGACACGTGTCCAGGTGTTTCGACACATGGACGCCGCGTTAGCGCATGCAGAATGCGCTGGAACTTGAAGGGGGACGGCGGCACTGTGGCAAGGGTGATCGTCCTTTAGTGCCTAGCCTTTCATCCCGGCTAGGGAGCTTGCCGGGGCCGTGGATTCTCGTCCCAGTAAGGAAGCTTGCCGGGGGCGTTGGTTGTCGTCCCGGCAAAGGAGGTTTGCCGAGGCCTCGTGCCTGGTGGGTTCATCGCGCCTTCTAAACAGGCGTGTCCTTGGTTATCTTCCCGGCAAGGCAGGCTTGCGGGGGCTTTGGTAATCTTGGGGGCGCATCTTGTCTGGACTCGGCCACGCCTTGTCGCCAGTGGCCCTTTGTGCCTCTGCACAAGGCTGGGGCACTCGGGACCCCATTCTTGAGTGCACCGACAGGCCCACTCGCCAAGCTTGGAGATGAAATGACTCAAGGAGGTAATGCTCCCCGCCAACTTCTGCATCTCCTTGAGGGTTGTGGGCGCGTTCATCTTGTTTATGGCATTGACCTTCACTGGGTTTGCCTCGATCCCCTGGTGCAACACCTGGAAACCGAGTAGCTTGCCTGATGGGACCCCGAAGACAAACTTCTCGGGGTTGAGCTTCTGGTTCACCTCCCGAAGGCTGGCAAAGGTCTCCTCCAGGGTTTTTGCCTACCTTGGTTTGACCACAATGTCATCGACGTAGGCCTCAGCGTTCCTCCCAAGCTGCGGTCCCAGGGCGATATGCATCAATCACTGGAAGGTTGCCCCTGTGTTCCGCAGCCCAAAGGGCACGCACTCTTAGCAGTATACCCCACACAGAGAGAGCAAGGTTGTCTTCTCGACATCCTCCACCGCCATCTTGATCTGGTGGTAGCCTGATAATGCATCCAGGAAGCACAGGAGGTCGCACTCCGCGATGGAGTCCACGATCTCATCGACGCGTGGTAGAGGGAACAGGTCGTGAGGGCATGCCTTGTTGAGGCTCATGAAGTCGACCAACATGCTCTCCTTCCCACACTTCTTCGGAATAACCACCGGTTTGGCTACCCAATCTGGGAAGCGCACCTCTCGAATGACCCCTGCTTCCTCCAATTTGCGCACCTCCTGAGCGATGAACGCCTACTTTTCCGAGGCTTGCTTCCTTTCCTTCTGCTTCACCGGACGCGCGTTTGGGCACACCATGAGGTGGTGCTCGATGACGTCCCTTGGGACCCCCACCAGGTCGGAGGCCCTCCAGGCGAACGCATCCTTGTTCACCCTGAGGAAACCCACCAATGGCCTCTCTTTGTATTGAGGGAGATTCGGGCCAATAGTGAAGGTGGGAGTCGAGCTTCCTTCATATACCGAAACCTGCTTCGTCTCCACCCGGTCCTGGGCGAACTGCTGCTTCTTCTTCACGGGCGCGATGTCATGGACGTCCCCTGGGTCCTCCGCAGCGCGCGCCTCGCCCCTGGCGCTGACGCGTGCCACGGCCTCGGCCTTGTGGGAGAGCTCAAGCACCTGTGAGGCATCCTTGATGTCTCCCACGACATTGAGCATGCCACCGCTCCAGGGCATCTTGACTACGTTGTAGCCCGGGTGCGTCGCCGCCATGAACTGAGCGAGGGCGGGGTAGCCCAGTATTGCGTTGTACGGTAGGTGGATGTGGGCGACGTCGAAGTCGATATGCTCGGTGCGGAAGTTGGAGCGGGTGCCGAATGTGACGGGGAGGCGAATCCATCCCACGGGGGTGAATGATCCTACCACCCCCCAGAGAAAGGCTTTGAGGGCGCAAGCCGCTCTCGGGGTGAACGCAGCGGATCGAGGCCTGCACTAAGATGACGTTGAGGCCCGCGCCATCATCGATGAGGGTTTTGGAGACGACCATGACGGATATGGTCGGCGTGCACAACATGGGGAGCGCCCCGGCGGCCGTCGTGGCCTTGGGGTGATCGTCGGGGCCAAAGGTGCTGCTAACCTGTGGCCACACGCGGTGTTCTGGGGGCTCGGGCCTTGGGTGAGCCGCCCTTCGCACTGCAGGAAACGCTTGACGTGACGTCCAGAAGGTAGCGCATGCGATCTGCTGAGAATCGAGGCGACTGTTGGGGCGGCCCTCCTCGCTCGGACGCCGTCCACCGCCGTGGACTGGCGGGGGTTGTGGTTGCACTTGCCATGGCGTCGCTGAGTCGAGATCTGGCTCTAGCTGTTGGCGTGGAGGCTCCAACATGCGCCCCCTACCTGGCGCGTCAAATGTTTGATTTCGGGCTCCGCAAAACCCTAAGGATTCGAACTCAGGGGCGCGTGCGGAGTCCACTTAACATCTTCGGTTCACCTGGCCCACTACAAGACGGGCAAAGCAAAGAACTCACTCGATGGTGAGGGAGACACGGAACACAGCAATTTACCCAGGTTTGAGCCGCTAGAAAGCGTAAAACCATACTCCTTCTTTGGCAGATTGCCTCTTGTGGAGGTTGGTAGATGAACTAGTACAATGTTCTCCGGCCTCCGAAGGCTAGGCGTCCTTAGTGGTGTGAAGGTGGGTTAACGAATCGGCTGTCCTCTTCAGCGATGCAACCTATCCTCTATTTATAGTGGCGGCCCCCGTCCTCTTCCCTTATAGTTTCGGCGGGAAGGGATCCCACAACGGCTAATTTTGAAGGGGGATAGGAGAACATGCTCCCATGCCCAAAGGTGGTCTTCACCTGCAAAGTAGCTGCCCACGCTGCAGGGACGAGCCCGGGGATGACTTCTGTCCAGCTGGCGAGCGGCGACGGCCTTGTTGCACTAGAAGGGAACCTTTGGAAGATGCCTATGGAACCCTGGTACACCCTTGCCCCCTTTGCATTGAAGGGGAAACTACTCCGTCATGCCATCTCCTGCTCGCATGTACTTCCCTTGCGTCACCCTTGACTACTGAGGCCAGGCCTCGCCTCGGAATATCCGCCGCCCCAGAGGGGTCCTGAAGAGGCCCCATCCGGGTCTTGATGACGTTCCTCCTCACGAGACTTGGCCCGTCGTGAGGGCCTTGCCTTGAGTGACGCCGAGCCTGCGGGTGTTCGGTTGATGAACTGGGCAAGCCCTAGGCCACAAGCAGGCAGGTCCGGGTACCGCCATTCCCAGAACACCGACATTCATCATTAAACCATCCCAACATCGGTAAATAAACTTTAAGTGTTTCAAATTTACATGTTACAACATGCTTAAATAAGTAAACATACAAACTACCATTTCACACAAAATCATCACCGAGATTGGAAGTTATATCAAAATTATTAATCATTGGCACAATTATTTTCAAACATATTGGATCCAAATTTGATATATTACCCGATTCACATGGTTCTTTCTCAACAACAATTAATTCAATGGGTGCGCTCAAAGTTGTTGATATTTTAGTTATTTGATCACATGGCAAAGTCAAATCATCAACATAAGCCTCTAAAATAGGTTGTGTGATCAAAGTAAGGGAAACATTTCCAGCTGGAGCACCGGCTGGAACGTCCCGCCGGACTCTCAAGGCCCGTTCGAACTAGTACGATCCAAACATGCCTGCAGCACCATGTGGACTGCTTTTTTCACCTGCCCACCGATTGCTTCAAGCGGTTCATTTGCATCTCATCCAGTCGCCTCCATTTCGGGCGACAGGGCCGACGGCGGCTCGGGCGACTGGAGGGCGAGAAGGCCGGCAGAGGCTCCGGCGACAAAGGCGGCGGATCCGGCGACAGGGCCGGCAACGGCGACGGCGGGGACGTTCTCCAGCGATCTATGTCTCCTCTAGAAGGTAACCCCTATTCTTCTCCCCAATTTTCCCCCTCTCCCTGTTTTGCGGCGTGTCATCGATGGGGCTGCAGAGGAGCGCTGGGGTCTCTGAGGGGGACGCGATGGTGGGCGCGGCCTTCTGCCCCCACGGACACACCTTTCTTCCAGCCTGTTAAAGAGGTGGTTGTCCCCCACAACCTCGGTTTTGTTCACGTGATCGAGCTGTCGGGATTTCCATGCCTTGGATTTGTGCCCTTTGTTGTGCCGACGAGGCCAACTCCACAGAGCAATTGGAGACGGACTACCGGCTCAGGAGGAATCAGCAAAGCCGCGCGGGTGGGATGGGTAGATTCCCTTGAGGCATTCACGCCTACTAGTTCATATTTGTTGTTGTTGTTATTTTGTTGTTGGTTCATAGTCCTGCTTCAGGATTTAGTATCTCATGGTTTTTGCATACAACAGACGCAACATTCACATTACTGTTGGTTCCAGGACTTATTAGCATCTCAGGATCAACAAATTAATATGTGCTTGTGTATGTGACATTGCGATTTTTAATTCATGATTTTTTTTGTTGCAACCTATTGTTTGTATGTCGCACATGTTTTTAGTTTTTTTAGCGTGTGCATATTGGGGTGTTTTCTAGCTACTGTTATGACGCATCATAGGTCATGATTGAGTTCTTTTTTTCTCTTTTTTGCAATTGTTGCAGGCACCTCTGCTGAGAATGAGGGGAGTAAGAAGGTTAAGAAGAAGAAGATCAAGAAGAAAGGAAAATTTTGTGGGTTCAAGATGAGGTATAATTCGAAACGGCTACGTGATCTTGCGCAACAGTTATCACCGGCAAAACAGGGTATCATTCGGAATGGCCTCTTTGGAAATTTGTTGGTCATCAAGCCCTTCAAGGTACCGCATGCACTTATCGAGTTTGTGGTGCTGCACACAAAGCATGCACTTCTAGAGTTCATATCTAAGAATAAATCAATCAAGTTCAGCAAAAACATGGTGAAAAGGATTTTCAATGTGCCATAGGGTGATAGTCCTTTGAAGCTTCTCAAGAAGAGCAATGAACATGACCTTCGCAGTATTTACAAGGAGGGGAATAGAGCACCAATTGCCCATGTTTTCAAGTTGCTCAGAGATTGCCGCGATACAGACGAGGCTATGATAAAGAGAACATGGGCACTCGTTCCGTTGGCAATAGTTGTTTGCCCATGCACCAGCAACATGGTCAACCTTGAGTATATTCCTTCCCTTGAAAACAAGGATTTGGTGCACAACGTTTCCTGGGATAAGCACTTATTGGCACCAGCTATGGAGGAGGTTGCAGTCTTTCAAGAGAAGAAGCGGGTCCAAGCAACAATTGAAAATCCAAAAGAATTTCAGATCAGCTCATGTCTTCCCATGTTAGCGGTATACAACGTTTTAATGATGAAACACATATTTTCCTTTTCATTGATGCACATACGTCTGTATAACTTTGCATTGATGCTTTTTTATTGTCGGTTGTTATGCAGATTATATACATGGATCATCTCGATATCCCGCCCGGCCTCCCAAATGAGCATGTCATAGATTATTCCGTGCAAAGGATACGTTATGTTTGTCAAAAGGATTTCAAATGGGTGGATAAAGTCGAAAAGAACAAGCTTACTCTTGTCTAGCCTTTCCATGGGAAGCACACACAAGTATTTTTTTTTCTTGATCCCATTTATGTTCCTTCGTGTCATACATTTTGTTTGTTAATGAGCATGTCATAGTAATTCAGCCTATGGATGTACAGTATGGATGGAGCAATTAGGATGCAGCATGTAGCAAATTAATATGCTGGTTTTAGTAAATGAACAATATGGATGCAGCAATTAGGATGCAGCATGTAGCAAATTAATATTCTGGTTGTAGCAAATGAACAATATGGATGGAGCAATTAGGATGCAGCATGTAGCAAATTAATATGCTGGTTGTAGCAAATGAACTATATGGATGCAGCATGTAGAAAATTAATATGTTGGTTGTAGCAAATGAACAATATGGATGCATCAATTAGGATGCATCATGTAGCAAATTAATATGCTGGTTGTAGCAAATGAACAATATGGATGCAGCAATTAGGATGCAGCATGTAGCAAATGAACAATATGGATGCAGCATGTAGCAAATTAATATGCTGGTTGTAGAAAATGAACAATATGGATGCAGCATGTAGCAAATTAATATGCTGGTTGTAGAAAATGAACAATATGGATGCAACAATTAGGATGCTGCATGTAGCAAATTAATATGCCGGTTGTAGCAAATGAACAATATGGATGCAACAATTAGGATGCAGCATGTAGCAAATGAACAATATGGATGCAGCAATTAGGATGGAGCATGTAGCAAATTAATATGCTGGTTGTAGAAAATGAACAATATGGATGCAATAATTAGGATGCTACATGTAGAAAATTAATATGCTGGTTGTAGCAAATGAACAATATGGATGTAACATCATATTAGCAGATAACAGTAAGAAACATTTTACTAGCAAGACTGTCAGTTTCAGATTTTTTGTTGCTCGCTACATTTTGTATGTTGCACATGTTTTCAGTTTTTTTAGCGTGTGTATATGTGTGTTTTATAGCTACTGTTTTTGATGCATCATAGGTTTTGCTTCCATCTCATGCATGGCAACCAATTTTTATTCTCCCTCATGATTTTTGGTTTCTTTTTGTTCCTAGTTTTGGACTCTGCGCAACACGCCGTGTGCTGAGGTTATTGGTCCAGGAGTTCATCGTGAAGCAACCACCGGGCAGGGAGGTGGTGCTGAAGCAGCGAATGGCCATTGAAGCCAAAATGAAGTACCTGAAGCTCAAGAAAATGTTGAGGTTCAACCAAATTTATCCTCATCGTTCAATGATTGGCTACAACAACCGTTCCCTAGCATGGATGATCTCAAGGTACCTTTTCGACTAAAGTTGCATGCATTATTTTGTTTTCAAGATACATGTTAGATGACTAATTGTTGAAACACGTGCCTTTTTTGTAGGTACCAGCTCAGTTCCAAACATTGTATGACAAGCACAAGGAAATTTTCTCAACCGAGGTTGATGATACAATACGCAAGTTTGGGCAGAGTTTAAAGGGATTGCAATCCAACCGGATGGCCGCTATGCTTCGTGACGTGGAAGATGACATCGCTAATACCATGGATGAAGCTCATGAGAAAGAGAATGATGCTCAAGATGAAGCTAATCTGCAACACCTACCATGGATGAAGCTCATGATAAAGAGAAGGATGCTCAAGATGAAGCTTAAGCTGCAACACCTACCATGGATGAAGCTCGTGAGAAAGAGAAGGATGCTCAAGATGAATCCGAAGCTACAACACCAACCATGGACGAGGATCTTGAGAAAGAGAAGGATGCTCAAGCTGCAACTGCATGCATTGGTGATCAAGCTGAAGGTACGGTTGCAGACATTGGGATGAACAAAGATGAAGTTGTTGGGGAGCTGGAGAAAAACCAAGAATTTGCAAAAGATGTTGGTCAAACTCATGAGCAATAAAGAGTGAGTATGAAGGTGGAAGTAGACGTGCCACCTCAGAGCCCCCTCTATTCCATGATGCACGCCGGAGTGCAACAGCCGGTGTTTGGGATGACCAGCCTTCAAGTGAGTTGTTCCCAAAGGGTTCTGAAGACTACAAGTTGACGCATGGCATGGACGAGCCTACAAATTGTAACAGAACATGCATCGTTCTCTACCCCAACATCCCTGTGGTCCCTCTCTGAGATGATGATGGCAGTCCTACTATCCCAGATATGCGTCCTGCCTTCGTCGTCATTTCTCTTTTTTGAGCACCTTGTTTCACGTTTACATCTTTTTTTTTGTTGTCTATGTTATTATTGTGTTTGTGTGATTGCAGCGAAATCTCATAAAATCCCTCCTAGATTACCCCGTCCCCCCCCCCCCCCCACAATACTTACATGTCTTCTTGTTGCAGCTCAAACAATGGGCATTGCGGACGAGCAACCCATTGATGTTGGTAGTGGCCCTAGAACACACGACAATAACACCAGGAAGAAGAGGATGGCTAACGTGTCAGCTGTCAAACCCAAGGGAAAGAAGAAGAAGGTCGAAGTTAAAGAAGATAAAGTTAAAGCACTTTATGAAAAGTATATTACGCGTGGGAAACCACTAAGGAGGTCAAAACCCAATGAACTACCGTGAGCTTCCTATCCCCTATCTAGTGTCTTAAATTGATGTTGTTGAAACAAATTATTCATTCGCTTGCAACTATGGTACCAGGACACCTTTCATCAAAATAGGTGGGTTTTATGTTGGTTACAAGAAGTTTCTTGCATTCTTGAAGCCCCGCGGGGACATGAATGATGAGGTCATGTTGCTGTGCATCGAGCATCTCAATATGGCATCTTATGCAACACACAATAGGGCTATAAAAAATACTTCTTATCAGTCTATGGGGCGGTAAGTTTTGTAAAAACAAAGAAATGCTTCATGCTTTTTTCACTTTCCATGCATTAGACAGTAATCTTTTTTGTTGCTATTTTCAAGCAGTCTCTACTCAAGCAAGACCCATCAATTTCCAACCAGATGTTCTCATGGCTGAGCTTGAAAGGGTTGTGAGTAAGTTCAAGGTTCCAAAATGGGACCTCGTAAGGCCCCCCAAGCAATTTCTGTTTTCATACCACAAATACTTTTCCAATCTGGTTCCTGCGATGCGACGCACGTAACATTTCTTGTTTATGTTATGAGTACCTTTGCCTCCTTTTTGCATTTTCAGCTCTGGTTTTCCATTGTTCGTGAACATAATTGGATAGTTGTTTGCATAAACTTGCTTCACAAGCAATGGAATGCATTTGACTCAATTAATGCAAAAGGAAAACCATCTCCCTTGAAGAAGCAGGCAAACAACCTGGTCAGCTGTTTCTCTCTTTTATAGTTATGTCTGCCCTCGCTCCGTCTACTTAAATTTGTTGGTGTCATCTTTTAATTGTTTCATATGTTCTTCCAAACTTTTGTGTGTGTTTTGGTGGTAGATCACACACTTTACAACCCTCACACAAGAGTGTGATGCATTTAATGTAAATGTTGCATCCTTCAGCCGGGCCGATCTAGAAGACTATCCAAAGCAAAATAACCTGTGAGTTTTTCCTATGCTTCAACCATGTGTTCCTTTGAAACAAGTTGGTTGTTTTCACTATATACTGGATTGTTATTTTTTTCACTTTGACTCACAGGTGTAATTGTGGTTTCTTCGGTGTCAAGTATGGGAGAACTTTGATGGTAAGGCAATGAAAGGGTTTGAGCAGGTATCCATTTTTATCTTTGTTGTATTCTCTATTTTTATTAAATATAGTTTTTTGTTTGTTCAAAACCTATGCAGCCAAAAGAATAGCAACTATCAAACTGCAAATCAACTTTTCATGTTTACAGGAAGACACTGCACGGTACCGCATGGAAAGGGCATACAACCTAGTCCATCACCCACTCAACACAGCCTCAATGGAACTGACATTGAGGGAAGAGTTGGCAGACTGATTTCAGGATGGTTCAAGTTGAACGGGATTTTTCATTAGGTCTAGATAATGTCTCAAATGGTAGCATCATGATAGTACCAATGGTACTTATTAAAGAATGATAATTCCATCAAACTTTCTTTTGTTTGCCGCATGTATGAACCAATGGTACTTGTTTTAGTTTGTAAGTCTGAATCCGGATGAAGCATTTTGGTCCCAACATGTTTGCACGATGAATACGATACTTGTCCATTGCTGAACCTTTTAGTATATATTTTAACATAGTTTGCTGGAAGCATAATCTATAAAAGCTTCAACAGTACACCTTTCTTACAATATACTTTTCTGCAAACATTGTTTTCATGTGATAACTGTAGTGCTACTTTCTAGCAAATTATTTTCTTCAAGATGAAAAAAAAATTCTTCATCCATGTTTACAACCATTACACATACACTATAAAATTTTGTTCCACAGCCAAAGCCTCGGAGCTTGGTGGAGTAGCAACATCACCTGTAGCTTTTTTTGTACCAGGTTAAAGCTTTTTGTACCAGGTTGTAGCTTTTCCGGTCGGCAATTGTAGATTTTTTGGTCGTCGGTTGTAGCAATGGGCACCTCCCACTGCTCGATTTTGTAGCGGCGGCGAGCACGCCGGCGAGCTTTAGTCTTCCCAACAAAGCAGAAATAATGTACGGTTGCATCATTCAAAAAAAAGCTTCAACTATTATCAGTGTTTACTACAACTACTGAATACATTTCTTACAAGCAAGACTGCTTTTTTCATAATGATATTTAACTGTAAAAAAACATGCAACCATTGCAACAAACTTAGTATTCATCATTCTATGAAAAAACACTGCTTCACAAACTTATGAATTTTGAAATCTTTTTCAATTCACACATGTAGTAATATGTTGCATTCTATCACAGCAATATAATCTAGCAAGGTCACAAAGCAATACATATTTTCCTCATCATTGAAACATCCTAAAGGGTAAGGACCATTTCAACATCCCGAACTTTTCTGGCCGCACTCGCAGCAAGCATATCAGCAAGCAGTTCGCAGCTCCTGGCCTTGTGATCCTCATCTCCAAAAAATTGCAAGGTGTCTTCTTACCCCTTGACTTTGGAGCTTTCTTCGTTTTCGCTTCGTATTTATTTGCTTTCTTCCTTATCTCTTTTTTCCTTTGGCCTCCCTTTCTTCGCAGACTTTGGCGGGTTCCGCAAATCTACGAGGGCTGGTTCCTGCTGCCCTGTAACTGGACCTATTGAAGCATGTACTTGTTGAGCGACTTCATGGCCTTGGGATTCTCTGGCTCCTGGAACCCCATCCCTCGCTCTAGCTCTCATTACAGCAACCCCAACAATTCCTTGATTAATAAGTCTAGAGACGAAATTATAAGCTTCATCACTAAAGCAAGCATGAGAAGCGAGCTTGCCAAACTTCCTGCAAAGAGAGTTGAACTTGAGTGTGTTTGTCATTGGGACAGCAAAGTGCATAGCCCTATGCCCATCACCGAGATCAGGTGCTACGTCAGTTGTTCGCTTGGACCATCTTTCAAGCATGTAAGTTGCAGGGATCGTTTGCACATTTAGGTGCACCATGACACGGAAGATATGTGGGCAGATACCCACACATCTCAAACATGTCGCAACTGCACATGTACCTCTCATCTTCAAGATCAACACGCACAACGTAAACTTTAGGGTTGACACCATCGTTTGCAACAAGATGAAAGATTACAGAATCCCCGTGGACTTGATGTTGCAGGCCAAAGCCTGTTGATTTAGTCAAGAGCTTTTGGAACTTGGAAAATACCTCCCTGGTATAGAAATCTGCTGCTTGCTTTTCAATGTTGTAACTGTAAATAAAAAAGCTTCCAACATTAATAAAATTTGCTACATATGTTTCAAATAAATGTTGCAACCAAAACTGTAGTGCCAAAAACATTTAAAAAGCTTTCCAACATGACATTTTTCGTACTTACATCCCCCATAGTGGTGACCTTGTTGTTTCATTGATGAAGTGAGCATTGTCCTCACGGTCTAGCATTACCTCGTGGCAAAGCTCAAATTGCTGAATGGAAGTCAAACTGAGTTTCCATGATTGTTCAAGGTCTTAAAGTAGGAATTCAGCCCCTCGGACTTGCCGGTTGTTCCTGGAAATGGGAAGAACTTCTGCACAAAGTACACGGGGGCCAATGCCTTCCGGGTTTTCCATATATTTTTGAGATGTTGCTTCTCAGCTAAACCAAAGAGTTGAATCATTTGCTGCCACCTTTTCTCAAACTCCTCAATGGTATCTGAACCATTAATGCAACCGTAAAATGCTTCGGCAAAAGGCTCGTCCTTGCCGAACATCTTCCCAAGTTTTGTCCTTGCAACCCGAAAGACGTGCCACTTGCAACATCTGTGTGTCGAGTTTGGGAACACCAAGGAGATGGTTGTACCCATTGCTTGGTATTGATCAGTCATGATGTTTAATGGATGCTCGTTATTGATTGCCAACATCCATTGTTCAAAGACCCATTTGAACGTCTCAATCTTCTCATATGGCAGCAAAGCACACCCCAAGCAGACCGTGTGTGTTAGGTTGTTGATCCCAACAATCATTGCGAATGGGAGGTTGTAGCGATTTGTACAAAATGTGGTGTCGAAAAACACGCAGTCTTTGTACTTTGGGTACAATGCCCTTGTTCTCCGGTCAACCGAGAAAAGCGCCCTAACAGCTCCATCTTCCTCTAGCTTGGAGAAGAAGTTGGGGTTCTCAACATGCCTCCTCTTAAATACTCGATTGTCAGCTCCAAGTCATGCTCTCACAGGCCCTTTCGAAGCTTAGCTCTTGCATTCGTCGCATCTGTCTTAAGATACGACAAACTCCTTGGATCGCAACACCGTGCATCTCCCAGCAGGCCCATCACATTTGTTGTTGATATGTTGCGTTAGTGCAACGAAGTGATCTACTGCATGTCCGCTTCCGGGATCTTTCTGTGAGATCGGCAGAATCTCCGCTGAATTTTTTGCAACATCAGCGGGTGAGTGTGATCAGCCTCAAAAATGGTCACAACCCAGGTCCCGTCTCGCAGGCTAACACCCATATGCGCCTTGCAATCGTATCGCTCCAATATGTTTCTTTGCCTCTTGTCACTCACATCCATAGAGATGCCATCTTGTTTGCTTGCTAATTTTTTGTTAGCAGCGTAGCTCATGTCTGCATCATCACAATGATTTGTTGCAGCACCGTCAGAAATGCTGCCATTGACATTCTTTGATGGATTTTTCCTGGAGTGTATGAACTGAAAAACTCTATAGATCAGAACGCCCTTCTTCTCCGAGGCTCTTGTCTTACTGTGTCTCGATGTCACAATTCGAGTACCAAAGCCAATCTTCAATGCATATTCATTGTACACTCGATGTGCTTCTTGAACATTGTCAAAAAGTATTCCAACAAAGGGAACAATTGGTTGCCACGATATAGCTTCATCTCGTTCATCAACAAGCGTTGTAGCATTTCCATTGGCATCATTACCACTAACTTGATCGTTGTGATTAGCTGCACCATCCGTGAGCTGCTGCAAGGTGTCCTCATCACTATCCATTCCTGGAGGATCATTCAAATCAATGGTGTCATGTTTTTCTTGCCCCGCGACATTTTACATGTCATCATAAAAAAAATCAATGGTTCTGTAGCAACATTCTGCAACAAAATCAGCAACCAAGTCATTTTCAAGTAAATGCTTCGAAAACCATGCAAAAAATGCCAAACATAAAGAAAAAAAAATTGATGCAACATGTGAAACACAAATACAAAACAAGTTTTGTTGCTAGTAGGGTTCAAACAGAAATACAAACATTTCCTGCAACAACGTTCAAACATCTTAGAGCATAGAAGTATGAAACATCTTTTTTGTGTTTTCATTCATACTTGAAAAAATTAGTCCTTGTAGCATGAAGGCTTGTAGCATGCAACAATTATTATGTAGCATGCAGCAATTAGTATGTTGCATGTAGCAAATGAACACTATGGATGTACCATCACCATTGTTTTCTTTTTTGTTGAGAGAAAGGATCTAGGGTTAATACCAGATCAAACTCATCACAGCCATGGCGTGCTGCATCCTCGAAGACCACACCCGGGTTGGCGTACCGTTGCATCACCGTAGTGTCTTGCCGCAGGATTCCTCCATGAATGGCAACGGATCTCATCCCACAGCTTGAGCCCAAATCCATGGCAGCAAGTAGTTGATTTCCAATGTATGACATGGTTGAAGCAAACCTAGGTCCCATGATAGATGGGGAAGACCCTCCTCGAGTTAATCCTGTCGCCGCCGCCGCGGATCGGGGATGGGCCGACGTGGGGGCAGAAGGCTTTGTTTTTCCTCTATGCACGCCTGTGTGTAGTGAGGTTGCAACATTTGGTGCAAGGTTTTTGCTTCAAGGGATTCAGTGGGCTCGTGCGCAGATCCAACGGATGTGGATGGATGCATCCAACGGTCTGGGCTGGACCGGCCGAACCATTGCGTCGGCCCGTCGGTGCAGATCGCTGCCCTCAAAGTAATTGGTGGCTCATCAAAGGGTACATTGGAATTGACAAGGCATGCATCATACTCATGTGGAGGTGGAAGATCAGTACCTTTGTCATTACCTCTTATGGTCAACTCAAATGATATAGGCACTCTTGATGGTGATGTGTCACATGGTGAAGCTGATGTAGCGTGTCAACTCTTGGAATGTGCACCTTGCGCTTGTTCTCCTTGTGGGCAACAAGTTGTTTTATTTCATGTTCAGCTTTGCCAGCAAGATGAAACAAACAATCCATAGGATAACACTTTTCATGAATTAGTATCTCTTGAATATCACGGTTTAACACCCCCCAAATTATATCCATAAAATCTTCTTCACTTTCTTCTAATAAGGAAGGCAACAAGGTCGTTTTTAAATCATCATAAATTCATAATATTTCATTATGGTGTCACTACCATGTTTTAAGTGTTGTAACTTTTTAATCATGTCACGAGTATAATAAGCAGGGACAAATGTGTGTCTCATGGCAATTTAAAATCATCCCAAGTAGTAGGTATATAATCAGGGTGTAGCCGACAATATTCGCTCCACCAAACTAAAGCATAACCAGTGAAAGAATCAACTGCGAGCTTAACTTTCTTATGTTCATCAAAATTATGGGAGAAAATATATCATCCATTTCAAACTCCCATTCGATTTATAAAGTGGGTCTAAAATGACCATTAAATTGTGGTATGGAAACATTAACCTGATCATGTGCATTTGGATCTCTTTGCACCTATCGTAACGGTTGTTGTGCTATCACGTCTCCCACGTTCGAAGAAGCCCATAAGGCTTCCCGTAATGGAAGTATCATAAGTAGTATCATGCATGCCAACTAGACAATTTTGGTGAGGTCGCATAGAATTAAATGGAGAAAGAGATGGTTGGGTACCAAATCATAATACCGTATCATATTAAATGATGTGCAACTATGTGTCATGCATGGCAATAAATGAACAATCCAAAGATATTAAGTTATGATACTATGCACTACGGATGTAGTAGAATACACTAGTTTCATATGCATGATACTAGTATATGATACTCCCCATTACAACCAGCCTAAACTGAAAACTCTCGATCCTATCATGACTTGTAGAAACAAGAAAAAAAATCCAAGAATATAGTTCTTATGAACTACTATGATGTGGTGGTAAAACACTCACAGTAAAGAAAATATCAATGTCTTACAAATTCTTACCGTGCAGGAGGTGGAGACAGGTAACCGACGGTGTCAATATCTCTGAAGATTGAGTAAACCGATTACTAGGTGAATTTATGTATACACGGTGTAAAAAATATGTGGATCATGGAAGGCTTAATATATGATAGCAATAGATTAGTAATAATCAATTCAGAGAAGCAATGTTGAATAAACACTCAACAACGATATTGTGCTCGTCCTAGGCTTGACCGTACTAGAGGCGTGAGCCTACAACACTAACGGAGTCACAGGAAAGCACAAGTACCACGAACAGATGACATGAAGTAGCTCTCGATAATGATGATAAATGACAGCCAAGTGGGATATACCAAAGCTCTCTTTGAAAGTTTCCTTTGTAAAAAATTGTGTTCAATTATACATGTTTTTTTCAAGAATGCTACTAACTTGCAAGAGCCCGCAACCGACACTTGAGAAGATTCATTTGTATTTCGTTATAACCGTGTGATTTATTTGGTTGTCGCATTCATACCACATCATTCGCATCATCCGCATTGCATCAACACTCTCTTGCCGTCATTTTTTCAAAACTTGCATCCATTGTTAGTTGCCAAATCTCTCTGTTCTCGCCGTCGACCGTTTCGGGACCAACCACACACGCACGCATGTGCGACATCGTTAAAAATATTGTTTGTATAAGTGCCTATAAAACATTATCGGAATGGCTTGAAATTTGTCGTGCGGTCTTACTTTAATGTAGATAGACCGCTTGCCAAATTTTGTCGCATTCGGAGGTCGTTTGATATCCGACCCTTAGACCTATAGCGGCACTATAGCTGGTCAAATTGTCGCACATTTTTGGTTTATAGAAACTTGTCCTGGACCACAAACCTTCCCTCTCATCCACACCTGGGCCATCTACACAACCCATCCTATACAAACCCCGCGACCAAAGATGTTTGATCGCAATCGAACGGCTCGAATCAAAGGAGGTCCTCCCGCTAGACCAAGTCGTCAGCTACCGCTCTTCTTCCCTTCCTTGTCCCTCCCTCTAATCTCCATGTTCTCTCCCTATCTCTCCCAAGGAGCTCACTCATGGCCTCCGCCACCCATTATGTGTCGTCGTCGCCTCGATCCTGTTTGGGTAAACCGGATCCATTCATCTCGCCGCTCGCCGAAGTCTTTTTGTCCTCGTCAGCCGCCCTTGAGCCATTTATCGGTGCCTCCTGTCGCTGGTTCACCCGATAGGGAGGAGCCTAACGGGCCCTAGAAAAGCGCGCCTAATGGGCCCTGGCATAGTGCGCCTCACCCATGTGGTAGATCTGCCTGCCCAGCTGAGCTACTCCGCACTCCCAGCCCGTGTCGCCCCCTCGGCCCAGCAGCCCAGCCGAGTGGACCGCTCCCGTCGGCCTGCTGCGCCGCACAGGCCCAAGAGGTCGGCAAGGTGAGCACTCCTGCTCTAAATCGCGCCCTGTGCAATGCATATCATGTTGAGCTCGGTTATTATTCGGGCCGTATTTTAGTTTTGGCTCGTGTACGGTTTTCTTGTGCTGTGAATTTATCTATTTATCAGAACATTTAATAATTACACAAAATGCCATGATTAAAATTGCTAATAATTAATTAACCGTGCATCGGATTAAAAAGTTTTATGTATGTAAAATGTGTATATTTTTTGAGTATATTGATAATATCCAACTTCCATCCATGATAAAAAATATTTATACTTGATGTTTGCATTGAATGCGTGATTGCCATGTTAAGCGGTTTAATTAATAACTAAGTAATGGTAGCTCCGAATTAACAAACTTTATATGAATACTCATCTACTCTTCGTGCTCTACACGGTTGTGGCATTTGCATGCATAATAGGTTGCATCTATAGGCTCAAATATCTGTTGCAAGTGCTTCGTGATAAGTTTAATAACTGGTATTTTATACAAATTTGTGTGGATGATTGCATTTAATTTGTATGTCTTTTGCACGTGGTTCATTCGTGAGAATTGCTCTATGTGTTGTCTACTTTGATGACATGCCTCTGGTTGCCATGTGAATCATCATTAGCATGTTCATTTGATGCTCTAAAGGTTCTATCATGTTAAAAATACTAATTTGTTATCATAATGTTCCATTATATGAAGCTTGTATTAAGTAAACCATGCCTTTTTTAATGTCTGTAATGGAATGATTTGTTATATGCCATGCCTAGTTGCTGTTAGTAGGTTTGCCACACCATGAATGTCATGTTTTACTGTATTTTTCATCATGTGAACATTCCATGAAAATATTGTTGTTTGTAAGATCAAAATAATTCTAAGTGTGGAATCTGCTACAGTTTGTTGCCATGTTTCCATGCCTTTTGCCATTGTTCTACAGCCCCTTTGAGGTTGGTGTAATGGAATGAAATGAAGTGCATCATGACTACTACCATGGTGTAAATTTTCATGCCATTATATGCCCGGTAGCATGTGTTTTTATCTATGCCAATATGCCTACATAATAAAACTGCTATGTTAAGAATTGTTATTTTCACTGAGTCCGAATCTGTGTTCAAGTAGCCATCTTGTGAGCTAACTTCCTAGTGATCCATGCTTCTATTCAATTTGTTGTAACAAGATGAATTGTTGTGCATCATGTCAACTACTACCCAATATATTGTTTGTGTATTTTAGATTCATGTGGATTGTTGTCTTGAAGTGTGCAAAATGCCATGTTGTTGTTTTGGACACATTATCACTGTAACTTGTGTTGGTTGTATTTGTTGAACCGTTGCTCTGTTTTGAACATACCATATATGAAACTTGCTTAGAATCCCATGTAGTTTCATAATACCTTGTTGCATCCATGATTGAACATGCATGTGGTTGTCATTTGCATACATTTTGCATTCATGACATATTTACCTTGTGTTGGTCATATCTTTTGGACTGTAACTCCGTTTTAGATGATCCATATACATAAATCAACTAGAATGACGTGTAGAATCACATGGTGCAATTTGTCTCCCTGTTTAATAAATATAAAATTTGATTAGATCATATCTGGACCAATTTCTAAATTAACATATGGGGTCACTTCAAAAATATTAGAAGTTGTTTCCGACCTCATTTAAAATGCCTAGATTGTTTAGTTTATTTATGTTTCACCTCTTGCCATGTTTAAAAACATTTAACATTGTTGTGTACCTAAACGGGAGTGAATTAATTAATTCAAATGTGGAGTTTCGTTAGTATGCAACTCGTATGGACATGCATCATATTTGTTTGAGCATCATGTCATGCATATGTTGTGGAGTTTATCGTCTGTTGATTGTTTGTTTCTGTTTTTGCTTCTTCCTGATAGAGTTCCGAAATAGTTCGAGTGTGAGGATTCGTTCGACCATGTTGGTTCGTCTAGTTCATGGATTCATTCTTCTTCTATGCGGGACGTCAAGCAAGATGGCCATTTCCCTGGATACCACTACTATCACTGCTATCCTAGTTGTCTCGCTTCTATCGTTATGTCTCATTACCTGCCACTTGAATGTCAAGCCTCTCAACATTTCCATGAAAAGCATATATCCCTCCTCATCCCAGCAAACATTTGTTTGGCTAAGTTACCGCTAGCTTAGCCCTTCTTATAGCGTTTCTAGTTGAAGGTGCAAGTTGTTTTCCATGTGGCAACATGGATTTCTTGAGATATCACAATACTATTGCTATTTGATTTAATGCACATATATATTTGGAATAATGTGGAAGGCTTGTCCTTTTCCTCGGTGTTTTCTTCCACCTTTACCGCCCTAGTTACTTGTGTACCGATGTTATGTTCCATATGGAACACTCCTAACATGCTTTCGGTTGTTATGGGGACCCTCTTGATTTTTGTTTTGGGATAAACTCTTCTGGCAAGGCCCAACATTCGTACTACATTTTCCTATCAACTAATAAAATGCATAGGGACTTTCTCGGCCCCGTGAATAATTAATCAATAACCCGGGCGAGTGCTCCTTATGAGTGTTGGTCCAAACTAGAGCACTATGCGGGCCAACCCGTGGTAACTTGGGAGATTTATATGAGGCCAACGTACGCTTCGCTTATCAGTCGTGTCCCGAGAATGAGATATGTGGCTCCTGTCGGGTTAGTCAATAGGTTGGGCGGCCTTGCTGGATTTTTTACCTTTCTCCAATGTCTTGTGCACCAAGATTCTGAGGATACCTTCAGATATCTCGAGGTTGAGTTTTTCCATCAGGATTTCGAGGAGACTACGTCTTTTCCGTGGTTAAGATTTTCCATGTACCTTGTGTTTAGATTGTGATGGATGAGTTGGAGCACCCCTGTAGGGTTAAATCTATCTGAGAGCCCTACCAGCAGTTATGTGGCAACTTGGAAACTTTGTTTAACACCGAACATAGCAAACCTGAAGTAAACTCAAATAAAATATGCCAACTGTGTGCCTAACCGTGACTGTCTCAACTCGTGAGTTCTATATTCGGCAGAGTACATGGTAGGGTTATGTTTGACTCGTAAGTAGGTGTTCAGGATCACTTCTTGATCATTAATAGTTCACGTCCGTTTATGCATAGATCACTCCCATCTTATTCCTTTACTCATAAGTTAGCCACTCAAATAAATGCTTAGTGATTCTTGCTACCTCACCACTTAACCATACCTCACCAATTAAGCTTTGCTAGTCTTGATACCTTTGGAAATGAGATTGCTGAGTCGCTCTGGCTCATAGATTACTACGAAAACAGTTATAGGTAAAGGTAATGCGATGATTTGACGTGAGAGCAATGCTTGCTTGATTGAAGTTCTTCTTCTTCTTCTTCTTCATCGATCATAGAATGGGTTGCAGGCCGGCAGCCGGGGATAGCCAGGATGTGCGTCGTTTGTCTCATTTGATTTTTTCCGTAGACGGACCCTGCTCTTCTGAACGATGATTAAATGTATGTTTGTATTGATATGAGCATGATTAGCTTGTGGTGAGTGTAAGACAATTCCATATACTCATCTCTTCTTTACATGTACTTCTAACGATATACATTCTTGCGAAACGACGAGATGCACTTCTATCCCTGTTGAGGTCCTCGAGCCAAAATACAGATAGGACCGCAAATTGGGTGTTACAAGTTGTTATCAAAGTAGTACCGACCTAGGAGCCCCCTTGATTGATCGACCTTTGCCGAGTCGAGTCTAGTAGAAAACTACTTTGAGTCTAGTTATATATCAGAGAGTATGATTGTTTTTACTCCTGTTCTACGTTGTGGCGAGGAAGCTTGATATAGGAATTTTAAGTCTACTCCTCTTCTTATGAAAATATTTTTAGGACCACACAGGTATTTTGGAATCTTTATGATGTCGATGTGAGAGAGTTCTGTACTTGGTGCCTCCTGTTTCCGAGGAGTAGATATCGAGGGGATTCTTGACACATCGTTATTGTTTAGTTTCCTTAGTATCTGAGGACGGAGGATGTTCGAAAATGCTTCAATACTATTTGTGGCGATAGGAGTTTGGCATCACCTAGTACTCGGGAGAGCGTCCCGATATACTGTCGTAATTGATATTGTTGCGATTTTGAGGGTCTAAGGTAGATGAGTTTCAGAGACCTCTGGTTATGCATTGACAGATGTGATACACTCAATGTGTAGTATTATTGCTAGGAGTTTAGTGATTTACTCAGTAATTTCTTTGTGTATTCTTTGGACCTGATTGCATAACGAGAAAGACTTCATGAGTTCTCACGTGGGAATTCAAGTAGTTACCTAGGATTATCCTTCCAAAAATGCATGGTGGGTTATGTATTTGTTTTCGGCTTAATTTGCAAGCCTCATCCTTTGTTTTGTTGGAGTATGGTAATTCGAGTTGCTTCAATGTCAAGTGATGATTTCATATCTTTCCTAAGCGGTGTTCTTATATTTTTATAGGTATGCTAATCTGTTGGTTCAGCTGGAGTTGTCATGAAATTCTTTCGAACCGGTGTGCTTCTCTTCAAGTTAATTCAGTATTCTCCAATATTTGCAAGATCCACCTCACATTTCCTCCAAGAGTTCGTCTCATCTGTCCCAAGTTTTCCATTTTCCCCCAACCTCCTGCCCTTTTCTTCAATGATGAAATTATCATTCAAGCGCCTTTCTATTCATGTGATGCTTCTGCTCTCTTTTCATCTGTATTGTATCCCGTGATTCATTGTGAAGGTGCTCAAGTGTCGAGTTCATCATTCTTCATTCTTGTTTTCTTCTCGAGGAAATTCAATTCAAGATTTCATTGTTCATCATACCCTTTTCATCCTTTAAATGATTCTTGTGTTGGAAATTCTTATTCAAGCCTATCTTGTTTTTCATCCATCCCTATTCTATCCGGAGTGCTGAAGATATCTATGAAGAATCATGTTTCTGTTCAAATCCTTTCAATTAGTTTGAGGTTCTCACCTCATTAAGTTTTCGTTTCTACTAGAGCAATCAATCTTTCTTAGCAATCAATTCAAGGGTGTTTTCTTCTGAGTTGGCCCATAACCCACATGTTTTTATCCAAGTTGTTACCTCGATCTTCTAATCTTTTCTGGAGATCTCAAGTTCTTTTCAAATATGACGTAAGAATGCTTTTAATCAGTCATATTCCTTCTCCAAGATCGCTTGAAATTATTTTTAATCATTATCTCAACCTTCCTTTATTCATTTTTCCAGAGTATCTCAACAATTAGTGATTGTGCTTCTTGCCATTATTCGCTGCATTGAAGACCGAAGAAGGGTTTGTCTTATCTTGGTCTGTTCTTTTGAAGATTCATGGCTTCATCTTTGTGTTATCCTCTCAAATTCTTTTCGGTCATGAGTAATTCCTTCCATATCTACCCAGAGCATTTCACAGTTGTTCTCATTTCTCGATCCTCCGATGGCCATCATTTTAGAAGAATTTGTCCTTATCAACTTTCAGCTTTCGTTACCAAATTCTTCTCAATTATTGTCCCTTCATTCATATCTCAATTATTCATGTGCATCGTTCAAGTTCCGTGCTAGAATGATTATGATCTCTTTGTTCTCATGTATCTCCATCCGTTTGAGGTATTCTCATTCGTTCAAATTCTTATTGGTGTTGCGTTGAACACTTCTTCAAGTTTGTTCTCTTATCTCTCCTCAAGGTTTTCAAGGAGAATAAGTGGTATTCAAAATCCGTTGCTTGTCATAAATTTAACTTGATGACGGATAAGCATCACATAATTCTTATTCTTGTTCCCTTGAGGAGATTGCAATCCTTCTACCGGATGTTTTTCATCATATCATGTCTTGATTCTAAGTTGTTCACCTTTCCTTCCCGAAGCTCGAAGTTTTCTCAAATATCACTTCACGAAGTTCCATCTAAATGTTGGAAAATCATAATGTTATTCTTTCAACCTTCATTTCTTGGATCATTCTTTTGTTCCGGAGGTTTCTATCTTCAATTCGTCGTCTCTTTTTGCTAAGAGGATGTTCTTTCCTTCTTATCCATTTTACCGGAGTGTGGTGTTCTATTTTCAACCTCTTTCCATCTTATCAAGTTTTGCCTCTCTTTTCTATCAGAGTGTTGTTCCTTCGATCTCTCGCTTGTTCCTCATGAAATTCTTCATCTCTTTGCAACCTCTAAACTTTGGTGGTTTCACTCGTTTGTCAAGGAAGCAACTATGTCTTTCCTCCTCATTTCCTCTTCCTCTTCCTCTTCTCATTCCAAGATCTCAGGTCGAGATCTCTTGTTAGTGGAGGAGAGTTATAACAGCCCGGAACTGATGATCCAGAAGATTCATATCGCATCATTCGCATCATGTGCATTGCAACGGCACTCCGTTGCCATCATTTTTTCAAAACTTGCATCCGTTATTAATTGTCGGTTCCCTCAGTTCTCGTCGTCGACCATTTCGGGACCAACCACACACACACGTGCTTGCAGCATCGTTAAAAATATTATTTTCGAAAGTGCATAGAAAAATTTATCACAATGGGGCATGCGGTCTTATTCTAATGTAGGTAGACCGTCTGCCGCATTTCGTCGCATTCGAAGGTCGCTCGATATCCGACCTTTAGACTATATCGGCACTATAACTGGACAAATTGTTGGACGTTTTTAGTTCATAAAAACTTGTGCAAGGCCGCAAACCTTCACTATCATCCCCACCTAGCCCGTCTACACAACCCATCCTAGCCAAACCCCGCGACAGGAACCATCCTGTAACGTCCAAGATGTGGCACTATCCATTTAGGGACGAGGCCTTAATATGGATAGATGTGCATCTTAGTGTTTTGCAAGTACAGAAATCAACACAATACATTGTTGGAAAGATGAGTATATGGAATTGTCTTACACTCACCACAAATTAAGTTACAAGCCACACAACATTGTTTCAATCATCCATAAGACAGGGTCCGGGGACGGACAAGATAAACGACAAAATGCAATAACTCTGCCTCGTTGGCCCAGGAGACGACCAAGGTCCTCTAATGATAGGGGTACGTCACGTACATGTGGCCAATGCCTTCATCGAACTACCACATCAAACACCTCTGGATTTGTCGTACCTGGACCTGTGGTGTTGTAGTAATTTGTGAGCCACACGGACTCAGCAATCTTGCGACCATGATACCAGAACTAATCAAGTTATTTTGTGTGGAAGGATAAGTGTTGAGGTTGCAAAAGCACTAAGCATATATGGTGGCTAACTTGTGAGAACATAATGTAAAGTGAGTGGTCTATGCATGACGGTGATGAACTACATAATGACCTCTGAGTGATCCTAAACACCTACTTACAGCAGTCATAACCACACCGTGTCCTCGGTCGAACAAGGAGCTCGAGAAAGAGACAGTCACGGTTATGCACACACTTGGCATATTTTATTAAGTTTACTTCAAGTTTTATAGAACCTGATGTTAAACAAAGTTTCCAAGTTGCCACATAACCACAGCCACATCTTTCCGAAAGATATTAAGCCTGCAAGGGTGCTCCAACTAGACCATCAAAAATCATCACAAGCTATTTTGGAGAGAAAACCTCAACCTCAAGAAAGCCCGAAGTATCACCGATATCCCACTACACAAGTCATTCGCTAAAAGTAAGAAAAATCCAGCAAGACCGTCCGACAGTCTAGATCCCAATAGGAGCAGCGCATATCTCTCTCTCTCTCAGGGCACTATGGGATGGGTCTAGCTACGAGTAAAACCAAACCTCGAGTTTCCTCGTGGTGGCCCCTTAGGCAGCCCGTTTTGGACCAACACTCATGAGGAGCACTTTCCCGAGTTGTTTATTAAGATCCATGGGGTAGCTATTCCCTATGCATTTTTATTAAGTTGATTAGCAAGTGTAGTGCCAATGTTGGGCCTTGCCGGAAGAGCATTAACTCAAAACGAATTATCAGGAGGATCCCCATAACAACCCCAAGCGTGTTATGAGCGCTCAATATGGAACATAACACCGGTAACAAAAACTAGGGCAGAAAAAGCGGAACAAAACACACAACAAAAGGCCAAGCCCTCCACCTTTTACCAAGTATATTAAATTAAATTAAAATAACAGAAATAAGATGATATTCAGAATTGTCCATGTTGGCACATGGATCAGCCTGCACCTACAACTAGCAATGCTATAAGAGGGTTGAGCAAGCGCTATCTTAGCCAATCAACGATTACTAGGTTGTGGAGGGGTTAGAGGCTTTTCATGGTAATGTTTGGAGGCTATATATTCACATGGTAGAAAACGAGTCATCTAAGCACAATGAAATTATAACTGATATCAAGGTCATGGTCTTATTGGATATTGGTTCTTCAGGGGGATAAGGAGTTGGGTCCTCGTAGACGTTCTCTCCGGGATCCTCGTACTCAGGCCTGACACTCGGATCTACCCAAACAGAAACAACACCAAGTAAACATACAACCAAAGTGCAATGTGCAACCAAAGATTATGAATGATCAAGTTGATGCAAATAACATGGCAACCCAAAGTAGTCATGTTTCTCAAGCAATTATTAAGTCCTTAATCATTCTGGACAAAACCCGAGGAATAGTTATTTGAGAATGCATGGAGACGGAAAATATGAATGCTCCTCATAAGAATTATGCAAAAGCGTAGGTACAACGTTGCAAACAGAATAACGGAACTCACGATACCCTCACGACAAGGTACGAATGCTAACAGAGACAAAAACAAATATGAAGAAGGCCATGGGTTGTTCCTTGGTATTCTAAGGATGAAACTTAATTGGAAATGAAAATGTAGCAAGAATAGAATCAAAGATCATGCAAAATCATTGGGTATAGCTCCTACAAGTCACAAGCAATCAAACACACAATCTATCCAAAAAGAGCTACATGCCATATTGCAAAACACACAACAAGAGACATAGCAAGTATCAAAGCACATCCAAGGCATGGACATGGAGTATACAACATGCTCAACAATGCATACAACTACAACAGCATGAACGGAAGCAAGGATCAATGGCAATTAAGCACACAAGATGGCATGTTGAAACAATTTTTAGTAACTTAGCGGAAATTCCAGTTTGCACTAGCAGCTTTTAACCTGATGGCAACTTGACATCAATAGAACTCTATGACAAAACTTCCACAATCCAGGTCGAAAAATCAGCTTACGCACTTATAACTTAGTATATGCTAAGTTTGGCATATCCTAAACTCGAACTATCAAATCAGGAAAATAACCAATTGTGGCATATTTCCTTAAAAGGAAATAATCTCAAATACTGAATTAACACACACTCAAAAATAATAAAAATCAAAACAAACACCATGCCCCACCTGGCATGGACACCAGGGGCCTTAGGGAATGAAACGTGGGCCCACGGCACACTGTTAGTGGCTTAACGCTCACAACAAGAAGGGGGTTTAACTACCACGGGGGGATTCGAGCCCCGAACCTCTCTAATAATCGGGCTTGGTCGGACCAACTCGCTAAAGCGTGGCTTCTGACCAAGGGGAGGGTTTCGACCATCTTGGCACTCGTGCACGGGGTGACGACCACCAAGTGCGAGGAACAATGGCGGCGAAGAGGTCCCATGATGGTGGAGCTAGGGAAACATGCAAAAAAAAAACGAAGGTCCTATGTCCTACGTGTCGGCACAGGTGCAGCAGAACCATGCACGCAAACAGTTGGTCACCGAGACTATACCGGCGACCACACCACTAAAGAAGCTCTTGTGCTCAAGAGCGCATGCCAAAGCAAGGTGCAATCAAGAGGTGGAACATGCGGGGGTGCTCGTGCTTACGTACAGTTGGTGGAGGAGTCGATCAAGCTTGTGGACGACCGACAGTGACGAACTCGGACAGCGACATCCCGGTCCTAGAAAGAAGAAGATGAACACGACAGCGCCTTCACGCTCCATGACAATGAAGAGGACGCCAATGAGGAAAACCTAGAGATCTTGCAGGTGTGTAGGGTGGTGGGGAAGACGATGATGATGGTCACGACGCTCCCTAGAAGACAACTAAGCCTATTGGGGGTTTTAGAGGAGAAGAGCTCGCGATCCTCTCGGCCATGGCGATGACTTGACGATGAGAGGCCATCCCGGCGGCGGCAGGAGGAGGAGGGGAAATGTAGCAAGGAGGGAACCCTGGAGCGCTGGGGCAGGCTTATAGGGGGGCCAGGGGTTGCTCTCGGCCGTCAACTCAGCCAAGAAGCTAACGTTGCTGTGGTGGATGGAGTCTGTACCAAGGAGGAAGAAGGCATGAGCGAACTGGTGCGATGGGCTGCTAAATAGAGGTGTGCTGGGCAGGGAGCTGGTTGGGCCTCCGCAGCGCTGCTCGGCCGTGGGGCGCATGGGCTGGCTGCTTCTACTCCCTCTCTCAGAAAAAACATAAATACTTGCCTTCATTAAATAAACAGCAACAAACAGAATAAATAGGCAGGGAGTTCAAAGGAATAGAAAGGAAGAGAAAAATAGTTTTGCACTCACAAAAATCAATACTATTTTACAAAAAAGGTTTCGGAATTTTTAGAGCAAATAAAATAAATCACATATAGTGCTATAGGAATTTGTTGTTGCAAAGAATCAAAATGAAACATAGTTGAACCTGGCTAAGAGCCTATTTTTAAAATACTTGTCAGAATATTTGGAAGAAGTACAACATTTTATTAACTTGATTAGAGAAAGTAAAATCAACACATATCTAGCATTGGAATTAAAAGGGGGTTTTAGGCATAGATGTAAAAGAACTTGGAATAGGATCCACACAATACAAAGCTCACTTCCAAGCACACAAATCCCACACATACATTCACACTCAACATCTCACTTCCAACAAGGCATGATGGAACTTATGAGATGAGGATATGATGCCATGATGCAAATTACATGAAGCAAAATATTATTATTCAAACCACATGATGGGAAACATGGAGGTCACGCATGGAATATTACGAAGGTGGAAACATAATGCACTTGATCTATTACAACTCTCCCATGATACAAGAGGATCTCGACCCAAGATCTAGGACCGAAAGAACTAAGGATGTTCGGAACGGAGAAGGTCCTCGCATTCCCAAGTGGCTTTTTTATCATAATGGTGTGACCATTTACTCTTGAGGAATTTGATAGGCTTGTTGCGAGTCTTGCGCTCGGTCTCTTCAAGAATGGCAACTGGATGCTCATGATAGGAAAGGTCTGGTTGAAGTTCGATGTCATGGAGCTAAAATATGCGCTCGAGAGTCTTGAAACACCTCCGAAGATGAGAGATGTGAAATTGGGTGGAAGCTCTAGCTGATAAGCAACATCACCTCTTTTGCCAACAACTTTTAAAGCACCCGTAAACCATGCAGAAAGCCTTCCTTTGATTCCAAAGCATTGAGTGACCTTCATGGGAGACGCTCTGAGATAAACAAAATCATCGATACGAAAAGTCATATTCAAGATGCTTGCTATCATAATAGCTCTTCTGATGGGATTGAGTAGCTTTGCGATTATCCCGAATGACCCGACACATTTCTTTTGCTTCAATGATCATGTCATTTCCAAGAATTTGACACTCACGAGTTCTAGACCAATTGAGCGGGGTACGACACTTCCTGCCGTAAAGAATCTCGAATGGGGCCTTTCTTGAACTTGCTTGATAATTGTTGTTGTATGAGAACTCGGAAAATGAAAAACAGTCTTTCCACTTCATGCCAAAAGAAATCACACAAGCTGTAAGCATATCTTCAAGGATTTATTGACTCTCTCCACTTAACCACTATTCTAAGGATGGAAGGAAGTACTAAAATGGACCTTGGTGCCCATTGCAATCTTAAAGGAATCCCAGAACTTGGAAGTGAATATGCTTCCACGATCTAAAGAAATGAGCATAGGAACAACGTGCAAAGAAACTATCCTTTAAGTATACAGCTTTGCCAGCTAAGCTGGCAAGATTGACTCTTTGATCGGAAGGAAATGAGCAACTTTAGTCAACTTGTCGATGACCACAAAGATGGCATCGTTACCCCTCCTGGACCTTGGAAACCCAGTTATGAAATCCATCTCCACATGATTGAATGTCCACTTGGGTATAGGCAAAGTATGAAGAAGACATGTTGGATGTTACTGTTGCACCTTCATTCTATGACACACATCACACTTGTTCACGAATTGAGCAATCTCGTGTTTCATGCTAGTCCACCAGAAGGTTTGCTTTAGATCCTAATACATCTTAGAGTTGCCTGGATGTAGCTGGAGAAGAGAGTTGTCGGCTTCATCCATGATAACTTTCATGAGCTCTCCTTTTGGAACCACAAGGCGATCCTCGAAGAACAAAGCATCTTTGTCATCAACACAGAAGCACTTATACTTTGGAATGCTCTTTGCCAAGCCTATCTTCACTTTCTTCACCATAGCATCAAGAAGTTGAGCTTGGCGGACTTGGTCTTCAAAGGTACGAGAAATTTGGAGGTTGTCAAGAAATCCCTGAGGAACTACTTGAAGGTTGAGCTTCCTGAAAGATTCGCAAATATTTGGCTGAAATAGCTATTGCAGTAAGCCTTTCTACTCAAAGCATGTGCAATTACATTTTCTTTGCCTCGAGTATAATCAATGCTCAGATTGTAGTCTTGTATAATCTCCACCCAACGTGTTTGACGAAGATTGAGAATGGGATGGGTGAAGATGTATTTCAAACTCTTGTGGTCGGTGTAGACTTCAACATGTCTTCCCAACAAGTGGTGTCTCCAAGTCACCAAAGCATGGACAACTGCCGCCAAGTGAAGATCGTGAGTGGGGTAGTTTTTTATCACTTGGATTCAATTGCCTAGAGGTATAAGCTACCACTTTCTTCTCTTGCATCAGAACACCACCAGGACCGTGCAGAGATGCATCACAGAACACTTGGAATTGTCTAGAATCATCCGGAGGAGTTAGAACCGGAGCTGAGGTGAGCATCTCCTTGAGTGTATTTAATGCCAAATCACACTCTCGAGTCTAGACATATTTTATGCTCTTCTTAAGAAGGTTGGACAGAGGCTTAGCAATCTTGGTGAAGTTCACAATGAACCTTCTGCAATAGCCTCCAAGCTTGAGAAAGCTTCGAAACTGCTTGACATTCTGAGGAGGCTCCCACTAAATCATGGCTTGAACCTTTTCAGGATCTACCTTGATGCCCTCGGCAGAGATGATGTGCCAAAATTACACCACTTCATTGAGCCAAAACTCACATTTTGAGAACTTAGCATAGAATTTATGCTCTCTTAGCTTATCAAGCACAAGCCGGAGATGTTCTGCATGTTCTTCCTCAGTCTCCGAGAAGACTAGAATGTCATCAAAATACACCAAGCTGAACTCATTTTTGAATGGAGAGAAGACATAATTCATCACATTAGAGAAAGACGGAGGAGCATTGGCGAGACCACAAGAAATCAATGTGTACTCATAAGAGCCAAAGCTTGTCCTGAAAGTAGTCTTGGGAATATCTTCTACACGAATGCGGATTTGATGATAGCCCATCCAAAGATCAAGCTTAGACAAAATCTTGACCCATTTTGATTGCTCAAACAATTCATTGATGTTGGGAAGTTGATACTTATTTTTGATTGTCTTCTTATTCAATGGATGGTAATCGACACAAAGATGGTCCATTCCATCTTTATTTTTGACAAAAAGAACACCACAACCCCAAGGAGAAGAACTTGGTCTAATTAGACCCAGACGTTCTTGTGCATCTAGGTGTTTCTACAACTCTTTCAGCTCTTCGGGGCCAATCTTATAAGGACGCTTGCAAACCGGTTAAGTTCCAGGCTCGAGTTCAATAACAAACTCTACTGGCCGGTGAGGAGACATTCCTGGCAATTCTTCTCGAAAGCCATCTTCATACTCACACAAAACGGGAATTTGAGAAATGGTTGAGATTTCACCCTTGTCATTCACAAAGAATAGACGAATCGGGTCATCACGAGCAGCAAAAATGATCACGTCTTCTAAAGTATGAGTCAATTTGTCTTCTTTGGATTCACAATCGACAAAAGCCTTGTGCATGGCAGAAAATCCATGCCAAGAATAAGATCAATATTTGAATTGCCAAGAACAATTGATGAGGCTAGAAAGGAATAATTGCCCATCTTGACAAAGACATCCGGAACCACCCAACGAGAACTCAAGCGCTTGTCGGGAGAAACAACTTGTAAAGTTGTTGGCAACTCCTTATGATGATAATTGTGCTTGGATGCAACTTGATATGACATGAAACAATGCGAAGCACCAGTGTGAAATAAAAGCTTTGCATGAATAGCATTAACAAATAGATTACCCATAATCACATCTGTGGAATCTTCTGCTTCAGCTGCATTGACAATGTTCACCCTTGTTGCATTAGGGCTATGCTTCACCATTGCATTGCCTAGGGGTCTTATTGGAGGAGGAGGTGGAAGACACTCCTGGCTGCTATTCTTGTTGGACAAGTGGCCTTCCTGACCACACTTGTGACAAGTCATCTCTAACAGCTGAGGGAAATGAGCTGGAGGAGCTCCTGACTTAGGAGGCTAAGACTTCTGGTGGAAACTTGGGTTGGGTAGGTGGGAAGATACACGACCACTGTTCTTCTTGAACTATTGAGGCTCACGAGGCGGAGGAGGAACCCAAAACATCTACTGCTTTGGGACAATCTAAGCTGAGGACGAAGAAGAGTCAAAGTCTGTGAAGAGCTTACTTGAATTTTCGACCCTGAGCAAAGCTGACTCGGCCCGCACGGCTAAGTTGTAGAACTGATCAAACTCAAGAGGGTTGTGAAGAGCAACATAAAGCTGCAAATCTTCTTTCAAACCACCTTGAAACTGCTAGATCTTGCTCTTCTCATCTGGAACATCATGCTTGGCATAGCATGCAAGGTTCGGGAAGTCAATGTTGTAATTGTAAATAGATGAGCTTCCTTGCTTCAGACTCCTCAACTACTCAAGCATGCCCTCAACTAAGCTTGCCGGAATATGATGGGTTGTTAAATCACAGCAAAAGTCATACCAACTGATCATACAGTCGCCTCTGGAGTCCTTGAGCTTCCGCCACCACTCGGATGACTGACCCTTTAGCTGGAAAGTAGAAAATTCGACAAAGTCCTCAGGCCTGACATGGCTGCACTCAAAATGCTTACTCATGTCACGTAGCCAATCATCCGCATCAAACGTTTGTTCACAACAAGTGAAGGACTTGGGTTGATTTGCCAGGAATCGATTGAGAGAAGTGATACGTCTCCAACGCATCTATAATTTTTGATTGTTCCATGCTATTATATTATCATTCTTGAATATTTTACAATCATTTTATATCATTTTTTGGTACTAACCTATTGTCATAGTGCCCAGTGTCAGTTGCTGTTTTCTGCATGTTTTTTACATCGCAGGAAATCAATGACAAATGGAGTACAAACGCAGCGAAACGTTTTGTAAATTCTTTTGGGCCAGAAGACATCCAGTGGGCCAGGAACACACTCGAGGGGAGCTTCAATGGGAGCACAACCACCAGGGAGCACCTGGGGGTCCAGGCGCGCCCCGGTGGGTTGTGCCCTCCTCGTTGGCCTCTCCCACCGCGTCTTTCCTCTATAAATACACCTATATTCCAGAAACCCTAAGGGGGACGGAAATTAATTCCAGCCGCGCAGAGTCTAGAAACACCAGATCCAATCTAGACACCATCACGGAGGGGTTCATCATGTCCATTGCTTCCTCTCCGATGATGCGTGAGTAGTTCTTTGTAGACCTAAGGGTACGTAGTTAGTAGCTAGATGTCTTCCTCTCTCTCTCTCTTTATTATCAACACAATGGTCTCTTGGAGATCCATATGATGTAAGTCTTTTTGCGGTGTGTTTGTTGGGATCCGATGAACTTTGAGTTTATGATCAGATCTATATTTTATCCATGAAAGTTATTTGAGTCTCCTTTGATCTCTTATATGCGTGATTGGTTATAGCCTCTTATTTCCTCTCCGATATTTTGGTTTTGTTTGGCCAACTTGATCTATTTATCTTACAATGGGAAGATGACCTTTGTGATGGGTTCGATCTTGCGGTGCTTGATCCCAGTGACAGAAAGGGAAACGACACGTATACATCATTGCTATTAAGGATAACAAGATGGGCTCTATTTCTTCATAAATAGATCTTGACTACATCATGTCATCGTTCTTATTGCACTACTCCATTTTTCCATGAACTTAATAAACTAGATGCATGCTGGATAGCGGTCGATGTGTGGAGTAATAGTAGTAGATGCAGACAGGAGTCGGTCTACAAATCTTGGACGTGATACCTATATAATGATCATTGCCTGGATATCGTCATGATTATCTGAAGTTCTATCAATTGCCCAACAGTAATTGTTTTCCCACCGTTTGCTATTTTTCTCGAGAGAAGCCACTAGTGAAACCTACGGCCCTCGGGTCTCTTTTCATCATATTTGCCTTTGCAATCTATTTTCCTTTGCTTTTATGTTCACATCTATTAAACCAAAAATACAAAAATATCTTGCTGCAATTTATTTGTCCAGCAATCTATTTATCCTATCTACCACTTTTACCTCACGTTTTTGCCTATCTTGAGGTGTCGTACCTGAACGGAATTTCGGACGCCATTGCCAGGGAAGATCAAGTCAAGATAGTCTCCCGCCAACGTGCCAATTTCTGGCGCCGTTGCCGGGGAGGGACTGTCAACCCCTTTAACACATCGGGTTGGGAGTATTTGTAATTTGTGTGCAGGTGTTGTTTACGTGGTGTGAGGAGCTTCTCCTACTGGTTCGATAACCTTGGTATCATCACTGAGGGAAATAACTACAGTCGCTATACTACATCATCCCTTCCTCTTTGGGGAAATACCGACGTAGTTCTAGCACACATCGAAAGGAAATTCTGGTGCCGTTGCCGGGAAAGATCTTCAACATCAACAAGGTTCCTGATCACAAATCTCATCTCCTCACAATTTACATTATTTGCCATTTTCCTCTCGTTTTCCTCCCCCCACATCACAAAAAATTGTCGTTTTATTCGCTCTCTTTTTTGTTCACCGTTTTCTCATCAGATCTGTTTTTGTGTGCAATCTTGTTTGCATAGTCATGTTCCTTACCCAAATTTTTGCTTGAAATTGGGAAAAGCACTAAGGAATATATGACTACACAATTTGAGTATAATAAGTATTTTACTGAAGAACTTAAGGAACACTCCATTGTGTGAGAGGCTATAACGAAACAGCTTGATGATATTGTAGAGAAGTTCGCAATCTCCAATCTAAGTATGCTTTTGCTGAATGTTTGTTGGGAAAAATATACGATGCACAAGCTACTTTAGTGAATCAAATAGCTGCCAAACCAATCTCGTTAGAAAACAAAAATGAAGATCTTAAAATGATTGGTGTTTCTTCTATTGATTCTTTGTTTAGTAAAATTAAGATTGATGAAAAAGGGACTGGAGAAGAGTCAACTTTAGTTAAAAGGCGTTCGTATGATTAGGAGGGTGAAAATCTTGTTGAGAAAATTGATAAAAGTGGGTTTGAAGAGGTCAAGACTTTAACTAGTGTTGTGCCCACTATTTTGGATTACAAAGACTTTAATTCTGATAGTTGCTCTTTGGTTGATTGTATTTCTTTAGTTTCTGTTTGGTTGATTGTATTTCTTTTTTTCAATCGATGATAAATCGACCCCATGCTTATGAACAAAATAAATCTTTTACTAAACATATTGTTGATGCTATGATGAAACTTTTGAAGAAAAATTGGAATTAGAAGTTTCAATTCCTAGAAAATTGCATGATGAGTGGGAAGCTACTATCAAAGTCAAGATTAAAAATTATGAGTGTTTTTCTTTATGTGACTTGGGTGCTAGTGTTTCTATAATTCTGAAATCTTTATGTGATGTTCTTGGTCGTACCAATATTGAAGAATGCTCTTTAAATTTGTACTTGGCGGATTCTACTATTAAAAATCCTATGGGGAGAATTAATGATGTTCTTATTCTTGCAAGTACTAATTATGTGCCCATATATTTTATTGTTCTTGATGTTGATTGCAATCCGTCTTGTCCAATCATACTTGGTAGACCGTTTTTACGTACTATTGGTGTCGTGATTGATATCAAAGAAGGCAATATTAATTTTCAATTTCCACTAAGGAAGGGAATGGAACACTTCCCTAGAACAAGAATTAGTCCACCATATGAATCAATCATGAGGGCATCATATGCATCTAGAAAAAATATGAGAACACTTAGATCATACGCGTTATGCCTAGCTAGGGGCGTAAAATGAGAGCGCTTGTTGGGAGGCAACCCAACTTGTATCTTTTTGATTTTTGGTTTTCTTGTTGTGTTCAATAAAATAAGCAATTATACCTCTAGTTAGATCAGTTTTTGTGGTTTAAATTAGTGTTTGCGCCAAGCAAGGCTTTTGGGATGATTTGGGTGAAAGTTGATTTGATCTTGCTCAAAAACAGAAACTTGTGCGCCCACGAACTTGTTTTTAGTTCTTAACAGAAGAGTTCTTTTGAGTTGATTCTTTTTTCATAAGATTAAAAAACAAATTATTCACGTCTTACTAATGTTTCAGAATTTTTGGAGTTCCATAAGTATTTGAAGGAGCCAGATTGCTACAGACTGTTCTGTTTTTGACAGATTCTGTTTTCTTTGTATTGTGATCTTGTTTTGATGATTCTATAGTTTTCTTTGATGAGTTTTTGCCATATAAAAGTTGGAATACATTATATATAATGAAAAAATAAAATATGAATAGGTTTGCAACAGTACTTATAGTAGTGGTTTGCTTTCTTATACTAACGGATCTCACGAAGGTTTTGTTCAGTTTTGTGTAATTGAAGTTTTCAAGTTTTGGGTGATCTTACGATGAATGAAGGAATAAATATTAGCAAAAGGATAAGATTGGTGATGACCTAGGAACCCAAAGATAATATTCAAGAAGTACCAAGCAACTAAGCTTGGGGATGCCCCCGAGTGGCATCCCCTCTTTCCTCTAACAACCATCGTTATTTTACTTGAAATTATATTTTTATTCGTCACATATTATGAGTTTTGCTTGGAGCGTCTTGTATGATATGAGTATTTTCTTGTTTTTCTTTGTATTTTAAGTATTGAATCCTTTCTATACACACCTTTTTTAGAGAGCCAAAAATTATGCTATGCTTGCTCCTATGCTTCACTTCAATTTTTAGAGCCATGGATTAGCTCTAGTACTTTACTTATACATTTTTGAGAACGGTGTGCTTTGTTATTTTTGAAGAAATATCCTCATGCTTCACTTAGATTTATTTGGGAGATAGTAAATTTTTTAAAAATTCTCTCTTGCTTCACTTAGATTATTTTCAGAGAAAGAAAAAATATGCTCATGTTCTTCACTTAAATTTGTTTGAGCTTATCAAAAGCAACATATGAAAATAGTCCCAAAGTGATAGATATCCAAAGAGTATATAATAAAAACTTTCATAAAGATCATTGGACAAAATAAACTTGATTCTTAGTAATGGTTTTGAGATATGATGATATGATATGTGAGTCATGTTGATGAGTAATTGTGCTTTAGTAAGAATATTGATGTTAAGGTTTGTGATTCCCTATGCAAGCACGAAAGTCAATAGTTATGCAACGAAATTTATATCCTACTTGTGGTGCATTATTCGGTGTTACTTATGCTTAATGCTCGGGTACGAGATTTTCCGTTTCATGGTTGGTCGCTTCTCAATCTTTTTGGTAGCCTTCATTTTGCAGTAAGTATGATCACTACTTGTGCATCGAAAACGCTTTAAACCAGTTTTGTCATATGAGTCCACTATACCTACCTATATGCGGTAATTCCAAGTTGTTCTAAGCAAATTTGCATGTGCCATCTCTAATTTTCAAAATAAATTTCTCTTTTGTTTGCTCTACCGCTCGAGAGGCGGTGAGGGGTGGCCACTATTTTCCATGCTAGATGTGTTATTCTCATGATGAGTGTTTATTCACTTGTCATTGCACGAGGGTACGACCCAGTTCTGAAATGAAAAAAAATGAATTTACTTTTTGTTCTCAAATAATAAATTCCTTGGAAGTGTTGGTTTGGAGGGTACCCGTGGATATGGACAAACCATGGAATGTGAATGTAATGGTGGAAAAAGGAATAAACTTTATTTTTTGTTTGTGAATCGCCTATGATGTATCTAGCATGGAAAGTGTTGCGAGCTCTAGCTCGTTTTCGTTGGTGGGAACAGTATGCCTCTCAAAATGTTTTTATATCTCAATTTTCCCTTTGAGCTCTCGCACCTCTACAAATCCCTACTTCCCTCTGCAAAGGGCCTTTCTTTTACTTATGCAATTTTTATTTTGAATTTGTGTCTCCATCTTGTCTCATAAAGCACCAACTAAGGGGCACTATGATCGTATTTGAGCATTGGGTGTAGCTAATATTCGAATGTGTTTCATGAATGGATCAATGATTGAGCATAATGGGCTAGGGATAACTTTCTTTAGTGTTAATATTTTGAAAGACATGGTTGCTTGTTGGTATGCTTGAGTATTACAGTCTTCATGTCAAAACTACACTATTACTTTGAACCATATAAAAGTCCAAATGTCCATGCTATAAAGAAAAGAAATGTGATGAACATGTTACGCAACACTCTATATCAAAAATTCTGTTTTTATCATTTACCTACTCGAGGACGAGCAGGAATTAAGCTTGGGGATGCTGATACATCTCCAACATATCTACATTTTTTGATTGTTCCATGTTGTTATATTATCATTCTTGGGTGTTTTACAATCATTTTATAGTCATTTTATATCATTTTTACTAACCTATTGACATAGTGCCCAGTGCTAGTTGTTGTTTTCTGCATGTTTTTCACATCACAGGAAATTAATACCAAACGGAGTCCAAAGGCAGCGAAACTATTGTGGATTTTTTTGCTCCAGAAGACATTCAGTGGGCCTGGAACGCACCTGAGGGGAGCTCCGATGGGAGCACAACCAACCAGGGCGTGCCTGGGGGCCCAGGCGCGCCGTGATGGGTTGTACCCTCCTCGTTGGCCTCCCGCACCGCCTATTTGCTCTATAAATACCCCCAATATTCCAGAAACCCTAGTGGGACAAAAATCAATTCCAGCCGCCGCAAAGTCCAAAAACAACAGATCCAATCTAGACACCATCACGGAGGGGTTCATCATGTCTATTGGTGCCTCTTCGGTGATGCGTGAGTAGTTCCTTGTAGACCTATGTGTCCGTAGTTAGTAGCTAGATAGCTTCCTCTCTCTCTCTCTCTCTTGATTATCAATACAATGGTCTCTTGGAGATCCATATGATGTAAGCCTTTTACGGTGTGTTTGTTGGGATCTGATGAACTATGAGTTTATGATCAGATCTATGTTTTTATCCATGAAAGTTATTTGAGTCTTCTTTCATCTCTTATATGCGTGATTGATTATAGCCTCGTATTTCTTCTCTGATATTTGGGTTTTGTTTGGCCAACTTGATCTATTTATCTTGCAATGGGAAGAGGTGCTTTGTGATGGCTTCGATCTTATGGTGCTTGATCCCAGTGACACAAAGGGAAATGACACGTATGTATCGTTGCTATTAAGGATAACAAGATGGGGTCTACTTCTACATAAATAGATCTTGTCTACATCATGTCATCGTTCTAATTGCATTACTCCATTTTTCCATGAACTTAATACACTAGATGCATGTTGGATAGCAGTCGATGTCTGGAGTAATAGTAGTAGATGCAGGCAGGATTCGGTGTACTAATCTTGGACGTGATGCCTGTATAATGATCATTGCCTGGATATCGGCATGATTATCTGAAGTTCTATCAATTGCCCAACAGTAATTGTTTTCCCACCATTTGTTATTTTTCTCGAGAGATGCCACTAGTGAAACCTACTGCCCCCGGGTCTCTTTTCATCATATTTGACTTTGCGATCTATTGTCCTTTGCTTCTATTTTCAGATCTATTAAACCAAAAATACAAATATACCTTGCTGCAATTTATTTGTTTCGTGATCTTTTTATCCTATCTACCATTTTTACCTCACGTTATTTGCCTATCTTGAGGCGTTGTACCCAAAAGGAATTACTGACGCCATTGTCGGGGAAGATCAAGTCAAGATAGTCTCCCGCCAACGTGCCAATCTCTGGCGCCGTTGCCGGGGAAGGATTGACAACCCTTTTAACACGTTGGGTTGCGAGTATTTGTTATTTGTGTGCAGGTGTTGTTTACGTGGTGTGAGGAGGTTCTCCTACTGGTTCGATAACCTTGGTCTCATCACTGAGGGAAATACCTACCGTCACTATACTTTATCATCCCTTCCTCTTTGGGGAAATACCGACGTAGTTCTAGTAGACATCACGAAGCAAACTGCTCCTGATTATTGAAATTCCTTTGCTGGCCTTGTTTCCTCTCTTGCATAATTTGAAGCAGCATGTGAGTACTTGCATTGGTCCCAGCCATCAATGCTTTCAATGCCTCTTGAGGAGGTGGAGGGAGTGGCGGAGGGTCATCCTGATCTCCATCACGATTCGGATTCTGGCGAGTTGATGGAGCCATCCTCGAGATGGACAACAACAATATACCACATATAAAGGATGAAGCTAATAAGCTGAGTCAAAGGCTTGAAATATTACAACATAAAATCATAGAAATTTGCATTCGAACTACAATTAGTAAGAATGTTTCCACAAAATTAGTGACAACATGATAAGATTCGAAAGCCACTTGCAATTGTCAAGTTTGAGCTAGAACTGCTCTGAACAAATGTATATCCCAACATACATTCAGAGAAATAGTTTCCTTGATGACTACATAAATTCCCACCTAAGAACTCCCGAAACTTCCAGATATGCAATCGGATCCACGGATACAAGGAGGAAAACTGCACACAACTCCTAACATGATACTACAATCCAATGTAACACATCCGTCAACACATAACCAGAGTCTCACAAACTCATCTTTCTCGAACCCTCGAAATCACCATGATGCCAAGTATGGCAATACATCTAGACTCTCTCTACCAGTAATACAGAGGCCATACTCCTCTCGCCACTACTAGTATTTAAGCAATTTTGAACATCCTCCGTCGTGAGATACTAAGAAATCTGAATGATAATTATGTGCTCAAGAATCTCGTGGAGCTCAACTCCATGGAAGAAATCAAGTCAGACAGGAGGCATCAATTCAGAAATCCATCACATCGGTATCATGTAGAGTCCAAAATACCTGCGTGATCCTAGTTTTTTTTTAGTGAGAAGAGGAGAAGAACTAAAATTCCTAAGTCGTGAACCTCACTAGAGGAGGGAAGAGTAAAAAGAACCCTACTCTCTGATATAACCAGGACACAAAATAGTTTTTCACTAGACTCGAATCAGCCAAGTTCGATCAATCGAAGGCTCCTATGGTCGCATGGCTCTGATTACCAACTTCTAATGTCCAACATGCGACACTATCCATATTTGGGGACGAGGCCTTAATATGGATAGAGGCGCATCTTAGTGTTTCGCAAGTACAGAAATCATCACAATACATTTATAGAAAGATGAGTATATGGAATTGGCTAACACTCGCCACAAATTAAGTTACAAGCCACACAACATTATTTCAATCATCCATGAGAAAGAGTCCGGCTACAAACAAGATGAACGACAAAATGCAATGACTCTGCCTTGCTGGCCCACGAGACGATCAAGGTCCTCTAATCATCAGGGTACATCATGTACATGTGACACTGCGTTCATCGAACTCCCACCGAAGATGCGTAGCATCAAACGCCTCTGGATCTGTGGTACCTGGACCTGTGGTGTTGTAGTAATCTATGATCCACATGAACTTAGCAATCTGGCGACCATGATATCGGAATTCATCAAGTTACTAGGCGTGGAAGGATAAGTGTTGAGATTACTGCAACACTAAGCATATATGGTGGCTAACTTATGAGAACATAATGTAAAGTGAGTGGTCTACGCATGACGGTTGTGAACCAGATAATGACCACCAAGTGATCCTGAACACCTACTTATGGTTTTCATAACCCAACGGTGTCCTAAGTCGGAGAAGCAACTCGTGAAAGAGACAGTCACGGTTACGCACACAGTTGGCATATCTTAATTAAGTTTACTTAAGTTTTCTAGAACCGGATGTTAAACAAAGTTTCCAAGTTGCCACATAACCACAGGAAAGGCTTTGCGAAAGATATTAACCCTGCAGGGGTGCTCCAACTAGTCCATCACAAACTATCACAAGCTTCTCTAGAAAGAAAACCTCAACCTCGACAAAGACCAAAGTATCACCGATATCCGAGTGCACAATACATTCGCTAAAAGTAAGACAAATCCAGCAAGATCGCTCGATAGGCCAGATCCCAATACGATCTGCGTGCATCCCTATCTCAAGGCACTACCGGATGGGTCTAGCTACGAGTAAAACCAAACCTCGAGTTTCCTCACGGTGGCCCCGCAGGCAGCCCGTTTTGGACCAACAGTCATGAGGAGCATTGGCCCGGGTTGTTGATTAAGATCCACGGGTTAGTGATACGTCCCAAACGTATCTATAATTTCTGCTTGTTCCATGATGTTTTGGGTGACATCGTTATATGTTTTGCTACACTTTTATATCTTTTTACACATACTTGGACTAACCTACTAACTCAGTGCACCCAGTGCCAGTTTTTGTTTGCTGATGTCTTTTTTGCACGGGCTTTTACCCAAATTTCCAGAGCCCCAAAAATCCTAAAAAAATATATAAAAATCAGCGTGACAGAAGCTTTCACATCACCAAAGATGGGCCAGAGGGGACCCAGGGCTTGCCCAGGAGGCCACCCTGCGCGGCCTGGCGCCTGGCCGCACCCACAAGCTGCCTTGGTGGGCCCCACCTCCTCTGATGCCCTCCTTTGGCCTATATTTACCCCTCCGATCGGAAACCCTTGAAGCATATGCAGAATCATGGATTTCTCCATCGTTCCACCACTCCAGCGCTTCCGAGATCGGGAGCGTCAGGAGACCTCTTCCGACACCCTGCCGGAGGGAGGATTGACCTCCGCGTGCTTCTCCACCGCCACGGACACTTCCTGTACGTGTTGTGAGTAGTCCTCCTTGGACCATGAGCCCATGACCAGTAGCTATGTGATGTCTTCTCTCCAATCTTGTGCTTCAATGGTTAGTCCTTGTGAGGTGCCCTACAGGATCAAGGCATCTATGTAATTCTCTTGCTTTTGCTATGCTCGGTTTGTTGGGATCCGATGGATTATGAGATTATTTTCAGATTGTTATGAGTTCTATATTTGATTATCCTTTTATATTATGTTCCTTAGTAATTCATGCATCTTCTCCGTTGCTCTTTATTGCTTTGGCCAAGTAGTAGATCGTAACTCCAAGAGGGAGCGTTATGCATGATTGTGGGTTCATCCCCCGTGATGTCTAGCTTGAGTGACAGAAACATGAGACTAGGGGATGTGATGTTGACACCATGGAGAAAACAACAGTGCTTGTGACCACGCTTGCAAGGATTGTTTATCGTACGCATAGTTCGTTAATGCAGTTGTCTGATGCTTTGAGTTTACACTTTGGGTGGGGCTCACAACTTAATACCAGCGAGATGTTCAGGATAGATATCTCAAGGTGGATGATTAGTAAGTAGATGATGATGAATAAACGGTCTACTTGTCTTGGCGTACTGCCCATTACTATTGAGCATCTAACTTCCAAGTAGCATAATTAGCATTGTGGTGTGTTTATAATTCCGTCAATTGCCCAGCTGTAATTTGTTTACCCATGCATAGTTGTTTATCGCCTTTTGGGAGAGAAACATCACTAGTGAACATCATGTGACTCAGGTCCATATCACCACCATTGCTTACACCTCCACCATTTACTGCTTTCATTTACTTTTCCGTTCCAATCACTATCACTATTCCCGCTTGTGTTTTGATCCATTGCAAACTATAAGGCCGGAGAGATTGACAAGCTCTGTGTACTCGTTGGGAGCAAAGTTATTTGTTGTGTGTGCAGGTCCACGTCTTCTGCTAGCGCCAGGGTGGAAGACACCTGCTTGTTGAGCCTAGGAGTCCTCCTGGTTCAATTAACCTTACAGTCTCCGTGTAAGGAAAATTTTCTGCTAACTACATCTCCACCTTCCACTTGGGGTAACCAATGAGGGGCGATAAGTATATACATCAACTTGTCAACACTACCTGTTGTTCTGTTTTTTCCACATTCTGCCATGTTTTCGTTTTCATCATTTTGCAAATCTTAAGCTTGCTTTTCCTTTGCAAAACACTTTTGGCAATCATGAGAAACAGTAGATTTTCATGAAAATCTTTATTTCTAGTAGGTAATGAATTATTTTATCATTGGTACTAACCACTCTAATCAGCTTACGATGAGTATCGTATGAAGGGATTTTCCAAGTATGATGGAAGATGATGAAAATAGATCCAGGATTGTCAAGCGCTCAAGCTTGGGGATGCCCCCTTGCACCCCCAAGAAATATTCAAGGAGATGCAAGCTTCTAAGCTTGGGGATGCCCCCGTGCATCCCCTTCTCTATCAGAAATCATCAGTTCGTCCATCTCCATGCTATATTTTTGTCACTTCATATGTTATGTGCTATGCTTGGAGCGTCCTGCTCTTTACTTTTTAGTTTGTTTTAGTTTTTCTTTCTGTTGATAACAAGTCAGAACCTAGTCTTCCTTGTTTGGGAGAGAAACACGCTCCATTCTACTCTAGAACACAACATATGTTTTCATGCTTATCCTTTTTGTGTGTTCTTTATCTTTACATAGCTGATGTCAGGCTTAGCTCTGAATTTTCATGTTATATCTTTTTAATAGCTTTTATTTAGGTTGATTTTGGAACTCTCTTGAGTTAACATGCTTATCTTGTTTAGAGAGTTGGCTCGTCGCACTGAGTTGTGTGTCTTGCATGAGTAGGTAATTGAGGTTACTATTTAAGTATAGTAGTAACTTGCAATAGTTTTGAGGTATTGATTTGAGTAATTTTTGGACTATTGGTGCCAAGAGCTTGAGCCTATTAGTGATAGGTGTCGTATTTTGGGAAATTCGTGTGCTTTTTAAACACTAAAAATTAGTTGAGAACTATAGCTACTAGACTGGTCGCTAACCTCTCGAGGGGTTGGAATATATAGAGTACCCTCACATTACCATGGGTCGAGGATGCGCAAGGATAACCAAACCCCAAAACACTCCACCTCGGGGTACTTGTCTCTTTGTGAATTTCCTAACTAGATAGAGAGTTACCGATAATAAGTGTACGAGTTCTTCGGACTAAGCGAGTATTCGATTGTTGTCTCTTCCACCATCCATATTTTGCTAGCCTCTTCGGTACCGTGCATTGCCCTTTCTCACCTTGAGAGTTGGTGCAAACTTCGTCGGTGCATCCAAACACTTGGCATGATACGCTCTGTCATCATAAGCCTCATTATATCTTTCCTCAAAACAGCGACCATACCTACCTATTAAGGAATTTCCATAGCCTTTCTGAGATACATTGCCATGCAACATCCGCCATATCATGACTTGATCTTCATGTCATACATGCTTTTGCTTGATCGAGGATCCGCATGCTAGTTGGTCCTTGCCCTTATTATTGCTACATGACGTGCTAGTTTCATTGCATATCCTGCTACACTCGGAGAGACATACATTTGCATATATCATGATAGTTTTCATTTGTCTTTATGTGAGTACTTCTTATAAAGTGTGAAGATCTTCTTTTTATCTTTGCAAAACATAAAGTGTTGCCCTTAAGTAAGGAAAAGATCCCAAAGAGGACAAATGAGTAGAGAAGGGGCCACAAAAAATTAAAAAATAAAAAGAAAGAGTCAAAGCGGCCACAAAAAATTAAAAAATAAAAAGAAATAAAAATAGAGAAGGGGGCAACACTACTATTCCGTTTGAAAGATCCACACTCGTACTCCATTGTTATATTTGTACTACATAGAGATTATCATTCATGCATAACTATGTGGGGACCCTTACACTATAGAACTTGGCTTGTATATTCCAATGATGAACCTCCTCAAATGAGCTCTAGGTCTTCATGAGCAAGCAAGTTGGATGCACCCCCACTAATTCCATTGGAGAGCTTACTTAGCTCATATGTGCATCTGTTGCATGACGATCCCTACTCCTCACATCATGTCTATCATTTGGCTTTGTCTCGCCTATGGTTGTCCTCATTGATGTGAGACTTTCACACATTTTTCTTCCTTCCCCATCAATATTCTCTTTGCCATCCTAAGTGCCAACATATCATGCTTGCCCTTATCCATTGCATGAGTGCTCAAAGTCGAATGGGAGAGGATCATTTTGACTTGTGCCTCACTAGTGGTCTGGGGATGAGTCAAAATAAGATTTCGAAGGAGACCAAGTGTGAGGTTTAGTAGATTGAGTTCTCAAACTAAAAAATATTTTATGCTCTAAACTCAACTCCCATTTCTTGCACGCAACAACCATTCGGAGATATTCGACTCACGAACAGTGAGGGCTCTTGCACCTTTATGTTCTTACTTTGCAAAACTCAATACTAGATATAGACTCTTGCTTGTTATTGTCTTGACTTGAATTGCATGTCTTACTTTCTTTACTTTGAAGTTCTCATATGTGTGTTAGCATGTCACCACGGAAATTATTTGTGTTATCATTTAACTACTCGAGGACGAGCAGGAATTAAGCTTGGGAATGTTGATATGTCCCAAACGTATCTATAATTTCTGCTTGTTCCATGATCTTTTGGGTGACATTGTTATATGTTTTGCTACACTTTTGTACATTTTTACACATATTTGTACTAACCTACTAACACAGTGCACCCAGTGCCAGTTTATGTATGTTGATGTCTTTTTTGCAGGGGCTTTTAAATAAATTTCCAGAGCCCCAAAAATCAGGAGAAAAATAAAAATCAGCGTGATGGAAGCTTCCAGATCAGCGAAGATGGGCTAGAGGAGAGCACGGGCCTGCCCAGGCGGCCACCGTGCACGGCCCCTGGCCGCGACCATAGGCCGCCAAGGTCGGCCCCACCTCCTCTAACGCCCTCCTTTGTCCTATATTTACCCCTCCGATCGGAAACCCTTGAAGCATATCCAGAATCGCGAATTTCTCCATCGTTCCTCCGCCACAACTCTTCCGAGATCGGGAGCATAAGGAGACCTCTTCCCGGCACCCTACCGGAGGGAGGATTGACCTCCGGGAGCTTCTCTACCTCCATGGATGCTTCTCGGACGTGACGTGAGTAGTGCTCCTTGGACCATGAGTCCATGACCAGTAGATATGTGATGTCTTCTCTCTAATCTTGTGCTTCCATGATTAGCCCTGGTGAGCTGCCCTACATGATCAAGGCATCTATGTAATTTTCCTGCTATTGCTATGCTCGGTTTGCTGGGATCTGATGGATTATGAGATTATGTTCAGATTGTGATGAGTTATATATTTGATTATACTTTTATATTATGTTCTTTAGTGATTCATGCATGTTTTCCGTTGCTCTTTATTGCTTTGGCCGAGTAGTAGATTGTAACTCCAAGAGGGAGCGCTATGCATGATTGTGGGTTCATGCCCCCTGGTGTCTAGCTTGAGTGACAGAAACATGAGACTAGGTGTGGAGACCCCGACTTATGATTCGAGATCGCCGAATGAACGTGCTCAGTGATCCCAGAGATCAATGCTCACCGAACAGGCAGATAATGAATAATAAGAGGCTTACATCCATACATACCGTTTGATACAACAAATGACCTTATCCATCAAGTCTTACATATACAGAGCCATGCGGGCCAACACAGCAAACTTGACCAATAGCGGAAATATTGGTCGAAAGCATGAATCCATGCCATCAGCCTTAACCTACACGCATTCTGACTAGGAAACGTCCTAGCTCGCAGGAACGTCACCAAGTTACTCCTCACCATAGCATGTTCTCTCATACCTGGTCAATGAAATAACCAGTGGCAAGCCAATGAATACTTTGAATGTACTTGCGAACAGCCCATGATATGGATACTGCAGTTGGTATGGTAACCAGTAATGTGCAATATTGGTGGATAGCACCTTAATTGTAAATAAACATGATCATGGATGGTTGTGCAACATAATCTAGATGGTATTTAGAAGAACAGGTTACAGATATCAATATATCTGTCAAGGGCTGAACACTCCGGGTTCACCCAATATGCCAAGTCACCAAACTTGGTCATATCAACTCTTTCATATTAACACCATTAAACACACACATACACTTGGTTTATGCGGAAATGACTAGACGTAGTTTAAGCAGCACCACCCAACTGTCCTTGACCGTTGACACGACTATTCGAATAGTTTTACACTCTGCAGAGGTTGTACGATGTACCCACGAGATCCGGGAAACTTCCATGTCATCCACGACTCGCGGTATATAACATACCCGAGGTAAGTACCCGATCAATACCTTTCCCCTTACGATACTAGACAAAGGGGTCAACTCGATTTGTACCTAGCCCACATGATGTACGTCTTACGATCACCGACTCTGGACAGTATCATCCATGCAGGGACGAACAGTGTGCCCAGAACACGTAAAAATGGCATAGTCACCCTACCTGGCACGACCCCGTCACGAGAGTGACCACACATCACTCCCGCCACTAGTAATGTGGCTCTATGCTAGCACCGACCAGAGTAATCAACAAAGCCCCATCCCATAAAGGTGTAACGTGGTCGCACATGTAAAGTTGGGACGGTTGACACATCATAAATCTAATCCCATTTCTGAAACCACTTACACCAAAATACCCGGTGCACCACTTCACCAAAAGTGGCCACCTAACTCATCATCACCCTCGGGCATTAGTGGCACCCGACGGGGTTTTCATAAACCTTTGATTTTATAACATCATCATGCTCATGCTACTATGCCTAGATCTACTTGTCAACATGATATTAGCGTGACCCTCATAGGTGGTAGGATCATGCTCAAAATGCAAGTGCTCCGGAGGAGCTATCGGTAACATCACTTCAATGATTTACCGAATACTTATGATCACATGCAACGGAAATATTTTCACTACTAGCATGCAATTATAACATATGCTCAGACATGGTCAAAGGCTGCTTGCCTTTGCTGTCCTAAGTCCTCGGGGTCTTCGAGGTCTTCCGATCCAACTCCGAGTACTCTATCTACTCCGTCAACTAACGTCGTTAACAACACAGTAAGCCATACAGCAAGCAGAAACAAAAGTGCTATAAAAAAATAGGAGTTATATTTTTCTTGGACCTCTCTAGTCATAAGAAAAATACATGAAGTTTGCCGTAGGAGGTTTGGATCATCAGAGAATTTTGAATGGATGGAAGGAGGAATAAGTGAGCTTAAAGGAAGTCTACACAAAGTTCCATGATAAAAATGAGTGTAGTCACTCGTTTAACAGAGCATAATTTTAGAAGATTTAGGAAGTTGTTTCACTGGATTTGGAGTTGGCATGAATATTCTAGGGATTTTATAGCATGGAATAAATAGCAAAAGGGAGCTATTTATTTATTGCAACAAAATATGTCATAGAAAAATGTTGACCAAGGCTTCAAAAATAGGGAATGATATTAGATGGCTCTAGAATTTGGAATCACTCCATTTGGAGTGGATTTGAATCCTCTAGGATTTTTTAAAGGGGGGATAGAAGCATCCCAAATATGTATTTAAATATAAATACATTATAAAAGTTGTTTGGGAGAAATGTGCAAAGCACATATTTGGATACGTCTTGATTTTAGGGACCTGCATCAATTTGAATCAACATTTTTGGAGTTAGAATGATTTAACTAAAGATATTTTAAATTTTTGATAAAAGGAAATAATGAAAAGAGGGCTTATCCACATGGCTATCTTGCGCCCACCGATGCAGGGGAGCAATTGGGCCGATCCATCAGCTCGGCCTGGCGAGGAGTGGCCACACAGGAAGCGCCCAGCGCCCTTTACGCCTTCCATGCGGGGAAGCGCCCACCGGCCAGGGCGCGACCACTTATCACAGGGGGGGCGGCTCGAGGAAGCTTATAGGGGGCCCACTTGTCGGGTTCACCCCCTACCTCCTGCCCGCACAGGGGAGAAGAAGGGGGGGCCGATCCAGCGAGGCCGACGCCTACCCCCGGGGCTGCTTCCACTTCCGGCGACGGCCCGGCCACCGACGGCCGCGGGGCGAAGGCCGCACCCCTCTGGGGAGGCCAGCTTGGTCGGGGAGCACCATGGCGACAGGGCCACGACCATGGCAGAGGCCGCAGGGGGGTCTCCCTAGATGGGGATGCTCCGACGACGGGAGGGACAGGAGGGAGCATAGGGGGTCTACGGGTAGCTCCGGGCACTCCCACGTAGCCGGAGAAGGAGAGGGGGGCTGGTGAGTCTAGGCACGCGCATGGCCGAAGCGTGGCCATGGTGGCCATGGATGCACAGGAGAGGCTCAGGCAGCCTCGGGCTGGGTTGGGGAGGTTCAGGAGGATGCTGGGAAGTGAGGGGAGAAGAGGTGAGGCAGCAGGGGCTCGGGGAGAGAGGATAAAGGAGAGGGGCGACGTGGTGGAGCTCGGGAGCTCTCTGGATGCTCCTTGTGCATGGATGCCACACACCTCAGAGGGAGCTTGGAAGCTAGCTGGTGGGTGGAAGCGCTTGGAACGGTCAAAAGGAAGAGTTGTGACATGCGGAGACATGGAGTGGCTGCCTGAATTGAGCTGTGGGGCAAGGTTGAGGTGCAGAGCACCAGTTTTGCATGCCAGGGTGGTGGCACCATGGCCAGATGTGCCCACACCAGCATCTTGATGAGTCAAAGGTGTCTGGGATGTGGGGCATGATATCTGGAGGGTGAGTGAGGAGTTTGGTCTCTAGTGGAGTTGGTTTGAATGGCCTTTCATTGAGGTTAACTCTGTAACAGCAAAGTTAGATCTAATGAAAGTGGGTCTGAAATGGGGAGTCTTGGGGAAAACTTATGTCTGGCAGTGTTAGATATGCAAGGACTACAACACTGCCAATTTTGAGCTCTAGCAAAGAAGGGTAGCTAGAACTTGTTGTACAAAGCTACAATTCAGTCAGAAATCAACTTGTAGATGTGCTGCTCATTTTTCCTAGATGAGCATGCCATCTATTGGTTTGAGATGATGCATTGACATAATAGAGGAACCCTGGAAGAATGTGGGGGCTTCGGTTTAATTAGAAATGGGGCAAGAGGAGTAAAAATGATAATTCCAAGGGTAAAATGAGAAGTAATTACCAGGGGCCCCTCTCCAATAATTGACCAGTGGTCATGGCAAAGCTACTGGAGTAAAAAGGTAACTGGGAGAGGTTGTGGTAGGAATTTGAGATCAAGGGTAAAAGTGGAAGGGGCCAAAGTAGCCACTTTAGTGAGTGCACACAAGGTGTTTGATGAGTGTTAGAGCAACCAGACGAACTTCAATGGATATGAAACTTAACAGGATCAAATAATAGATGAAAATAAGCTTGGACACCAAATTTAGGATTTGGGGGAGAAGGTTTCCAATGTAGACTTGGAAAACCCATGAAGTGAGCAGAAATGGCTTTCTGCTTACAAAACTAGGCAAATCAATTCCCACAAATCCAATATTTGGTTTAGGGGGATTATTTGAGCATTAACGCATGCCCAAAAACCTTGGGGTCAATTGGAGAAACTTTACAATGTAAAGTTTCCCAAAGCCAGAAATCAACAGAGAGCGTTTTGTGGGGCTTGGGACAAGTTCTTATATTATCCTTGATGCACCACTTGGTGTGGATGCATTATTGGAGTATCAGAACATGTCTACCAAATTTGAGCACAATTGGTGACACTTGACAATGTAGAGTTGCTCAAATTTGGATCTGGGCAGATAGGGTTTTAGAATAATTAGGGGGATCAAATCAACTAGGATTGATATGAAACTTGGAAAGATCATCACATATATCATACGTGATATACTAGAATTTTACAGGAATTTATGGAGAATATTTCGTATAGAAATATTCCAAAAGCTTGAAATAGGCAGGAAGGGTTTGAAGGGGTTTGCCCAATATTTTGAACATGACCATGTGTTGAAACTCATATATATGGAATATATATATATATATATATATATATATATATATATATATATATATATATCGACTTAGTTTCCCTAAATTTTCTTAAATATTTTGAGAGCAATAAAAATAACTTCCCTTCATAAGAGACCATTTTTGGCCTCACAGGAAGGCATTTAAATAAAATAGTAAAATAACCTTTAAAATAATTTTATTGTGGTTTGGGGAAGTCATTTTGATAATGGATTTTAAAAATAATTGGTGCAAAATAAATTCCCTAATTTGAGGACTTCTAGTACAAATCTCATCTAAGGGGTTTTGAAAGCTTAATTCAAAGAAATGCTTTTTGGTGAAAATAATATTTGGTAAAAATAGTTTCTGGTCCTAATCACATGGCATGATCATTAGGCACGAGTTTTGGGCTAAGGAAGTGAGTCTCGAGAGTAATACGAATTATTGAGAATCAAACACAAGCATACCAGCAAGCAAGCAAACAACAGTCACTTCAAACATCACAAGCATTCACAAAAAATTTAATTGGTCCTAATTTTTGAAATAAGTTAATTAGTCAGGAAAGTTAAACACAAGGTGTTACACTAGGGGATGTGTTGTTGCCACTAGGGAGAAAACAACGATGCTTGTGACCACGGTTGCAAGGATTGTTTACCTTACGCATAGTTCGTTAATGCAGTTGTTATTTGCTTTGAGTTTACAATTTGGCTGGGGCTCGCAACTTAATACCACCGAGATGTTCTGGATAGATATCTCAAGGTGGATGATTAGTAAGTAGATGCTAATGAATAAATGGTCTACTTGTCTTGGCGTACTGCCCATTATTATTGAGCATCTAACTTTCAAGTAGCATAATTAGCATTGCGGTGCGTTTATAATTATGTGAATTGCCGAGCTGTAATTTGGTTGCCCATGCATAGTTATTTATCGTCTTTTGGGAGAGAGACATCACTAGTGAACATCATGTGACTCAGATCCATACCACCACCATTTCTTATACCTCCACCATTTGCGGCTTTCATTTACTTTTCTGTTGCAATCACTATCGCTATTCCTGCTTGTGTTTTGATACTTTGCAAACTACAAGGCCGGAGAGATTGACAACCTCTCTGTACTCGTTGGGAGCAAAGTTATTTGTTTCGTGTGCAGGTCCACGTCTTCTGCTTGCGCCAGGCCAGCGGACACCTACTTGTTTATCATCGGAGTCCTCCTGGTTCAATAAACCTTACAGTCTTCGTGTAAGGGAAACTTGCTACTGACTACATCTCCACCTTCCACTTGGGGTAACCAACGTGGGGCGAGAAGTATATTCATCAACTCGTCATCAGGTAGCTATTCCCTATGCATTTTTATTAAGTTTTATCAAATGTAGTACTAATATTGGGACTTGCCAGAAGAGCCTTAACTCAAAACAAATTATCAAGGGGGTCCCCATAACAACAGGAAGCGTGTTAGGAGCACTCAATGTGAAACATAACACCGGTAACCGAAACTAGGGAATAAAAAGGGAACAAAACACCAATCAAAACGCCAAGCCTTCTACCTTTTACCAAGTATATAGGTGCATTTAATTAAAATAGCATAACTAAGATTATATTCAAAATTTTCCATGTTGGCACATGGATCAGCCTGCACGTGCAACTAGCAATGCTATAGGAGGGTTGAGCAAGCGCTATCTTAGACAATCAATAGTTGCTAGGTTGTGGAGAGGTTAGAGGCTTTTCATGGCAATGTTTGGAGGTTATGTATTCAGGTGGTAGGCAACAATAAATAGTGAAGCGAAGTGAGTCATCTAAGAACACCTAAATTAGAAGCGATATCAAGGTCACAATCATCTTGCGTGTTGGTTGTTCAGGGGGATAAATAGTTGGGTCCTCGTAGACGTTCCCTACGGGATCCTCATACTTAGGCTCGACACCCGGGTCTAACCAAAGAAAAACATCACCAAATAAACATATAACCAAAGTGCAATGTGCAACCAATGATGATGCATGATCAAGTTGATGCAAATAACATGGCAACCCTAAGGTAGTCATGTTTCTCAAGCAATAATTAAGTCCATTAGCATGTTGGACAGAACCTCAAAATTAGTTATTTGAACATGCATGGACATGTCAAATACGAATGCTCCTCGTAAAAATTATGCGACATCATAGGTAGAACATTGCAAATATAATAACGGAACTCATAGTACCCTCATGGCAACATACGAACGGTACCGGAGACAAAAACAAATATAAAGAAGGCCATGAGTTGTTGCTTGGTATTCTAAGGATGCCACTGGATTGGAAATGAAAATCTAGCAAGAATAGACCCAAAGATCATGCAAAACCATTGGGTATAGCGCCTACAAGTCACAAGCAATCAAACACACAATCTATCCAAAAATAGCAACTTGCCATATTCCAAAACACACAACAAGAGCTACAGCAAGTTTCAAAGCACAGCCAAGGCATGGACATGGAGTATACAACATGCTCAACAATTCATATAACTACAACAACATGAATGGAAGCAAGGATCAATGGCAATTGAGCTCACAAGACGGCGTGTTGAAATAACTTTTAGGGACTTAGTGGAAATTACAGTTTGCACTAGCAGCTTTAAACCTGATGGCAAGTTGACAGCAATAAAACTCTACTGTACAAAAAATTTCATGGCATGAAATTTAATAGTTTGATAGAGCGAAACAACTACTACAAAACACTCCCACTAAGTATGAGCTGAAACAACACACAATTCATGGTAGCATCCCCTTAACATTGCATGAAAATAACACCAGATTCATAGACTTGGTTAAATTTCACAAAGGGGGAATCACAACAATTTACAACATCATAGCATATTTGACAGGAATAATAACTAAGATGCAAAACCTAATTGGCAAGGTGCTGACACCATTTGAAAGAGGGCAACACACACTATAATTCATGGCATTGGACCAACCACAAAGGATCAACAGATTCATGGGAATCATCAAGACAACATGGCAAGAAAATAACAAATTCTAACACTTGAAATATTTGAGCACATAAAAACAGCTATATCATCTTAGCATGTTGACACCTAGAAACCCACAAATCCACAAGCTTATCATGACAAGGAAAAATATCATGTCCTAGTACCCTTAAAACACTACCACATTCATGAGGACAAGTTTACCAAAAAGTGCAAGGATTAAATCATGCAAAAATAACAAAATTGCTCCTTCACACAAAATAACATTTTCACAAAGTTGCTCCAATGGCCAAACTAATGGTACCATTGGATTCACTAGATTTTTCTACCCCCAAATCATCTATCATATGCCTATGGTCCAATGGACAAAACTCCAACAATCAAACACGAAAAATCAGCATACTCACTTATGACTTAGTATATACCAAGTTTGGCATATCCTAAACTATAACTGCGAGGTCAGGAAAATAACCAATTCTAGCATTTTTTTCCTTAAAAGGAAATAGTCTCAAACACTGAATTAATGCACATAAAAGAACACCAGTCCCAACCTGGCATGGTCATGAGGAGCCTTACGAGAATGACACGTGGGCCCAGGGCCCACCGTTAGTGGATCAATGCTCAGAACAAAAGGGGGGGTTTAACTGCCGTGGGGGGATTCAAACCTCGGACCTCTCGATCTAACAGGCTCGGTCAGACCAACTCGCTACCGCGTGGCTTGTGACCAATGGGAGGGGCTTGGCCCCTCTTGGCACTTCCGCACGGGGTGACGGCCACCAAGTGCCATGAACAACGGTGGCGAAGAGGTCCCATGGTGGTGGAGCTAGGCAAACAGGAAATGAAAAAAATAAAGGCCCTATGTCCTACACATCGGTGCAGGTGTAGCAAAACCAAGCACGCAAACAGTAGGTCACCGGGACTACACCGGTGACCATGCCGACGATGAAGCTTTCAGGCTCAAGTGGGCATGCCAAAACAGGGTGCAATCAAGAGGAGAAACATGTAGGGGAGGTGCTCATGCCCACGTAGAGTTGGTTAGAGGAGTCGATCGAGCTCGGGGATGACCGGGAGAGACGAACTAGGACAACAACCTCCCGGTCCGAGGAACAAGGAGATGAATGCGACGGTGCCTTGACGGTCCACAACAATGAAGAGGATGCCAAAGAGGAAACCCTAGAGACCTTGAAGATGCACGCGGTGGTGGGGAAGACGAAGATGACGGACTGACGGTCATGACGCTCCCGAGAAGACGACTAAAGCTGCTTGGGGTTACAAAGGAGAGGAGCTCGCGATCCTCTCGACCATGGCGATGACTTGACGATGAAAGGCCACCGCGGCAGCGTAAGGAGGAGGAGGGGAAATGGAGCAAGGAGGGAACTGTAGAGCACTAGGGCGTGCTTACAGGGGGCAGAGGATGCTCCCGGCCGTCAAACCAACCAGGAAACCAATGTGGCTATGTTGGATGGAGTCTGTACCAAGGAGGAAGAAGGCATGAGTGAACCGGTGCGATGGGCTTCTAAATGTGAGTCTGCTCGGCTGGAAGCTGGTTTGGCGTCTGTAGCGCTGCTGGGCTGCACGGCTCATGGGTTGGCTGCTGCAACTCTCTCTCTCTCTCAGAAAAAACATAAAGGCTTGCCTTTATTTAATAAATAGCACCAAACAAAATAAATATCCACGAAGTTGAAAGGAATACAAAGGAAGAGAAAAATAGTTTTGCACTCACAAAAATCAACGCTATTCTATACAAATGGTTTGGCCATTTTTAGAGCACATAAAATAAATCGCATATGATGCTATAGGAATCTGTTTTTCCAAAGAATCAAAATGGAACAGAATAGAACATGGCTAAGAGCCTATTTTAAAATGCTTGTCAGAATATTTGGAAGAAGTTCAACATTTTATGAACTTCATTAGAGCAAGTAATATCAGCATATATCTATCATTGGAATTAAAAGGGGTTTTTAGGCATAGATTTAAAAGAATTTGTAATATGATCCACACACTACAAAGCTCACTTCCATGCACACAAACCCCACACATACACTCACACTCAACATCTCACTTCAACACAAGGCATGATGGAACTTATGAGATGAGGATATGAAGCCATGATGCAAATGACATGAAGCAAAATATTATTACTCAAACCACATGATGGTAAATATGGAGGTCATACATAGAATATTACAGAGGTGGAAATAGAATGCAATTGGACTGTTACACGTCCGATCGTGATCGTATGGTTCGAATCAGAGAAAACCCCATAGGTACCCCATCTATACAAGGGAGTTACCCAACCTACATCTCTCCTAACCCTAGATTTGCCTCGAAATCCGTGCATCCACCACGGCCACCTCTCATCCTTGTCCAACTGCTATGTCGTGTGAAGCACATACGGGGCCCGGATGAGTCGTGCTGCTGCCCAGCTCCACCCACGCCCAAGAGCCTCCCCGCCTCCCACAGCCTCCCCGCTGTGTCGCTTCACTGGAAAACCTACGCTGCCTTGCGCCTCGCGCCTAGACTGACCGGAGCCCCGTCGCTGGACCAGATCGTCGGTCGCCCCTCTTCTTCCCTTTCTTCTCCCTGCCTCTAATCTCTCTATTATCTCCCCGTTTCTCCCGTAGGAGCTCAGTCATGGTCGTTGCTCTCGAGGATATAACCCGTTGTAAAGGGCCGGGTCAAATCATATGAAAAGACACGAAGATGGGCCGATAGATTTATCGAGTAGATCGTCTTATGGCCCAACACTACGAGATGGCGATTCAAGGCCCAGAAGGAAGCAGACGCGAGGAGTTTACCTAAACTTGGGAAGTAAGACAAGATGGAGTTATAGTAAGTCACGGGCGTTTATTTGACCCAAACTAGGTTGTAAACTCGAGGCCTCTACCTGTATATAAAGGAGAGCCCTCGAGTCAGAAATATCACGGAAGAAACCCTCGAGAGCTAGTTTAGCAATTCTGCATCCTTGTAAATGAGATCCCCATCAATATAGACACAAAAGTAGGACGTAGGCTTTTACCCACATTGGAGGGGCCGAACCTAGATAAATCCGTCTCTCGTCCCTAATCAACCCCTTCGAGTCGCCACACCGCAATGATGGCCTCATCACTAAGTACTACCTCAAGGATATCTGCCGTGACAAAACCACGACAGTTAGCGCCCACTATGGGGAAATCTCAAGGTGGAGTTGAGTTCTCGGAGGGAGCTCTTCCGGGGTTCGTGAGCTACGTGGAAGGTCATATGACCAAGATTTGTCGTGGAAAGATCTACATTGACGATCCGAGTTGGGGCCCAGACGCCGACTCACTCAAGTACAGGTACCGAGTCCCCTTCGGCAAGATCCACATCTCCGTAGGCAAGATTAACCAAACAGTGCTTGAGTCGGACATCTGCAGCGACGTTGTCAAACCAGCTCATCGCACTCACTCCAGCTAGAGCAGGGCTGATCAGAGTTATGCTATGGCGAAAAGCACCAGTTTAGCCCATCTTCACGCACACACGGATGTTGAAGGCCAAAGCACTAACAAGCGAAAACGATTAGATTCTGGGTCAGAAACTGTGGTCACTACCAATGTTCGTTCCAAAACCAATGGTGGAGCAGCCACCCCAAGGACCATCAGACGAGCAATGTGCCCGATTATGAGGCCACACTCAAGGCACCTTGCCCCAAACACGGGACTTGGGATAGGCCAGCTAAACAATCATGGGAAGACTGTCGTGTCATTCAGGAGTTCCAAAGGCGGATTCTTGAGAGGCATGTGGATAAACATCCGGGTCACGATACCCCTGGCGGGTCATATGGAGACTTTAAAGAGCCAAGCTGTAGTCAGTATCATGTCTTCACCACCAATGCTTGAAAGCGAGGTATCTAGGTCAAAAAGAGAGCTATTGGCATGGTTGAATGGGAGAGCCCCGAATATCTCCACTGGTGTGAGCAGCAGATCACTTGGAGCCGACACGATCACCATCCACGGGTTGACAATCCCACAGAGCTGATGCTGGTGGTGGTGCCTCGGGTGGGTCGTTACAACCTTTCAAGGGTCATTATGGACGGAGAAAGCAGCATCAATCTATTATATTACGACACCTTTCGGTGGATGAATCTCCTCGACAGCAGCCTGGAAACTTTGACCATTGTTTTTCATGGCGTTGTACCCGGGAAGTCGACATACCCAGTTGGGAAAATCAAGCTTGACGTGGTCTTTGGTGATGAACACAACTACAGGATCAAGCCCTTAACTTTTGAAGTGGTGAAGATACAAAGTCCTTATCACGCTCTTTTCGGAAGATCGGCTTATGCACGTTTCATGGCTCTCCCCTGTTATGTTTATCTCAATCTTAAAATACCGGGGGCCAATGGCCCTTTCACAGTAAAGGGAAACGGAATGACAGCTCAAGAGTGTGAAGGGGTGACGCGGCCTACACTGAGTCGGCCTGTGCTGCGAAGGAACTGAAGTTTTACACGGCTAATGTCGACCCGACAGATATGAGTCCTCTCAAGAAGTTGACTATTGAGTTCGAAAACCAACTCAAGTTCAAGCCGACAGAGGATACTAAATAGATCGATTTCGTCCCACGCAACTCATCCAAGCAGTAAACCATTGGGACCAGTCTACATATCAAATATGAAAGCACGCTCATCGAGTTCATCTGTGAGAATTGGGACATCTTTGCATGATAACCTTCTGAGATGCCTGGAGTACCGAGGGAACTTGCTAAGAACCATCCTAATGTGGATCCCAAAATGAAACTAATACGGCAATACCTCTGTCGTTTTAACAAGGAGAGACGCAAAGCTATTGGGGAAGAGGTGGCCCGGCTCCTAGCTGCTGGTTTTATCTTTGAAGTTTTCCATCCTGAATGGCTGGCTAACCCGGTGCTTGTTTTGAAGAAAAATGGCACCTCGCTCATGTGTGTAGATTATACGGATCTCAACAAAGCTTGTCCCAAGGACTCCTTCGCCCTTACGTGCATCGACTAGATTATTGACTCTACGGCGGGTTGCGGGCGTTTGTGCTTTCTAGATGCATATTCATCTTATCATCATGTCAAAATAGCTAAGGAAGATCACGAGAAAACAGCTTTCATAACCCCCTTCTACTATGTTTCTATGCATGTTGGGCTTAAAAGCGCGGGGGCAACTTACCAGCAATGTGTAAATAATTGCCTTCATTCACATATTGGGTGCAATGCTCATGCTTATGTTGATGACATCGTTGTGAAATCTAAGAAGAAGGAATGACTCTCGGATGATCTCAAAGAAACATTTGATAACCTTCGAGTTAACTACTCGGATTCTTAGTCTTCATAATCTCAAAGACATAATTGCCTTCATTCACAGATGAAGCTTAACCCGGCAAAGTGTGTCTTTGGGGTCCTTGCCAGCAAACTACCCGGATTCTTAGTCTCTGAAAGAGGCATTGAAGCCAACCCTGACAAGATCAAGGGGGTGACCTCGTTGGGTAAGCTGGCTAACATATACCAGGTTAAACGACTGGTGGGCCGCATCATATCATTGAGCGAGTTTATAAGCCGCATAGGGGAGAAGGTGACCCCTCTCTATCAGTTGCTGAGGAAAATAGCCAATTTCATTTGCAATGACACAGCTAACGAGACTTTCGGAATAGTCAAGAGGCAGTTAGCTGAACCGCCGGTTCTAGCCGCCCCGACCGACAATGAATCCATCCTCCTATACATTGCTGCAAATTCCAAAGAGGTAAGTGTTGCAGTTGTCATCGAATGAAAGGAGGAAGGAAAGCAATATCCAGTCCAATGGGTCGGTTTATTTCGTTAGTGAGGTTTGACCCTATGCAAGCAACGGTACCCACATGGGCAGAAGCTCGTCTTTGGGGTCTTTATGGCAAGATGGAAGCTGGAAAATTACTTTCAGGAGCACCCAATCACTGTGGTTCTTTCAGCACCCCTTGGTGATAACATACAAAATCGAGAGCCGAGTGGGCGGATTGCTAAGTGGGTGATTGAGATTAGTCTGCATCAGGTGAAGTACATGCCTCGAACGTCTATCAAGTACCAAGTATTGGTAGATTTCATCAACGACTAGATAGAGTTGCAAATTCCAGAGGACAGGCGAGACAAGATGTACTGGACTCTTTATTTTGATGGGCCCAGATAGCTAGAAGGATCTGGGGCTAGGCTCATGTTAACTTCTCCACGAGGTGAAATTTTTTGCTATGTTCTATAGATCAAGTTGATACGTCCCAAACGCATCTATAGTTTTTGCTTGTTCCATGATATTTTCGATGACATTGTTATATGTTTTGCTACACTTTTATATCACTTTACACATATTTGGACTAACCTACCAACTCAGTGCACCCAGTCCCAGTTTCTGTCTGCTGATGTCTATTTTTCAGGGGCTTTTACCCAATTTTCCGAAGCTCAAAAAATTCCAGAAAAAATATATAAAAATCAGCGAAACAGAAGCTTCCAAATCACCGAAGATGGGCCAGAGGGGGGCCAGGGGCCTCCCAGGCGACCTGCTAGCGCGGCCAGGCCCTAGGTTGTTGGGTAACGTACCATAAATTCAAAATTTTCCTACGCATATTCAGATCTTCCTATGGAGAGACCAGCAACGAGAGAGGGGTAAGAGCATCTTCATACCTTTTAAGATCGCTAAGCGGAAGCGTTGCTAGAACGCGGTTGATGGAGTCGTACTCGCAGCGATTCCGATCTAGTGCCGAACAACGGCACCTCCGCGTTCAACACACGTGCAGCCCGGTGACGTCTCCCGCACCTTGATCCAGCAAGGAGGGGGGAGAGGTTGGGGAAGAACTCCAACAACACGATGGCGTGATGTCGATGGAGAGAAGAGGTCTCCTGGCAGGGCTTCGCCAAGCACCGGCGGAGAGGAGGAGGAAGAAGAGCAGGGCTGCACCGAGAGAGAGGGAAAAACCGTATGTCTCAATGGCCAAAAGTGCCCGATATATATAGGGGGAGGGCAGAGGGGGTGCCACCCCTAGGGTTCCCACCCTAGGGGGTGCGGCAGCCCCCCCCCCAGATGGGAGGTGCGGCGGCCACAGGGGGCAGGAGGGGGTGGCGCACCATCTGGTGGGCCTTAGGCCCACCTGGCCTAGGGTTTGCCCCCCCTTTTCTCTCCCTTGCGCTATGGGCTGAGTGGGGAGGCGCACCAGCCCACCTAGGGGCTGGTTCCCACCCCCACTTGGCCCACCTTATCTCCCGTGGTCGTTGCCCCCCTTCGGTGGTCCCCCGGGGCCACCTCCGGTGGTCCCGGTACGTTACAGATGATGCCCGAAACACTTCCGGTATCCGAAACCATCCATCCTATATATCAATCTTTACCTCCAGACCATTCCGGAGCTCCTCGTGACGTCCGGGATCTCATGCGGGACTCCGAACAACTTTCGGTAACCTTGTATAACAATTCCCTATAACCCTAGCGTCATCGAACCTTAAGTGTGTAGACCCTACGGGTTCGAGAGACAGGCAGACATGACCGAGACACCTCTCTAGCCAATAACCATCAGCGGGGTCTGGATACCCATGGTGGCTCCCACTTGCTCCACGATGATCTCATCGGATGAACCACGATGTCAAGGATTCAATCAATCCCGTACACGATTCCCTTTGTCTGTCGGTATAGAACTTGCCCGAGATTCGATCGTCGGTATACCTATACCTTGTTCAATCTCGTTACCGGTAAGTCTCTTTACTCGTTCCGTAGCACGTCATGGTGTGACTAACTCCTTAGTCACATTGAGCTCATGATGATGTTCTACCGAGTGGGTCCAGAGATACCTCTCCGTCACACGGAGTGACAAATCCCGATCTCGATTCGTACCAACCCAACAGACACTTTCGGAGGTACCCGTAGTGCACCTTTATAGTCACCCAGTTACGTTGTGACGTTTGATACACCCAAAGCACTCCTACGGTATCTGGGAGTTGCACAATCTCACGGTCGAAGGAAAAGATACTTGACATTAGAAAAGCTTTAGCATACGAACAATACGATCTAGTGCTATGCTTAGGATTGGGTCTTGTCCATCACATCATTCTCCCAATGATGTGATCCCGTTATCAATGACATCTAATGCCCATGATCAGGAAACCATGATCATCTATTGACTAACGAGCTAGCCAACTAGAGGCTTGCTAGGGACACATTGTGATCTATTTATTCACACATGTATTGTTGTTTCCTGTTAATACAATTATAGCATGAACAATAGACGATTATCATGAACAAGGAAATATGATAATAACCATTTTATTATTGCCTCTAGGGCATATTTCCAACATAGGTCGCGTCAGGAGGCCGACTAGGTGGGTCCCACCTCCTCAGGTGCCCTTCTTTGGCCTATATTGAGAGTCCCAAGAGGAAACCCGTCTACAACTTCCAGAATCGCGAATTTCTCCATCGTTCCATTGCCGCGGCGCTTCCGAGAACGGGAGCGTCAGGATACCTCTTTCCCGCACCCTGTCAGAGGGAGGATTGACCTCCGGGAGCTTCTCCACCGCCATGGATGCTTCCCGGACGTGTCGTGAGTAGTCCTCCTTGGACCATGGGTCCATGACTAGTAGCTATGTGATGTCTTCGCTCCAATATTGTGCTTCAATGGTTAGTCCTTGTGAGCTGCCCTACATGATCAAGGCATCTATGTAATTCTCTTGCTATTGCTATGCTCGGTTTGTTGGGATCCGATGGATTATGAGATTATGTTCAGATTGTTATGAGTTATATATTTTATTATCCTTTTATATTATGTTCCTTAGTGATTCATGCATGTTCTCCATTGCTATTTATTGCTTTGGCCGAGTAGTAGATTGTAACTCCAAGAGGGAGCGTTATGCATGATTGTGGGTTCATGCCCCTCGATGTCTAGCTTGAGTGACAGAAACATGATACTAGGGGATGTGTTTGTTGCCACCAGGGAGAAAACAATGGTGCATAAGACTCTAAAGCAAAAACTAAAAAAGCAGACTAACAAGACTAAAAAGCGAAGGTAAAGGATAGTGTGCAACTCCCCTATCTTGAAGACTGGAGTCCCCGGCAACTCCGCCAGAAAACTCTTGCTTGATGACAAGATGATGTATATACTTCTCGCACCTCGTTGGTTACCCCAAGTGGAAGGTTGAGATGTAGTTAGCAGCAAGTTTTCCCTCACACAACACTGTAAGGCTTATCAAACCAAGAGGACTCCTGGGCTCAACAAGTAGGTGTATTCCACCCTGGCGCTAGCAGAAGACGTGGACCTGCACACACAACAAATAACTGTGCTCCCAATGAGTACAGAGAGGTTGTCAATCTCTCCGGCCTTGTAGTTTGCAAAGGATCATTGTAGTGGAAAATTAAATGAAAACTCTAAATGATGGAGGTGTAAACAATCATGGTGATTTGGACCAGAATCACATCATGTTCACTACTGATGTCTCTCTCCCAAAATACAATAAACAATTATGCTAGGGTAATCAAATCACAGTTGGGCAATTGACAAAATTATGAACGCACCACAATGCTAATTTCGTTAATTGATAGGTAGAGGTTCAATAGTAATGGGCAGTACGCCAAGACTAGTAAACCGTTTATTCATCAGCATCTACTTACTAATCATCCACCTTGAGATATCTATCTAGAACATCTCTCTGGTATTAAGTTGCGAGCCCCACCCAAAGTGTAAACTCAAAGCAACGGACAACTGCATTAACGAACTTTGTGTAAGGTAAAAAATCCTTGCAACCATGGTCACAAGCATCGTTGTTTTCTCCCTGGTGGCAACAAGCACATCCCCTAGTCTCATGTTTCTGTCACTCAAGCTAGACATCGAGGGGCATGAACCCACAATCATGCATAACGCTCCCTCCTGGAGTTACAATCTACTACTCGTCCAAAGCAATAAATAGCAACGGAGAACATGCATGAATCACTAAGGAACATAATATAAAAGGATAATCAAATATATAACTCATAAAAATCTATAATCTTATAATCCATCGGTTCCGGACAAACCGAGCAAAGCAATAGCAAGAGAATTGCATAGATGCCTTGATCATGTAGGGCAGCTCACAAGGACTAACCATTGAAGCATAAGATTTGAGAGAAGACATCACATAGCTACTGGTCATGGACCAATGGTCCAAGGAGGACTACTCACGGCACATCCGAGAAGTGTCCATGACGGTGGAGAACCTCCGGGAGGTCAATCCTCCCTCCGGCAGGGTGCCGGGAAGAGGTCTCCTGACGCTCCCTATCTCGGAAGCGCTGCGGCACCAGAACGATGGAGAAATTCACGATTACGGAAGTTGTAGAAGGGTTTCCTCTCAGGACTCTAAATATAGGCCAAAGGAGGGCACCGGAGGAGGTGGGACCCACCCAGGCGGCCTCCTGGCGCGGCCTAGGGCTTGGCCACTCCAGCAGGTCGCGTGGGAGGCCCGTGTCCCTCCTGTCGCCCATCTTCAATGCTCCGGAAGCTTCTGTTGCATTGATTTTTTTTATATTTTTTCTGGAATTTTTCAGGCTTCGGAAAATTGGGAAAAGCCCCTACAAAATAGACATCAGCATACAGAAACTGGCACTGGATGCACTGAGTTAGTAGGTTAGTACAAATATGTGTAAAATGGTATAAAAGTGTAGCAAAACATATAACAATGTCACCCAAAAGATCATTGAACAAGCAGAAATTATAGATACGTTTGGGATGTATCACATGTTCCCCTACACTAATAACGCGACTGAATATGAGGCCTTGCTGCATTGGTTAAGGATGGCTAAGGAGATGAACCTTAGCCGGGTCAGGTGTCTAGGCGACTCGGACTTGGTGGCGCAACTGGTTTTTGGGACCTGGGATTCTAAAGATCCCCTCATGGAGGCCTATCGACGAGCGGTCATTGAGGTTGCGGGTTACTTTCATGGATACCAAGTCGATCATATAGATCGCTGGCTCAATGAGGCGGCGGACGCCCTCTCATGGCTTGTTTCTCAGCGAAAGACTATCCCTCCCAATATTTTTCTAGATATTCTTCACAATCCCTCGGCAAAATTACAATCTGAAGAGGACATATAAATTGTGGATCTAGAGTCACAACTGGTGGCGACTCTTCGCATGACCCTGAATTGGACGGTGCCATATTTAACATATCTCACTCGAGGAGAGATCCCAATTGAGGAGGTAGAGGCCCACCAAATAGTTCGTCGATCTAAGTTAATGACCATTATCTAAGGAGAATTACATCGACGGAGCAACACTAGCGTTTTCCAACAATCTGTCTCTCCTGAAGAGGCAAGAAATTCTAAGTGAAATTCACGCTGGTGATTGTGGGCATCACGCCGGCTCAAGATCTTTGGCGGAAAAGGTGTTTCGACATGGGTATTACTAGTTGGCAGCTCATGCAGATGCAAAAGAACTTGTATGCAGATGCGATGGTTGCCAAAAATTTGCATGGCAGGTCCATGTGCCGGCTCAAGAATTTCATATGATCCAAATCACATGGTCATTTGCGGTCTCGGGGCTTGATATCATTCGTCCATTCAAAATGTCTCCAGATAAAAAGACCCACCTACTAGTGGTGGTTGATAAGTTCACCAAGTGGGTTGAGGCGGAACCCGTTAGCAATGGCGACGCGGAAACAACGGTGAAATTTTTGAACAAGTTAATTTACCATTTTGGTTATCCTCATAGCATTATCATGGATAACGGCACAAATTTATCATAAGGAGCTATGGAGCAATTTTGTCAGAAAGATCTTATCTGGATCGACCTGGCGATCATGGCACATCTGCGATCCAATGGGAAAGCCCAAAGGGCGAATCAAGAGATTCTAAGAGGGATAAAACCCCTGCTCATGGTCCCTTTGCAATGCACTCTAGGTTTTGAATTGCTCCCTTCATTTCTTTGGAGTATTAATACAACCCCAAATAGGTCCACGGGGTACACAATATTTTTCTGGTCTATGGTGTTGAGTCGGTGCTCCCAAGTGATATCTGTCATGACACACCTAGAGTCACCGCTTATGTTGAGAACGACAATGAACACGTGAGACAAGATTCTTTGGATGCTTTGGAGGAGGAGCAAGACTTAGCAGCAGCTAGGTCAGCCATATACCAACAAGACCTACGTTGTTATCACAGTCGTACGGTTAAAAGCCGCACATTTGAAGAAGGCGACTTGGTTCTCCGACTAATCCAATATCAAGAAGGGATGCATAAACTCTCGCAGCACTGGGAAGGCTCATTTATCATCAGCAAAAATCTCAACAATGGCACATATTACCTGATCGATCTGCGACCAGGTAAGAACACTTCTGAAGCACAGGCTACACGACCCTGGAATATTTCTCACCTACGGCCCTATTATTCATAGAGTCATTGGCTCATTATTTTCTTGTACCTCCTCTAAAAATATGTACATATTCCTACAGTATTTCTGAATAAAGCTCATTTTTAGCCAAAAATTGATCAAGAGCCTTTATTTTTTATGTTATCTGGGGGCTACAAGTCCTAATAAATTATCATGATGAATGGAATTAAGCCGGCTTATCTAGGGGCTACTAGTCCCCAGGTTCTTTAGCAGTAATAGCATTTTATTCTGCAATCCTATGCTAGGCCATTATATTTTGATCATGGGTCACTTGGGGGTTTCCAACTCACTGAGTTTAGCTTTCTCAACCTCTTGATTTGGCAAAGACACCACAAAATGGTTAAACCTGATGGTATGTTTGATGCGACTCCGATAAGATCACTCAATGTACTCTTGACTACTCAACCCATTGTGGACCATGAATTAGCAAGGTTAAAACATTGGTTTGTCATGTGAGAGCCGGCATATTGAAAGCAAGGATAAACCATGGGTTATCATACCCGCTTCACTGAAGCAATACTTGAGCTTCGAAAGTCGGTCTCTTTTTGCCGCGTCTCACTCAGCCGGATTGTTATTGTTGCCATCACTGGTTTTCCTTCCACGTACAAATGACTATTTCCCGAATCATTAAAATACTTGGGTTATGAAAACATAATACAATAATGAGAACGGTCCATAATGTTACAATCGACAGAGAAAAGTCATGCAGAAAGGTTACAAAAGCCACACGGTAATGACTCACCTCAAGGTGTTTTTGGGGCGACCTGATTTCTAGTTAAGGGTCAGTTTTTGAAAGGACTACAAAAGCAAGGTTTATTCAGCTCATAAACATCGAAGAGTAACTGTGAGTTAACAAGGACTTGCCCAAACATGATTTCTTTGCCATTATCACAAAGTTAAAAGAGCTTTCAAGGAAACACCTTTAGAAGAACTTTCATGAACTTTGCAAAAGTTGGGCACAACCAAAACCAGTTGTTGATTCAAACATACTATAGAGGCGCTTCCGGCCCAAATAGTAGGAATTCAGAATTCTTATAACTCGGCTTTTACAAAGTTCGGGGTTACGCTTTATCTTGATTTTTGGCCTGAGTCGCCTTCGGCTGATCTTCCAGTCGAGTCGACCATTCAACGATCTGAAGATCATCCAAGTTCCACTTGTAGTTGGCCAAAGCTTCAAGCATGGCTTCCTCGTAGAAGACAGGTGATGGATCGACATCAGGGGCAAAGATCTCCTTGTGGCTCTATGGAGTTAGGCTAACTGATTTAAATTGGGGCGGCTTAATTTTTGTGTTGTTTGAGTCATAGACATGATGATAGGTCTTCAAGGACATGTCACTTACAAGCTGGTTGGAAAATTTATAAACTACTAAGAAGCATTGATGATAATCATCATCATTGAAGGATGATCCATCTGCCTTCACTTTCGGAAACATTCCGGACATTTCTACTGGGTCAAGTTCTGACGAGTAAGCGTAAGCATGACCCAAAGTATATGTGGCTCCGGCATGAGCAGCTGATCTCTTGAGTTCTCCAATCTGTTTGGGGATGGTGGAAAGGAACGCCAGCACATCTTTCATAAGCTTGACCGGCTCTTTGTTCCGTGTGACAGCTTTGATTGTGCACAAGCTCCCAGTATATAGATGCTCAGTTAGATCAAATACAACTTTAAGCTTCAACAAAAAATTATCTTGGATATTGCGCATACGGAAGCCTGCAAAGAACCAAGCACATAAGTCGCCACATATTTGGCCTTGGCAAATAGGAGATCATTGGATTAAGGAGGAAGTTTCAAAGACACTTACCAAAGATAGCATTTGTCATCGGATCACTATGCCTTTTTAACCCAGAAAGTTCTGCAGAGACAATTTTCAGTTTCTCTTCAGCATCAATAGAGCGCTTGGCCAAGATGGTTTTCTCACTTTCAAAGGATTCCCTTTCTAGTGCAAAACCAGCCTTGATTTTGTCCGTTTGCTCCAATGATAAATGAAGTTTTTCCCCAAGTTCTGCTCGGGCATGTTGTCCTATTTCAAGAGCTTTTGATAAATCAATAATTTTCAATTTGGAGGACTTCAAAGCTTCCTGCACACAAATTAAGATGAAGATAACACGAGGAATGAACAAGTCAATAACACAAGTTCCAAGCAAATTTCAAGCAATATACTTGGCACTTTGGGGCTAATGCGTGTCAATTTATTTCGTTACCAAACGATAGAAAAAGACCGGACACATCTCAAGAAGATAAGCCAGCCCTTGGGACCAACATGTCGAATTCATATTCAAAAAATAAAAGACCCGACTCATCTGAACAAGACGAGTCGGCCCTTGGGGGCAACAGGTCGAATTTATCTTCAAAAAAAAACGACTCATCTCAAGAAGATGAGCTGACCCTGGGGGCTATAGGAGGGTACATATGTATGGAATACATAGCTTACCTCATATTTCATTTTCGTTGTGTTTACAAGTCTAGCTTCCATCTCCTAGCTTGAAGAAAGACGTTCAGGATAACCAGCATGCAATTATTCAACATTAAAAGCATCATGGTACAGAGACTTCAGTTTAGTCTTTCCTTTCTCAGATTGGACATTTTCTTCTTTCGTGGTTTGTTTTGCCAATACGATAGAAGGTCCACGAGTATTACAACTTGACCCAAGGATGACCACTTTTGCGTTCTTGTCATAAGAAACACCTTTAGAAGAACTTCCATGAATCAGCGGGTCAATACCCATCATTGGGTCATCTTCGACACCCGTAGGCGAGACAACAACTTTTTCTGCTTCAGTCTGAGGTAAATAGACTTGACTATCTTGATCTTCGATTCGCCCCATGGCTCCAGCGGGCGCTGTATCTAGATTCTCTAGATCAGGAGTGTTAAAAGAACTGCCAAGATTCCTCTTCTTGGCCCTTGCACTGCAGTATAAGAAGACAAGATAAAGTTTCAGAAGTCTCGGTAGTCAAACATGTGCCACAAAAGAAGGAAAAACTTACCCTTTATTAAAAACATAAGGAAACAACTTCAAAGTAGATGAGTCGCCAGATGAGGGGAGAAATTCCTGGTAATTTGAATCACCAGGATTGAGAGGTTGTTTAAAAAGACCAGCTTGGGGACGAGATGGAGTTGGACTATGAGGCACATTGTCTTGAAGTTTCTGGGTAGCTGCCTGGCCAGATACACTAGCTGATGGAGACTCGCCCCAAAGAGTTGAAGTAGTAGAAGTCACCTTACTCTTCTTCTTGGAAGGGACGACTTCAGATTTGCTAGCCGGGACTTTCCTTTTCAACTGCCAAAATGAAGAAGAATCCTGCAAGATTTGGGTGAATTAAAGTAAAATACTTAAATCTTGGAAGGGTTGTTGCAAAGATAATCAGGTAAATAGCTGGAAAAGTTTCATACCGGAGGAGCCAGGTTGAGAGCATTGAAAGGCTTCAAGCCGACTTGGCGCACGTTGCCTGAGTTTCCCCAAGAAGTTTCTTCACAACCTTATTTACATCATCATCTGTCAAAATCATTGTGCTATATCTCTGAGGGTCATCTACACGACCAGAGTACTTCCACATAAGAGTGTTTCGATAGCTCACCGGGAAGATCATCCATGATGCCTAGCAACGGGTCAAGTGCACTCTGGTCAAACCCTGAGTTTGGAGAGTTGCCAATTTTGGAAAACAAAGGCAAACTTATCATGTTTTTGTTGAGAAATTTGGCCAGCAAGTTCAAAATCCATTGGAAGGCGATAGGGTCTATAACCCGGCAAGGGATGTTCGTGTCTTGGGGAAGTATTTTGACAACAGAACCGAGCCTTGTTCCACCCTTTGGGATGACTTGGTAGGGCAGCAGAACGAAAGCCATCATTTCTGCATCTTTCAATTGATATACCACCCAGTTCTTGGCTGGGGCCATCCATGCGCTCAGTCTGGAGGATTAGATAAAAGAATTCTAGAAAGAGTGGAACTGTGGGTTCCATTTTCAAATACACCTCACATAAGACTCCAAATTGGCATAAGTTTGATATGGAATTTGGGGCCAAATCTTGTGGATGAAGGTGAAGAAAGTTGAGTACATCCTGGTGAACTTTGATCACGGAGGAGAAAAACTTCTGAGAAGGTGATCTATGAAAACCACAACTTCTTGTTCATTAGGCTTTGGGAGTGTCTCCCTTGAGGAACCCACCATCTGAGTACTTCCTTGGAAGACAATAAACTTTGGTCTACATAGCCATCGAGAAGCTCTTCCGAAACTTGTGAAGGCACACAATTGTAGATGGACATCTTCGAGATGATGACACACGTAGACATCAATCACAAGATTGCAAAAACATTCGTGTTATGGTCAAATATAAGATAGTATGGACATCCTTAATAGAAGAGTCACCAGAAAGATGAGTCGGTGCCCAAAAACCGACAATATTTACATGTGGTGTGTTAAGACAGTGACAATAACAGGCACCTTACACCAGACAAAGTATCTTTCTGATTCTCTTCGGTATAAGAGAAACAGTTTCCTATCAAAATTGGTACAACTACAGATCTGGAAAAGGTTCGGAAAAAAGAAAATAATTACTGAGCCTAGAACATGGAAATGGAAGTGGTTTGTGTCGCGAGTTCTTAAGAAAGGATATGAGCCTACTACGTCGGGAAAAAGAAACCGTTGTGTTTGATACCCCGTTTATGAAGATTCAAAGCGTGCAGATAGCCACAATGGCGACGAACAGATGTGACACTCTTGGTTTCCCCGAAGAACTTCGAAAGATAACACGGACGAATATTTACAGAGGAATAGAAATAACATACCTTTGTCGATTGGAGGAGATGTTGAAAGACTCCTAAGATAAACTAGGAAGAAGACGAGGAATGGCTGCAACATGAGGCAGTTATCAAAAGCCTAGCGAAAACAATGGCGTGACTAGATGCTCAAGCCAGAGGAAGAATAAGATGATGAGAAGAAGGGGGTAAAAGTGAAGAACAGGGGACCTCCACCTATATTTATAATGTTTGAAGTGACAGCTGCAAAGCATGGAATCAAGGAGTCGCAGTAAAATCCTGACGAGACAATGCCTCGGTTTTTGGGATAGGAATGCATGCACGAATTAGTCGTAGTGACACCACATGACATTAAATGCTTGCGAGTGACGTCATGGACAAACAACAAAGGAAAGATAGCTAAAGACGGTAAGATCTACCAGCCGGTGTTTTGAAGAAACTAAGAAGGCGATGAAAAGCAACGATGGCCAACTCATTTTTTGATTAAGATAGCTTGACGTGCACGAGTTCAAGTCAACCTAGTGTCTAATGTCAGGGATATAACCCCAGGATATAACCCACTATAAAGGGCTGAGTCAAATCATATGAAAAGACAAGAAGATGGGCTGACAGATTTATCGAGTAGATAATCGTATGGCCCAACACCAGGAGATGGTGACTCAAGGCCCAGAAGGGAGAACACGCGGGGATTTTACCTAAACTTGGGAAGTAAGACAATATAGAGTTAAAGTAAGTCACGGGCGTTTATTTGACTCAGACTCCGTTGTAATCTCGAGGCCTCTACCAACATATGACGGAGATCTCTCGAGTGACAATGATCAAGGAAGAAACTCTCGAGAGCTAGATTAGTGATTCTGCATCCTTGTAATCGAGATCCCCATCAATATAGACACAAAAGCAGGACCTAGGCTTTTACCTCCATTGGAGGGGCCGGACCTGTGTAAATCCGTCTCTCATCCCCAATCAACCCCTTCGAGTCGCCACACCACGACGATGGCCTCACCACTAAGTCCTACCTCAAGGACATCTACCGTGACAAAACCACGACAGCCGCCACCGCCGGTTCTGCATCGCCCTCGCGTGGATCCGATGCATGCAGACCAGATCTGTTCATCCCGGCGCTCGTCGGAGTCCTGTTGTCCTCATCAGCCAACCTGGATCCGCCGATCGCCGCCTCTTGCCGCCGGTTCACCCGATCGGGAGGAGCACAAAGTGCCCAGTCGGGCCCCATGGGCCCTTGCCCAGTGCGCCACACACGCGTGGCAGATCTGTCGGCCCAGCTGAGCAGCTCCGTTCTCCCAACCCGTGTCACTCCCTCAGCCCAATAGCTCAGCCACCTGAACCGCTCCCGTCGGCCTACTCCACTGCATATGCCCTGCAAAATGAGCACTCCTGCTCTAAACCCCGCCATATGTGATGCATAGCATGTTGAACTTAGTTACTGTTCTGGCCCTATCTCAGTTTTTCCCGTGTACGTTTTTTGTGCTCCGAATTTATCTATTTATCAGGACATGTACTAATTACAGAAAATGCCATGATTAAGATTTGCTAATAAATAATTAATCTTGCATCAGATTAAAATGTTTTATATATTTCAAAAGTGTAAAATTTAGTGTATATTAATAATATTCAACTTTCAGCCATGATAAAATGTTTAAATCATGTTGTTTGCATTGATTGCATGATTGCCATGTTAATCAGTTTAATTCATAACTACATAACGGTAGCTTTGAATTAAATAAAATTTATATGAATAATCATCTACTCTTCGTGATCTACATGGTTGTGTCATTTGCATGCATAATAGGTTGCACCTACATGCACAAATATCTATTGAAAGTGCTTCATGATAAGTTTAATAAGTGGTGTTTTATTCGCACGTGCGTTGATGATTGCATCTAATTCGTAGGTCTTTTGCGTGTGGTTCCTTCGTGAGAATTTCTCTGTATGTTGTCTACTTTGATGCCATGCCTCTGGTTGGCATGTAAATCATCATTAGCATGCTTGTTTGATGCTCTAAAGGTGTTATCATGTTAAAACTTCTAATCTGTATTTGTAATGTTGCATTTTGCGAAGCTCGTATTAAGCAAACCATGCCTCTTTTGAATGTGTGCAGTGGAGTGATTGTTGTATGCCATGCCTAGTTGTTGTTAGTAGGTTTGATATGCCATGAATTTCATGTTTATTTGTAGTTTCATCATGTGAACATGCCATGAAAATGTTGTTGTTTGGAGGGTCAAAATAATTCGAAGTCTCGAATTTGCTATATATTGTTGCTATGTTTCCATGCCTTTTGCTATTGTTCTACAACCCTTTTGAGGTTGGTGTAATGGAATGAAATGAAGTGCATCATGCATACTACCATGCTTTATATTTTCATGCCAGTATGTTTTTTTCTTTATTCCAATAAGCCTTCATAATAAAACTGCTATGTTAACAACTGTTATTTTCACTAACTCTGAATTTGTGTTCAAGTAGCCATCTTATGAGCTCACTTCCTAGTGATCCATGCTTCTATTCAATTTGTTGTAATAAGATGAATTGTTGTACATCATGTCAACTACTGCCCCATGTATTGCTTGTGCATTTTACATTCATATAGCTTGTTGTTCAGAAGTGTGCAAAATGCCATGTTGGTGTTTTGGACAGATTATAACTATAACTTGTGTTGGATGTATTTGTTGAACCGTTGCTCCGTTTTGAACATGCCATATATCAAACTTGCTTAGAATATCATGTAGTTTCATAATACCTTGTTGCATACATGATTTAACATGATTGTGATTGACATTTGCATAAGTTTTGCATTCATGACATATTTACCTTGTGTTGGTCATATCTTTTAGACCATAACTCCGTTTTAGATGATCCATATATGTAAATCGACTAGAATGACGTGTAGAATCACATGGTGCAATTTGTTTCCCAGTTTAATAAATATAAAATGTTATCTGATAAGATCTGGACCAATTTCTAAATTAACATATGGGGTCGCTTTGCAAATAATGTAAGTTGTTTCCAACCTCATTTTAAATGCCTAAATAGTGTTGTTTATTTATGCTTCACCTCTTGCAATGTTTAACAACATTTAACATTGTTGTGTACCTAAACGGGAGTGAACTAAGTAACTCAAATGTGGAATTTCGTCGATATGTAACTCTTTGCATACTGAACTTTGCTTAAAGTGTAGTATTTATTATTGTGTTTGTCATGCCTTGCATAATCGTATGGATATGCATCATATATATTTCCGCATCATGTTATGCATATGTTGTGGTGTTTATCGTGTGTTGATTGTTTGTTTCTGATTTTTCTTGTTCTCGATAGAGTTCCGAAAGTGCTCGGAGTCTCAGGCAAGATGACCATTTCCTTGGATACCACAACTATTACTGCTATGCTAGTTCTCTCGCTTCTATAGTTATGTCGCGGTACCTACCACTTGAATGTCAAGCCTCCCAACATTTTCGTGAAAAGCATCTACCCCTCCTCATCCCAGCAAACATTTGTTTGGCTAAGATACCACTTGCTCAACCTTTCTTACAGCACTGCTAGTTGCTCGTGCAAGATATTTTCCATGTGGCAACCAGGATTTCTTCAGATATCACAATATTATTGCTATTTCATTTAATGCACATATATACTTGATATATGATGGAAGGCTTGGCCTTTTCCTTGGTGTTTTGTTCCACCTTTGCCACCCTAGTTACTTGTGTACCGGTGTTATGTTCCATATTGAGCACTCCTAACATTCTTGGGGTTGTTATGGGGACCCACTTGATTTTCGTTTTTGGATAAAACTCTTATGGCAAGGCTCAACATTAGTAATACATTTGCCTAACAACTAATAAAATTGCATAGGGACTTTCCGGACCCCGTAGATAATTTATCAACAACCCAGGCCAGTGCTCCTCATGAGTGTTGGTCCAAACTAGAGCATCGTGCGGGGCCAACCCAGGGCAACTCGGGAAATTTCTATCAGGCCACCATACACATCGCGTATCTATTGTGTCTTGAGAACGTGATACAGGGCTCCTATCGGATTCGTCGACATGTCGAGCACCCTTGCTGGATTTGTTTGACATGTCGAACGTCTTGTGCACCGGGATTCCAAGGATACTTTGAGCTATCTCCAGGTTGAGGTTTTCCATCGGGATTCCAAGGAGACTAGGTTTTCCGTGGTTGAGGTTTTCCACGCAACTTGTGGCTATTTTGTGATGGATGAGTTGGAGCCTCCCTATAGTGTTAAATCTTTCTGAGAGCCATGCGTGCGGTTATGTGGCAACTTGTAAACTTTGTTTAACACCCGGTCATAGCAAACTTGAAGTAAACTCAAATAAAATATGCCAATTGTGTGTGTAACCATGGTTGTCTATACTCGTGAGTTCTGAACCCGAGAGAGGAAACGGTGGGGTTATGTTTGACTCGTAAGTAGGAGTTCTCGGGACCGGATTTTTGGGGATTTTAATTTCCCTTCAAAATGGCCCTTATGCATACCAGCCCCAGGAATACTAATAGCTGGTGCACAAATCCTTGATACATTTGTCCAAGCAAAAATAGAAACTTGAAGTACAAGACAGAGGTGGTACATAGAGTACATCAAAAAGGGTTGATAATGGTTGATGGCGGAAGCAATTCGGGGATCTCCAGCGTCTGTGGGACTCCATTTGCCACAGGAACAGCTAACCTGGATAACTCCTATCTCATTCGGCTGTTGTCTTCGGTGCCTAGTTCGGAGGTTATCGTCGGGTTCCTTCTTTCCAAGCACGCAATCTGGCCAAGACAATAGCCATGGACAAGCCAGTGAGTACTTTGAATGTACTCGCAAACATCATGAAAACAAACATAAATTGGCAGGTTTAATATACTCTTGCAATATACCGCAACACTTTGTTAACCATGATGTACTTCTCAAGTACCAATAATGAAAATATAATCATACTGAGAAATTAATAAGCAATCAATAAGAGTAAGATTCACGGATGTGATATATAAAACATGCCTCCGTCGGGCGTCTGAGCGATACCACATACATGGCTTGAATAAAATAGTAACAAGCATGCCACACTCGAGCGTCTGAGCGACACCACATAAAGGGATTATATGAAATGATAAACATGTCGCAGTCGGGCGTCTAAGCGACACCACATAAAGGGATTATATGGAATAATAATAAATAGTAAATATCCAGGAGATAGGACCGTCCCAAGAATATTCAACAATCATAATCATAGGGGTTAGTCCATAGTAAAATCATATTTATGTTCATCCACCATATTTCCTGATTAGTCTCACGATTTCTTAACTTCCTACAAAGACCGACACTTGACTAGTCAACGAGTCGTCCTTGACCGTGGACACGACTACTCGAATAGTTTTGACTCTACAGAGGGTGTACTCTTTACCCACATCCCACGGTTTCAGTAGTCACTCGGGCTAATCCCGCGTACGGTATCTCAGAAGCAAACACTCAGAACCAGTACACACCCATTTTACTCCCCTGAACACCGATATCACTCGAACTACGCTGCCAGAGAAAAACCAAAAGACGGGGAGGCTCCAGCCTCGACTAGCATGGGATCAAATTTATACCGCACTCTACAAGGGAAGAGCTCTTCCCTCTCGGTCCCAGACCAGAAACACCCATGCCCTCTGACTGGATGACTAGATTTAGTCCAGTGCGCGGATAGCTTCATCCCGACCTCTCTACTTGGTGTGTACCTGGTAATAGGTTTACAACCTACTGAACCATATTCCTTTTCAGGAAGATCTGTGGCAGCACGAAGGGCTAGCGTGACATACTGACAAGACTGGATCTACGCTGGACTCAGGAGGTGTAAGTTATTCCCTGCATGATTAGCATAATCAAGGTGTTTTATGCAGACAAAGCCACTCCCGTCGTGCCCCAACATGCCTCGCTGACCACTCTCATCCCACGATATGTCACACCAAGGTCGTATCTTCACGAGACACCGACTCTCTTTGGATCCCATTCGGTAGGCATGTGTGGTAGATAAATGTGACTAATGTCCCACACTTCTCATGCAATAATTGCACTTCCAATTAGAAAGTCACATGCATAATCATCACATGAAATATCACCACTTATTTAACATAACCAACATGTTACTTCAACAGGCAAACCACACACAACCAAAGTATATCAAGATTCAAGATGCTTGCCTTCCAAGTGTAGAGAGGTAGGCTGCACTCCAAAACTTTTGAAGTTTTTGCTCCTCTCTCCATAGCTCTGTTGAATGCCCCTCCACTTACGCGGGCGATGGCTCGGTCTTGCCGCTGGCAAAGAGGGCCCATGGGTAGGTTTGACTACGGTCAAGCCTCTCGTCTTCCTCCTTAGTACGAAGGGAAGGCTGGGCTCCGACGGTCCTCTCTGTGAGACAGAACCTCCTAGGGTCCTTCCGAGGGCGGGAATGGATCCATCCCTTTGGTCTGGTCCTCCAGGTGGTCGTCATGACCAGAGGAGTGGACGGAATTGCCGGCGGCGAGCTCCGAGGGTGCGAAGGCTTCGGGCAGAAGGGAAAACTTGGCTAGGTGGCTCGTGGTTGAGGCTGAAAGGTAGGGGTGGCACCACGAGATTGGGGCAAGGCGGATGGTGGCGTGAAAGAGGAAAGAAGAGCCCTGTCTGGGTCAAATTCGACCGGGGCTGTGGTGGCCGAAGCTCGCCGGATCCGGGGAAGATGACGGCCACCAGCCAAATTGGTGCTACGGAAGCCTTGCTATGATCGCTAGGGGGCTTGTGGTGTACAATGAGGCTTCGGGGGCTCCATTTATAGTCGTGGAGTGTTTGTTCCCGCGTCGGTCTTGGATAAGAATGACGGTGACACTTCTTGGTGATAGCAAAGGGGCAGCAGAGGGCGGCAGGAGAGCTGGGCATCACTGTACGATGCAGAGGGAGTGCCCCAAGGGCACGTGGCGCTCGGGGAGCAAATGGGCGGTGCTGGCCATGGCAGAGGGCACGGTTGCGCTGCCATTGCCGCAGCAGGTGCTGCTGCTTCGACGGCCGGCACGGCTGCGGTGCTCCAGGAGGTGGCCTCGTGACTCTAGCAAGTGGGAGGGGTCGGGGAGTGTCTCCTCGAGCGAGCAAAGGCCACGGGGCAAGACTAGGTGAGACGCGGCGGCTCGGACGCACTGGCTGCAAGAGCCACGCTCTGGAGCGCGCTCTTGGCATGCCCCTAAGGTGTTCGACATAATACCAGGGCATGCGAGGGCCATTGGTTGCATCCCAAAGTCTCTGTATCCACTGATGGGGATGGAACACGTTTAGAGGACATGCTGGTTTGGTCCTAGGGCTAACTTCACAATACACTCTAAAAGGCATGTCAATCCTCGTTAGGGGCACCAGGTGTTTGACAGAATGCCAAGGGCGTCTAGAAAAGATTTCTGGCCACCAAAATTTCTAGTTTGGGATCTACTTGGATGCCAACAAAGATGGCATAATTAGTTTGCAAAACTAAGAAACTTGTCAGTGCAACATTTGCAAAAGTGCAATTCTCGGGAAAAACAAAATGATGCTCCAACATGGTCTCAAACAATGCGACTCGGCTGAATTTCTGGACTTAAGGTTTTTGCAACGTCCTCTGCAAGTAGTAAAATTCTCAAAAGCTTTGGGCAAGAAATTAATAGGGTTGCAGTGCAAACTGTAAAACTGGTCCAGGACAGAAAATAGGAGGTGGTGCTCAAAATTTTCAAAAGACCAATTTACGTTTTTGCATAAAACTTATTTATATGAACTCCTTGACCATGCCAAATTTTTGTAGAATTTTTGAAGAATTGTAACTAGGAGTTGTAGTACAAAGCACCAAATTGGATCAGAATAGAAAAAAAGATAATGTGCTCACTTATTCCAAAACACTTGGCTAGATTTTTTCATAAAATTAATCAAAACACATAGTAGGTCATTTCCAAGTTTTTGTGGAATTTACAAAAGAAGTTATCAAATGGACGTAGTTCCAATCAGGCCTTAGAAGTAATTCTTTTGAATAAATGAACCCTAAATAAAATATTTATAAAATTCCTTCATTTGATTTGGAAATAATTGGAAAAATATTTGAGGCAACACTGAAGTCAATAAACTTTTCCAAAAACTCCTATTTTAGGAAAGGGATCTTTTATAAACTAAAGCAAGAAGCGACCTGAAAATAGCAGAAAACCCAAAAGTACAATTTTAAAAAAATAACCATGGCCAAATTTTAATAATAAAAATCATGGCAAAAATTTTGGGGTGTGAGAGGTGTTCAGGATCACTTCTTGATCATTACTAGTTCACATACGTTTATGCGTAGATCACCCCCCTCTTATTCTTGTACTCGTAAGTTAGCCACTCAAATAAATGCTTAGTGCTTGCGGTAGCCTCACCCATTAAGCTTTGCTAGTCTTGATACCTTTGGAAATGAGATTGTTGAGTCTCTGTGGCTCAAAGGTTGCTACAACAATAGTTGCAGGTATAGGTTGATTGAAGTTCTTCTTCTTCTTCATCATCGATCATAGGGTAGGTTCCACACCAGCACCGTGGTATGGAAAACATGGATGTCATTTTTATCATTTTATTTCGTGCGTAGATGGACCCTGATCTTCTACATGGTGATTGAATTTAAGTTTGTATTGAGATGATCATGATTTGATTGTGACGAGTGTAATCCAATTCCATATACTCATCTCTTCTTTACATGTACTTGTAACAATATCCATTCTTGTGAAATGATGAGATGCACTTCTATACTTGTCGAGTCCCTCGAGCCAAAATACGGATCGTACCGCATCTTGGGCATTACAAGTTGGTATATGAGCACTGGCGACCTAGGACCCCTTGATTGATCAAGCTTGGCTCAGTCAAGTCTAGTAAAAAATTACTTTGAATCTAGTTATATATCGGAGAGTAGGATTCTTTTTACCCCTCTTCTATGCTCTCATGAGGAATCTTGACGTAGGAATTTGAAGTCTACTCCTCTTCTTACTAAAATATTTTTAGGATAACGCGGGTATTTTGGAATCTCTATGATACCGATGCGACGGAATTCTGTACTTGGTGCCTCCTGTTTCCGAGGAGTAGATCTCTAGGGGATTCTTGACACATCGTTATCTTTTAGTTTCCTTAGTATCTCAGGATGGAGGATGTTCGAAAATGCTTCAATACTATTTGTGGCGAGAGGAGTTTGGTGTCACCTAATACTACCATAATTGGTATCGTTGTGATTACGAGGGGTTTGAGGTACATGAGTTTCCAAGACCTCTGGTTATGTGATGCACTCGATGTGTTGTATTATTTCTAGGAGTTGAGTGATTTACTTAGTAATTGCTCCGTATATCTGTTGGACCAGATTGCATAACCAGAAAGATTTCTGAAGTTCTCAGGTGGGGAATTCAAGTAGTTACCTAGGATTATCCTTCCAACAAATGCATGGTGAGTTATGTATTTGTTTCCGGCTTAATCTGCAAGCCTCATCCTTTGTTTTGTTAGAATATGGTAATTTGAGTTGCTTCGATGTCGAGTGATGATTTTATTCTTTCGTAAGTGGTGTTCTCATATTTTTATGGGAATGCTAATCTATTTTTTCAACCGGAGTTGTCATGAAATTATTTTCAACCAGTTTGCTTGCCTTCAAGTTAATTCAATCTTTTCCAATATTTGCAAGATCCATAGGTCAAGGTCATATCCCCCAATCCGGTCACGAGGTAGCTCACCAAGAGCTCCACATGATGATGTGACAACACAACACTTCAGAAGGGCCGAGGCGAAACCCGAGGTCTAGCCGAGGAGACAAAGTAGTTCGGCAGTGTGACAGCAAAGCCCCCATGTTAGTCGACCAGGTTGACGACGCAATTCGATGGACGGAGGCGTGAAGACAACATCGGCGCGTGGAGGTGATTGTCTAACATATTCAGAGCCGATCACATGTGCACATAAAATAGTGCTAGCCAAAAGTAATATCAAATAATAATAAAAATCATCTACTTAATTAACATAAGTGAAGTAAGTAATAATTAGAAAAAATATAGCCTGAGCACCGAGGTGCCCGAGAGAAGAGCTCAGCTTGATGAAGTTGCGATGTGGCACGGCTGATGAGGCAAGGCGAGGCCCTGAGTCCAGCCGAGATGACGAAGCTGGTCGGTCGATGATGCCGAAGTCCACAGAGCAGGTTGATGAAGAGATGGTGAAGCCTCCGGTCTACCCGAGGTGACATAGTAGTTTGGTAAGGTGGCACTAGAGCCCCCATGCCAGCCGACGTGTCGACGCATGTCGGTTGTTGAATGTTGGCTTGAAGAAGCGACAGCGTGTCGATGCCGACACACGTCAAAATTTGGGATGCGGTCAATGCTGGCTTGATGAAGCAACAGTGCGCCCGACCCGTGCAATCCGTGGGTGACGAGATCCTCTAGGGATTTTTTGGCCCTCACGATGCAGAAGTCTTGGTCGGATCGATGAGGTGTTGATCCGATGGGATTGACCTTGGCTCGACGAAGCAATGATATGTCTAGTGCAGGTCGGCAGTCGTGAAGCAACATTGCCGGGATGATTTGACACAAGCGTAATGGTGAAGATTGCCTAAAAATGGTTGAAGATTTATGGGCGTTTATTTTAGAACATCACATAATACCTGGAAAAAAAGTTCCATCAAAAAGGATGTCCAAAACCCCATTCATGAAGGAAGATGAACTCGGGTCGGATTCGTTTTCGCGAAGAAAATAGATCCAAAATTCATTGTACGCATCGGATGTTTCTCGGAGTTTGCACGGTCGGATCAGGCTGGAATTGGGAGGGTGGTCCATATATAAATTATGCAGCCGATGAACAATGGTATTTTCCAATGGATGTCCGACCTTGATACTGGACTTCTCGCCCTAAACTCGTCCACATTCCCGTCTAGATTCGACATGGCTCCGGTATATCGGAGATCGCCGGATATTCCTCCATTGGAACGCCATGAAATTTTGCAGGGTTGTTGTATATACATTCCGCACAATTTCACCAAAGCAATTGTCAAAGCGGTGCCCGAGGAAATGGAGAGGACAAACACAAATTCGTTGTCCAGAAAAATCTGCAATCGATCTGCATACGAGCCACCAATCCTTCTGTCGATCACACGGCGACACTCTCAATGAAAGAACCAATGTCGGTGTCAAAACGGGTGGATCTCAAATAGGGGGTCCCTAGTTGTGGATGTTGGATCGATGGGTTAGACGGGACGAAGGAGAAAGTGTTTACTCACCTTCGGGCCATCTTGATGGAGCTAAAACCCTACATCATGCTCTTGTTGTATTGATGAAGTAGTAAAGATTACAAAGTTGATCTACCTCGAGATCGTAAGTTGTGGCTAAACCCTAATGATGTAGGCATTGTGTCTAATGAATATCTATCAACTAGCATGGCCTCATCTTATATAACACACCGAAGGCCTAGGATAACAAGAGTCCTAGTGGGCTACGATGGTGGAGAGCAGTCATTGTTTTGATCACCAAGTCTTGAGGAATCTTCCTCGTATATGTCGTCGGCTTCCCGAAGTGGCACACGAGTCCGGCCCGCAGAGATAGGCCGACGGTCCGAGAACCCCTTAGTACCGGAATCCCTCAAGTGGAAAGAAACTAGAAGTACTTACTAGGCATAATAGATAGTTTTGCAAGGTAACAAAGACCAATTAAATAAAAGTTAGGTGTTGTTTTGCAAGAAAATAAAGGGCGTGGAAAAAAAGTTACGGGCGGTTTAGTAGAAATCTTTTTGTGTAATGCAAGAAAAATATTGTCCATAGGCAATTGAATATAACGTTATAGATACTTATGATATCCAATGAGGAAGAGGCATACGCTAACACACTTTCCATAGGTGGATCAAATGCACTTATGATTAGACTTCTAGCAAGCATCCACAACTACTAGAAAGCATTAAGGTAAACCCAACCATAGCATTAAATATCAAGTCCTCTTTACTCGCATATGCACACAACTCCCTTACTCGGGTGTAAGCTTTTGTCACGCCAGCCACCCACTCTAAGGGAATCATGAACATATTGCAAACCCTCCAGCGTTAATCCTTCATGTGTGCGCCTCACAGAAGACACCTTGGGACAGCACCATCTCAACACATAACTCATATCAATAACATCATACCCATAGGACAAAACAAATCTACTCAAACATCATAGGATGTCCACACATCATTGGATAATAATATATAGCATTAAGCACCATGTTCAAGTAGATATTATAGCGGAGAAGAGAGTTTTTACACCGCTGCATAGAGAAGAAGAGATTTGGTAATGACGGTAGCTAAGTTGTCGGTGTAGATCATCGTCACGATGGTTGTTCTGGTGGCGCTCCGGCGCTACTTGGAGAGAAGGGGGGAGAGCCCTCTCCTTCTTCTTCTTCCTTGGCCTCCTCCCTAGGTGGGAGGAGGGTTTCTCCTCTGGTCCATGGTTGCCACGACACTCAAAGGGCACCAGCCCCTCCGGGATTGGATCTCTCTCACTGTTTCTCTCCCATTTTCATGACCTGTTTTCTCTCCCTTCACCGTTTGTTAAATATCCGGAGATATGTAACTCTGATCGGGCTGAAATTTGGGATTTTTATAGGAAAATTATATTTCTTGCGGCCAAAGGAGAGCTCCAACAGACTTAAGGGCTTGACATAAGCTATCAGTTCGCGACCCCACCCCCTCGTTGCGCCCTGCTAGCTTGTGGGACCCTCGGGCGCCGTCTTGCATCAATTTCGACTCCCAAAATTCACATATATTCCAAAAAAAATCTCCGTAAAGTTTTATCGCGTTTGGAGTCAATTTTCTGCAAAACAAAAAACACACATAAAATAGGAACTGTGTCTGGGCACTGGGTGAGTAGGTTAGTGCTCAAAAATAATATAAATTGGTAAATAATTACTCAAAAAGTATCCTAGAATGATAATATAATAGCATGGAACCATCAAAACTTATAGATCCATTGGAGACGTATAAATGGTACTCAACAAGAGACACAAAACATGGGTGCTGACTACACTTACATGTATGAAAGTTTAGGTTCTCAATGTGTTTTGAGTGTGCAGGTAACACAGGCTGAGCAAAAAAAGAGGCACAATTTGTTCCACATAAAGGGAGTTGTGAAGGAACGTTTTGTTCATTTCATCATCGATAGAGTGCCTTGCAACAACTTGGCTAGCATGGAGATGGTTGAGAAGTTGTCTCTCACCACCAGACCACATTATCATCCTTATTACATCCAATGGTTCAACAACACTAGAAATGTCAAGGTAACACGTAGTGTTTGTGTGCATTTTAGCATTCCTACATATTCTGATTATGTTGATTGTGATGTGGTACCCATACAAGCACGCTCTGTTTTACTTGGTAGACCATGGCAATTTGATAAAAAAATATGTACACCCTCGTAGGGCAAATCGGTATACTCTAGTTCATAAGGATCAAAATTTGACTTTTCTTCCTATGCCTCCTCAATACATTATGAAAGATGACATTGCTAGAGCTAGTAAAGCAAAACAAGAGCTAAATAAGAGTGAAAATCATATTGTGGCAAAGGAATTTGAGCAACACAATAAGCTTAATAAACCTTCATCAAGTGTTACATCTGATATAAAATTGAAGAGTGGATGTTTACTTGTCACCAAATCTAATATTACTGAGCTGGATTTTACTACATCTGTTAGCTATGCATTTGTGTGCGAAGAGGTATTATTTTCATTCGAGTGCATGCCTCCCTCTTTACCTCCTGATGTCGCTAACATTTTGCAGGAGTTCGTTGACGTCTTTCCACAACACGTGCCACTGGAATTACCACCTATTAGAGGGATTGAGCATATGATTGACTTAATTCTCGGTGCATCACTACCCAACTGTACACCATACCATACCAATCCAGCAGAGATGAAGGAGATTATGCGTCAAGTATAGGAGCTGCTCGACAAAGGTTATATACAAGAATCCCTTAGTCCTTGTGTTGTTCCTATTATCCTAGTGCCTAAAAGGATGGTACATCGCGTATGTGTGTTGATTTTTATCTTCATCCTATTCCTAGGCTAGATGATATGCTTATTGAATTAATTAGCTCTACAATTTTCTCCAAAGCTTATTTTTGTAGTGGATACCATCAAAGTCATATGAAATTGGGAGACCAACACCTCAAGATCCAAGTGGTCCAATGACAAGAACCAGTGCTCGTGCCATCGAATCCGAGGTGACATATCTCCTTAGTGATTTGCCATTTGACACCCTCGAGACATGGATGCTACCTCAAACACAAACACTTTGTGTACTTAGACACCAAGAAGAAGGGAAGGAGCAAGATGGACCCCAAGAACATGGAGATGGATTGCCCCCAACATAGGATAACCTGTACAACCGGTGAACTACTGTTCAAGCGGTACAACTGGTCCACTCCCGCCAACTACCTCTCCAACATCGCCCAAGCTTCTGTTGTGATGCGGTTCGAGACCGGTACCGTCCCGTTTGTTCCGCCCGTTTCTCCATAACCGGTCCAACCATCGGTACAACCGGCCCCCGACTTCTAGGATGCCACCAGGAAGTGGTACAACCGCCAATACCGGTAGAACCGGTCCATCCACCAGTACAACAGCCCGCCATCGATGCAATAGGAAGAGTCACAACTCATGTAACCCGAACATACCCCTTGGACTATAAATACTCGTCTCCTAGCTCCGAAATAGGTTAGCAAAGCATATGTGATCAACTAGAGCTTTGTCTCCTTCCACTACCTCTCCCATGGAGATCAAGGCCTCCATGTGAGAAGATCCCTAGTGGATGTCCAAGGCCCCTTGTGGTAAGATCCTTCTAGGATTCAAGGCCCCCTTGTGGGAAGAACTATCTTATTTACAATTTCCTCTCGTTGGATTTGAATCTTGTATCATCTTGTGCATTTCTGGGATTAGTGGATGTGTGATTGGAACTTGTCTTTAGAGTTTTCCCTCATGTGTTCATGTTGATTTTCCCTCCTACCCACCTCCAAGTGTAAAGAATATCAACACTAGGGTTGCACCCTATATCATCTTGGATAAGACCACAGGTTGATTCACACCTTGGATCCCCTCCCCCCCCCCCAAATTCTACCTTATTTTTGTTTATTTTCACCTAATTTCATAAATCCCCACAAAAATAGCCATAACAAAAAATAGTCATTGTTTTTGTGAGATTTTGTTGAATTTGATCCATGGATTTCGTGTTTAGCAAGTAGATCTAGATCACCCTACCTTTCCCACCACGAAATTCCTCATCCCAGCCCAAAAAATTTCTTCTCCCCTTCAATTTCCGAGTTGGAATTCAAATTTTTCTACCCATAATCAAAATATGAGAATTTTCCTGTGAACACTGGTACAACCAGTGAACTGTCGCTCTACGACCGTTCTACTAGTACAACCGGTCCATCGACTGATACAACCCCTACCCCCAGTCGCCTTCTGCAACTTGAATGCTTCTACAAGCTAGGCATCTTCGCCCTCAGTGCAGCGACATATTTGCCAACGAACTAGAGATGCATGCACCACAACAACATCCACCTTCTCATCAGCAAGACCGTAAGCATGGATGGCAACTTCAACGACATCATTTCCTTGCCATTGCATTGATAGCCTGACCCTTTTGTGTTACTTACCTACCGACACTAGCAATTGAGAATTTTAGGCCACTTACTTGTGCACCTTAGTGTTACATACGCCGCATACCTTCAATTGTATGCAAACATCTCAATATCTTACTTTGTGTCAGAAGTTACTCCCATGCCTTGATCATTACTATCTTGGATAGAGCATTTCACAAAAGTGGCAAGACCATCATACAAAAAAAGACAAGCTTTTAAGCAAATAAATGCAACGAGCTTATAAGCAATATCATCAGGCCACATGTAATAATATACATCATCTCGGATCATACATACATAGCATAGTTGGGATAGGAAGATGACGTGTTTTGTCTCCAATAGGTTGTGCACAAGTGTGTATCCTTCCATTTGGGCAATCGTACTAGCATCTCTCTTGTATCTGTGCAACAAGAGCTTTCTGGTGGTATCACATTTTCTGGTCATTCCTTGGTTGTGCGAATCCCATCTATCTTTCGTGTGTGTGTTCTAACTGATACCATAGGTTTTGATCTATTTTTTTTACTTGCAATTTGTGAACCTTTCTCAACATTATCAATACCTTGACTCACTTTTGTTTGAATTCTGTGCCACCTTCCTAACCAAGCTACTCCATAAGCATTACTTGTGTATGTGTGAGTTCGACAAGATCCGGTACCAATTCTACTATTTCCATTAAACCATATTGAGTGATCATTGATCCATTTTCAACATTGGGAAAGGTAAATTTGGTATTGTTCTTCTCATTCTTCCACTTACCTTTGCTTCAGTGGTCACGGATAGGTCAAGCATACCCAAGCCAGCCTTTGGATAACAAGACAACAAAATGAACAACAACGTCTCCAAGTTACACTTCTTTGGCGCACAAAAAGCTATGCATCAATCGCAGGATGCCTTGAATGACCGCCTCAAGTAACTCACCACGGCCTTGCACGAATCCAAGGAGCATATGAGGGACCACCTAGACACCATGATATCAAGCCAAAGGGACGAGTTTCATGCCTTGATGGTCAACCGTGCCTCCTCAACATCTACATTGTAAAGCCGGCGCCACTCCACTCGCCACTCTTCCGAGTACTCTTCTGGTGTAAGTACACTTTGAGCAAGACGACATCAACAAGCGACCGTCGCTCATAGAGGCGAAGTTGTGTATGTCTTTTGTTGAGATACCACTACAAACAGGTCAGTATGTCGCGCCTTAGCAATCTCTAAACCAACTCTGCGAGGTTATTGACCACGCCGGAGCATGATCTACCTGACCACAAAGGTCTATTTCATGCACGCATACGAAGAACAAGCAAGAAACTAAAATTGCAATCTGGATATTGAGAATATAAGAAGAAAACTTTATTAATGAAGTGGGGTTCTGTGATGTATTGGTGTGGGCATATAACACAAACGAAAGACGCGACGTTGCAGCTATGGAGAACTTGTAATCCAAACAAAACTCAAGTGTAAATGGCGCCCTAAGGTATGTATATATGAGGGAATAGAGGGGAATTTCGTGACCCCTTGGAGGAGGGGTCTGAAACCAACCCTATCTCAGTTTTCCCACACATACGGGCTCTAAAAACAACTTATAAAGTGGTATTTCGAAATTACATGGGTCTGCCCAAAACATTAGGTGATGCACGACATGTAATAGCCTATGAACGAAATTTATGAAGTGGCATCTTGTATATTTTATCCAAGCCTTCATACTTCCTTTATGGTGGTTCAAAGTGCGAAAATCACCACTAGAAACTTCATTGTTCTTTCCCACGTGCGCACCTTCTCCTCCATACTTGATCCCGCTCCAACATTCATCCTTCTTGTCCATGCTAGGTCCTTCATTCATAAGTAAAACAAAAGTATCTAATTTAGGTAGCATCGTCTGTTCATGAACATTAGAAGGATTTTCAAGAAACAAAATTACTGGGTAATTCCATTGGCATGCGCGAGCTCTAGTAATTGGTCCACTATGTATAACAGTAGGTGTTGTGGGTGTAACAATGGTATTGATGTCCTCATCATCCTCCCCTTCTTGAAATCAAGTCAGCCTCGACAAAAGCTCGTCTTCCTCACCAATATAAGGCTGGAAATCTGCAATGTTAAAAGTGGGACTAACCCCAAACTCTGCAGGCAGCTGAAGTTTATATGCATTATCATTTATTTTCACTAACACCTCAAAAGGTCCATCAGAACATGGCATTTGCTTTGACTTGCATAAATCGGGAAATCTGTCATTACGCAAATACAACCAAACAAGATGTCAAGGTACAAAGACAACGTGTTTTCTACCCTTATCTCCAGAAAGTTTGTATTTAGCATTCAGACGCTCAATATTTTCTTTAGTTACCTCATTTTTAATATCAATTCATAATGTTGTTTAGCATTGAAATTTACCTTCTCCGAAGATTGAAGAGGTAACAAATCAATAGGTGCACGAGGTAAGAAACCATGCACAATTTCAAAAGGGCACATCTTAGTAGTACAATGCAATGAATGATTATAAGAAAATTCAATATGAGGCAGGAATTATTACCACATTTTTAAGTTATTCTTCAAAACATCCCGAAGCATAATAGACAACGATCTATTGACTACTTTAGTTTGTCCATCAGTTTGGGGGTGACATGTAGTACTAAAAAGCGGTTTAGTCCCCAACTTAGCCCATAAACATCTTCGAAACTGGCTAAGAAATTTAGTATCACGATGAGAAACAAATGTATTTGTCACACCATGCAAGCGAATAATTTCACGAAAGAACAAATCAACAACATTAGAAGCACCATCACTTTTATGACATGGTACAAAGTGTGCCATTTTTGGAAAATCTACCCACGACAAAAAATATGATATCCCTCCCCTTCTTCGTTCGAGGTAAACCTAAATCAAAGTCCATAGATATATCCTCCCAAGGAACACTAGGTATAGAAAAAGGCATATATAAAACATGAGGATTGAGTCGTGACTTAGCTTTTTCACATGTAGTGTAGCGAGCAACAAAATGCTCAACATCTCGTCTCATATTTGGACAAAAGAAATGTGTAGCGAGTATGTCCTCCGTCTTCTTCATGCCAAAATGTCCCATTAATCCTCCTCCATGCGCCTCCTGCAACAACAAAAGACGAACGAAGCTAGCTGGAATGCATAACTTGTTAGCACGGACCACAAATGCATGAATAATGATGAACTTGTTCCAGGTTCCCCCTTCTTTACGATTCTGCAACACATCTTTAGATTCAGCGTCATGCACATATTGATTTTTTTGGTCTCCAAATAAAATATTTTAAAGTCAAGTTGTGAAAGCATAGTATAACGACGAGACAATGCATCAGCAATAACATTTTATTTACCCTTATTGTGTTTAATGACATAAGGGAAAGTATCAATGAATTCAACCCATATAGCATGTCTATGGTTTAGTTTTGCGTGAATCTCACTATGTTTCAAAGATTCAGGATCAAAATCTATAAAAAATTATTTGGTCCATAAATAATGTTGCCATGTTTCCAAAGTACAAACAAGAGCGTATAATTCCTTATCATAAGTAGAATAATTCAAACTAGCCCCACTCAATTTTTCAGAAGAGTACACAATAGGTTTACCATCTTGTAATAACACACCTCCCAATCCAATTCCACTAGCATCACATTCAAGCTTGGAAGTTTTATTAAAATCAGGAAGTTGGAGTAAAGGAGCATGTGTTAACTTATGTTTCAATACCGTGAAGGCTTCTTCATGTGCGCTAGCACGAGAAAAAGGCTCATCCTTCTTTGTACGCTCATTGAGAGGGGCGGCAATGGTTCTGAAATCTCTTAGAGAACACCTATAGAAACCAGCGAGGCCAAGAAAACTCCTCACTTGTCTGACCGTTTTGGGTTGCGCCTAACTCTTAATAGCTTCAATCATGACTTTATCAACTTCAATTTCCTTTGGAGTAGCAACATAGCCAAGAAAAGATACTCGATGGGTGCAAAAAGTGCACTTCCCAAGGTTACCAAAAAAATGTGCATCACGTAGAGCAATAAAAATAGCATTTATATGTTATAAGTGTTCCTCCAAGGATCTACTATAAATCATTATATCTTCAAAATATACTACCACAAATCATCCAATGAAAGCATGTAAAACCTCATTCATTAATCTCATGAAAGTACTAGGTGCATTGCTTAGACCAAAAGGCATGACTAACCACTCATATAATCCAAACTTAGTTTTAAATGCTTTTCTCCATTCATCACCTAATTTCATACAAATTTGATGGTAGAGCCACTTAATTCACGAAGCATATCGTCTAGCCTAGGAATAGGATGACAATAACGAATAGTAATATGATTAACACCTCTACAATCAACATACATACGTGATGTACCATCATTTTTTGGCACTAGAATAATAGGAATAGCACAAGGACTACGGGATTCACATATATAATCTCTGTCAAGAACCACGTATACTTGACGCACATCTCCTCTGGATGTATAGTATGGCATACGGCTGGGCAGCGAGGCACCAGGAATTAAGTCAATCTAATGCTCAATCCCTCTAATAGGTGGTAGTCCCGGTGACACGTCTTGTGGAAAAATGTCAGCTGATATGCTCATTTTGCATCATGAACTACTATTGATATTTGTGTTGATCCTGCCCATTATCCCTTATTAACATACAATTCTTATGCTCTTTCTATTTTAATATACAAGTTACATCACTGAGAGGGAAATATCTGGAAGCTGGAATTCTGAACTAGGAAACCGAGAAAAAGGAAGAAAAATCAATGTGCTCCAAATGACCTCAAACTTTACGAAGAATTTTTCTGGAATATTTGAAAATTTGTGTGCTAAAAATATACCGTAGAGGAGCCACCAGCTGGGCACAAGCCAACAGCCCCCCCCCCCCAGGTCATGCCCTCATGGCTTGTAGGGCCCCGGCTGGCCCTCTTGCAACCATCTTCTCCTATATGGTCTGTTTTACCATAGAAAAAATAATAACTCATATTTCGGGATGACGTGGCGCCGTATTGAGGCAGAAAGCTTGGTAGAGGCCCTTTTGCTCTACGGCATAGAGATTTAGCCGGGGAAACTTCTCTCCGGGAGGGGGAAATCGAAGCCATCGTCATCACCAATGCTTCCTCCTTCATGGGCGGACTAATATTCATCAACAACTTCACGAGCACCATCTTACCTCCAACCATAGTTCATCTCTTGTATTCAGTCTATATATCAAAACCTGAGATTGGTACGTGTGCGTTACTAGTTGTGTTGATTACATCTTGTAGTTGATGCTTGTTTGATTACTTGGTGGAAGAAATTATGTTCAGATCCTTAATTATTATTATTACACCTCTGATCTTGAACATTTTGATGATCTGTGAGTAGTAATTATTATTCCTAGGGACATGGGAGATGTCTTGTTATAACTAATCATATAAAGTTGGTATTCATTCGATATTTTAATGATATGGGTGTTGTTACTTCTCTTAGTGGTGCCAAGTGAATGTCGACTACGTGACACTTCACCATGTTATGGGCCTAAGAGAAGTCACTTCAGAGTAACAATTAGATGATTGGTTGCGAGAGTGATAGAAGCTTAAACCCCAGTTTATGCATTGCTTCATAAGGGGTTGGTTTGGATCCACATGTTTCATGTTATGGTTAGATTTATCTTAATTCCTCTTTCATAGTTGCAGATGCTTGCGAGAGGGGGTAATCATAAGTAGATTTTTAGTTCAAGTAAGAACAACACCTTAGCACTGGTCCACCCACATATCAAATCATCAAACTAGCGAATGTGAATCAACTCAATATGATGGACATGACTAGACCGAAATTCCCATGTGTCCTCTGGAGCGCTTGCTTTATATAAGAGAACTTTCAGGCTTGTCCTTTTCTATAAAATGGATTGGGCTACCTTTCTGCACCATTGCTAATATTGTTACTCGTAACTTGTTAAAAATTATGTTGCTACAAAACAATTTATCATTGTTACTTATAGCACTTGCACAGAATACCTTGTTGAAAACTACTTATCATTTCCTTCTGCTCCTCGTTGGGTTCGACACTCCTACTTATTGAAAGGACTATGATTGATCCCCTATACTTGTGGGTCATCAAGACTCTTTTCTCGCGACGTTGTGGAGGAGTGAAGCGCCTCTGGTAATTGGAAATTGGTAAGGAAACATTTTCTATGTGTGCTGAAATTTACTAATGATTATCACTATGAACGGCCACACTTTGAGTGGTTTGTTTGGGGCATCTTCGCCCCAAATTGAAGATGAGAAAATTTCTCCTCAACATACTGAACCTACTGACAATATTTATTATGAAATCCCTTCGAAATTTTCTAAAAACCTTGAAAAACTCTTATCTAATACATATGATGGTACAACTCATCCTGATTACCATTTGATATTTGTCGATGAGATTTGTGGATTGTTTAAGCTTTCAGGTCTGTCAAGAAATAAAGTGAAGAAGAAAGTTTTCCCTTTATATTTGGAGGGAAAATCATTAATGTGGTACAGGCTATTGGATGATATTGGACCATGGGACTAGAATTGCTCGAAGTTGGAATTTCATCAAAAGTTTTATCCCATGTATCTACTCAATCATGATCAGAATTTTTTTAGAATTGTTGGCCTAACAAAGAAGAAAGTATCGCTCAAGCTTGGGGAGGCTTCAATCTATGATGCATACTTTCCCCAACCATAACTTCCAAGAGAATTGATGTAACGACCAAGATGCGGTTCTTTCCGATCTGGGGGTCGAGGCCCCCGAATAGGAAAGAAGCGCAGCTAAGCGTTTCGCAAGCAAGTAACATAGCACAAAATAATAATACAAGTAGACAATTCGGGATTCAACTGTCTTCTTATTAATAACTCAGAGTACAACATAGATACAAACAAGGTAGTTCCGGTACGGACTACAAAACATGGAAAATGCTATGCTACCCTGCTGCAGGCCCACGATCACGACCACGGCTCAGTCCTCTGGATAGTTCACGTAAAGGCGGTCTGTCTCCTCGTTGTACTGCCACGCCAGCTGGGTGCCGTCGGGATCATCTGTCTCTGGGGTACCTGTACCTGCTGGGAGTTTCGGAGGAATCCGTGAGCCACGGGGACTTAGCAATCTAAGACCTTGATGCCAGAACTAGTCATGTTATTGGGTAAAGTAGGGGTGAAGTGTATCAGGCTGCAGCATCCTATGCTTGAATAAGTGGCTAACTTACGCAAAGGAGAAGTAAAGGTGGTCTATACTAACGGTCGGGTTTACTTGATCACTAAGTGATCCTGAACACCTACCTACGGCATTCATAACCCCACCGTGTTCCCGATTGAAGGGAGATCTTCGAAGGGACAGTCACGGTTACGCAGGCAGTTGGCAGTTTTATTAATTTATGTTTAAGTTCTCTAATACCGGATGTTAACAAAATATTCCAAGTTCTCACATAACCGCGGGCACGGCTTTCCGAAAGATTACACCCTGCAGGGGTGCTCCAACTAGTCCATCACAAACGAACACAGGCCACAAAGGCATCCTCTATCACGAATTTCGTTATCTCGTCGGATTCCTTAGAGGAAAACCTCAACTCTGGGGGAACCCAAGGCTTCACTGGGATTCCTATACGCAAGATATACCGCTAAGGTAAGACAAGGCTAGCAGGACCTCCCGACGTGTCGACGACCCTGATAAGAGCCGCGTATCTCAGTCTCAGGACACGCCGGATAAGCGAAGCATACGGTGGCCAGAGAAATCTCCCGAGTTGCCCCGGGATGGCCCCGCACGGTGCTCTAGTTTGGACCAACACTCAAGAGGAGCACTGGCCCGGGATGTTGATTAAATTCCTCGGGGTAGCTATTCCCTATGCAGTTTATTAGGTGATTAGCAAATAGTACCAATGTTGGGTCCTGCCGGACAAGCCTTAGCACTACGGGATTTATCAAGGGGGTCCCCATAACAACCCCGAACATGTTAGGAGCGATCATTATGGAATCAAACACCGGTAACCGGTAACTAAGGCGGCAATAACAGAACAAAGCACCCGGCAAAAGGCTAGGCCTCCCGTCATTTACCAAGTACATAGGTGCATTAATAAATAGAAGAATATAATATAATGATATCAAGCTCACGTTATCATATGAGTCAAAACACCTGCAACTAGCAACGCTAACATAAGTAGCTGAGCAAGCCTACTTAGCCATACAAGTTTGCTAGGAAGGAGTACGGTGTTTGGGCTCATGGCATATGAAGAGGCAATTTAATTTCAGTGGTAGGCAGCGAGAAATATGACATGGAAACGAAACTAACATAACAAGTCTAGACATGGAATCAAGGTCATATCATCTTGCCTGTGATATCCTCAGCTTGCAATGGTTCTGGTTCGTCCTGCACGTACTCTCCTGACTCCACGTATTCGTTCTCCGATCCTGGTGCTACCCAACATAAAAATAACAGCCAATGAACAGCAGCACCACAATATGCGACAATCACATGATGCATGAGATGAAATTTGAACATGCACCACTATTCTATCACTAGCACAAGCAAAGTAAACTACTGCAAGTTTCTGGACAGAACTGAACACTAAGCTATTTTGACATGCATGAGAATGACATGAACAAATGCGGCTCGTGAAAACGGTGCAAAACCATATAAAGAACATTGCAAACAGAGCTACGGATCAACGGGAAACCAACATGAATGAATTGGAGCAAGGTAGAACACCACAACATCAATTAAGCACATACTTTGATCAAAATGACAAAACTACATAATCTGCCATAATTTGCATCTTAGCTCTTTGGGTGCTGCATGCAACATAGCTACGTGTCTTCCAACATGAAAAATAATATATGTGGCTGTTTCCAACCAAGAACACTACAAGCAGCAGCAAGAATCACAGCAAAAGGAATTAAACTCTAGAAGATACAAGGCCACAAACTTTCCCAAAACCATCAGATCTCAGGGACTTAGTGAAAATTCCTGCACCTGAGTTTCTGTCTCTGTTCTGAAGCTTTTTGACAGCAATCAAAACACAAGCTACTGGACTCCAAATGATTTGAAATTTGACAGGGAGCTTCACAAACATACCAGGTTCAAAATCCTAGCACTGAACTAAAGCTAGTTCTCAACAGAATGACCAGCACATCCTCATCTATAAGGGAAGAAAATGTTTCCAGCATCCCAGACTTAGTGAAATTTCAGAGTTCACTAATCTGGAATTTTTCAGCCACATGCCCACTTTGTCTAGGCATAGTTTGCACACACATAACACCAATAGGTAATTGACACCACTATGGTGTAAAGAAAAACCCCTACTACTATCAGACAAATACTCATGCCCTAGGGCTCCACCTATTCCATGGAATCAAGGTTCAAACTTTCAACAAAACTGTATATGCACCCCATAAAGTACCCTTCTAAGATAACAACTACATAGGTTGAGTTCATGTGCACAATGACAAAGTGACATGGGGGTTTGAACCCCATGTTTGTGTCATGCACATCAACAACACCAACACATCTACCACACTATCACTAGCATCAAGCACAACAAATAATATAACTCCGATGCTAACAAGAGAGTATGCACACCCTCACATATGGGCATGTGATGGTGCACACTCTCACATGCACCACAAGGAACACCCTTGGAGTCATGTCACCCACAAGGTGCAACCCCCATAAGAATCTTCCCATACTTAACTAGCAAACTCCACCTACACATGCTAATCATAGCTAGCAACCTAGTGCATCACATACACACCAAATACATGTGGTGAGGGGGAGGCACCCACACACACTACAAATATGACCATCACCAAAGTATACTAGGCTACACAAGTTGCAACAGAGAGGAGGGAAAATAATAACTGGCACATGATGTAGCAATAACATGGCATCACATCTAGCAATACAAGAGAAAACAACAAGGGAAACAACAACAAAAAAAGGGGGTGTGGGGGAATCGAACCCTGCACCCTCTGCCTCGGTATTGCAACACAACCACACTGCTAGCCTGCAACAGCTCGACACAGAAGGACAGACTAGAAGGTTAAACAATTCTGCTGGGATAGGCTACCGTAGAGGAAAAAAACAGAAAATCAAAACAGCGCCGAGGGGGGGATCGAACCCACACCCTACTCATCAGGCACACAGCACCACTACCACTGGATTACGGCACGACATCTGAACTAATACGCGCAAGAAAGAAAGATGAAGGGACTCTCCCGTGCTGATCTGCCACTCTGAACTAACCTACTCGCCGGAGACACAGCAGGCAACGCACGCAGACCAAACTGCTCCCGCCAACGTTGACGGGGAGGCTCCCTGGCCGCGGCGCTGCTGGCACGAGGGCGGAGGAAGCCCCCCTCTGCGTAGCACCCCCACAGGCACTACTTTATGAAGATCAAACCACTACCACAGCAACCTACTACAGCTGCTGCACGAACAGAGGATATGCACGCGCCCCAGGTCGGATCCGAGCTGGGCTATGGAGGAGGAAGGAAGGGGGAGGTGCAGCCTCACCTTGGGAAGGAAGGGGGGTCGAGTCGGAGACATTGGCGCCGCTGGAGAGGAAGAAGAAAGCCAGAGAGGTTCCTGTCGCCAAGCCGAAGAAGAGGGAGAGGTCGCCGTGGGCGCGCCCTTGACGTGCTCGTCCCCGTTGGTGTGGTCGGTCCCCGGGGCTCCTAGCGCCGGGAATGGATCACGGGGATCCATCCCGAGCTCCCTGGCATGGCGATGGCGGCGAACGGAGATGGGGGCGCAGCGGACGCCGGCGAGGAGCTGCGGTCTTCTCTGTCTGTAGCTCCTACAGAAGCTTAACTTGGGGAGGAAGGAAGAGACGGAGGGGAAGGAGAGAGATGGCGGCGGCAGGAGGGAACGGAGGGAACCCTAGGCGAGGGGAGGGCTCGGACGCCCAGCTAAATAGGGGACCCTCGACGTTTGTGCCACGGCACCGTCAACTCCCTCTCTCTCTCTCGTTCTGACGGAAAGGAGACGCGCGGGGGAGGAGTGACGGCGTCAGGAAAGGAGGAGGGGGTCTCGCGCGCATGGGCTCTCGCTGGACGGAGAGGGACATGGGCCACCGAAGGGGGGAAGGCCCATGCTTCGCCGGGGCAGAGGAGAACTCGCTGGGGGGGGGGTTCTATTTAGAAAACCACACAGAAAGGGAAAACTAACACAAGATAAAAACTACTGGGATAAAATCAAAAGGAAATACCTCCTGGTCATATAAAAGTATGACCTATTTAAATAAAATGAGGTCAAGATTTTTAGGAGCAATTAATATTTCTAAAAACAGAATTAATGCCTCTGTTTTGTTATCCTTGCCCCTGCTTAAAATATTTTGTTAAAATCACCAACTTGCACCACTTAACACCCACAATATCCCCTAAATAACAGACTTTTTCAAATCAGTTTAGGAGCAAGTTGAAATAGCACAAGTGGAATAAAAGAGAGAAAAGGTTTGTCTCTAACAATGGGGTTTGAAAAGAAAGCCAAGCACCACACTCCACTATTTCACACCACAAAATTCACATGTGCAATATCAACACATGAAATCACGAGATCACACAATCACCCCTAGCAAGATACGTGCACACAAGACATGAAATGAAGTATTATGGATTGCATGCACGTAAGGGAAAGCTAAAATAAATAATAGACACATGAAATCACAAGGACAAGGAGATGTTATGATATGTTATGCTACGCATGCATGGAAGATATGCAAGGGACACAAGGTGACACAGGGAATCATAGACACAAGTGACATCATCATAACTCTGACAATGTGGTCCCACATGCAACAGATGCCAAATAGGGTAGGTTCTACACTTGGGGCATTACAATTGAGTACAAAAAAAATTATGCTCGGCTTTCTCATGATGATCGAACATTACTTGGTACTTGTGTTGCTGGTTCTTATATGAAGAAGACTATTGAATTCACATGGGATCTTTTGGAAAGGACTAAACACAACTATGAAGATTGGGAACTCGATGAAGGTAATGAGTTAGGTATAACGCTTGATTTTTCTTGCGTTAAATATTTCATGGAGAGTACCCCCTTTCACGAGTTTAGCAATAAATATGGCCTTGACTCTGAGATAGTAGCTACTTACCCCCTTTCACGAGTTTAGCAATAAATATGGCCTTGACTCTGAGATAGTAGCTATTTTCTGTGAATCTTTTGTCACAGCCCAAGTTTAAGTTTGATTGCTAATGCATTCATGCATGCATTTTTATTTTATTTTCAAATTGAAATGAGGAAGTAATCAAGCCTCAGAAACCAAATTCTATCAAATAAGCAATATGAAAATTGCTTCAAAATAATCCAAAAAATGTCCTTGGTTTTCGAATAAAATATTGGCATGACGTAAAATTGTCAACCAATATTTTGGGATCACAAAAACATTTTATATTGGGATTTTAAAATAACCAAAAAAAATTTGCGTTGGGTTATATTTGCTATATATAAAATATTGATCCAAATATTCTGAAACTTAATGTGTGGCAGTGATGAATTCCAATTAGACCACATATATATTTTTTTTCAGGATTTACTAATGTGGTTTGATATTATTTTTTCAAATCAAACCATATTGCAAAAAATAGAAAAACAGAATAAATTAGAAAAGAGAGAGGAAATACCTGGGCCACTTACATGCCCAGGAGGCATCCGGCCCAGCCCAGCCCGCGAGTCATCATCCGCCTCTCGCTAGGAGAACGAGGCGTGGCAGCACGAGCACGCCCGAGACCTCCACCTCCTACCTATGTGCTTGGACTGTCCATGTCCAGCACGACACTTCGGACGACCTCGTCGATGCCGTTTGAATTCATTCCCCCTCCTCATTCGCGCTGTCCACTCTTTGTTCACTATCCCTCGGACCCGGTCGCCACAGTCGTCACCGTCGAGCACCACCGCAGCCACCATGGCTAACCCGCCTCCCCGAGCTTCCCAACACATCTGTCTCCTCGAACAGCTCCTTCCTGTCGGAGGAATCAAAGCCAGAGCCCGTGCAGCATTATAGTTTCGCCGATTCCACCGTCGGCAACCGAGAAGTGCCATCGTTAATTTCCGAGCTCCTGACCACCTCCGACCTCGCCATCACTTCCATTCGCACCGCGGTCAGCTGCTGCCATGCTTCCCTCTTTCTCTCGTTGTCGGGGATATACCATGCGGTGTAGCCCGGCTTGAAGTATGATCCGGCTGGGACTTGGCGACTCGCTGGTGACTCATTAGTAACATGGCGAGCGGCTCATACATGACCCGGCAGGCGACTCTGACGAACAACAAAGACCTAACGGCCCAGAGGGCGGCTCATGGGAACTCCGGTGCACACATAAGGCCCAAGGAAAGGGAGGACTCCCTCACAAAGGAAACAAGATGCGGATTAGGATTCAAGAGAGACTAGTCCTAGTCCTACTCCCAGTAGGACTCTACATGTAAACCTACCCCTTCCACTTATATAAGGAGGGGTAAGGCGCCCCAAGAGGGACAAGTTCAAGTCATTAGAGATAGACAGATTAGAAACCCTTGAGACTAGAGATAGCGATTCCGCATACTTGTAATCGAGATCATCACCTTCATCAATGAAACACAACCATGACGTAGGCTTTTACCTCCGTCGGAGGCGCCGAACATGTGTAAATTCGCGTCTCTCGATTCCGACCAACCCCTCTCAAGCCGCCACATAGTTGTGATGGTCTCACAACTACATCCTTGCACGAGGACAAATGTCGTGACAAAACCACGACAATTTGCGCCCATCGTGGGGCCGAGCATGTTGGTGGTGTGTTCTTGGAGGATATCTTCAGGGATCAATAAGATCGCGATGTACTAGATGAAAAAGAGCCGACACGGAAGATCGCATCATCGACGAACAATCAAAATAACCAGATGTGAGATAAAGAGAAATTAGGGTTGCGGTTTATACGCCGCTATTGTCCGGCGATTCGTCAAGTTGCAGTTTTCACCGAAATCGCCGAGACTGATAGGATTTCTGTCAGGCACACCGTCGTGTCCAAGATCTACAGGAGTAAAGCGTACCGCGCGCCTCGCGTTGCCGTCGAATCAAGTCCCCGCAGCAACCGTGCTTCACCAAAAACCTATTCCATTGCAAAGTTGTTGTACGAGGGTGCACCTGTTGTCGCCAAGTTCCGCTGCTCCACGTCCACATCCCAGGCTTTGAGTGCTGAGGAATTCATCAACCATTGATGCTACTAATTTTTCCTAGCAAAGAAGATTAATTAAAATTCAAAGAATCGAGTAGTATCTGCACTACGTCGAGAAGATCAAAAACTACTACTACTCTGCTCAAACAACAATGGTTGCGGACTCGACCTCCATCGCCCACACAGGGTCGGCTCACCTCAGTCACCGCGGCCTCGCCCCGTCGAGCTAGCCTACGACGCCTCGCATCCAAGAAAACTCGGCACGCATCGTGTCCGAGTCGGCGACGCTGCCGCACCTACCACCGCCTCTAGGGTTTCTGTCCAGGCCGTCGCACGCGACCTGGCGTTTTTGTCGAATCCGACGAGGGTTCGAGTTCCGCTGCTTCGAGGATAGATCAAGGCGTCGGAAGCAGCCGCGATAACATATTCAACAATCCATCGATCCGTTGTGATGCTGCTCACTACCTTTCATGTACGGCTTGATAAAAATCAGTCGACTGAGACTTCGCGATAATATAATTCGTTGATTTTGCATTGAGATTCGTGCAGATAATTTTTTTCAGTTTTTTTTTCTTTCTACATACTATACTACTTAACTCATACTTTAGGAAGTCTGAGCCGACTGAGACTTGGCGAAGTCTTAGTCGAGTGAGACCTAGACACACCCTTTCATGTAAAACAAAGTTGATCCATCGATTCCATCATCATGTGAAGGGCAAGACTGAGTGCTAGTTCAGATTCAACACAGCCCTCTCCAAGCTCTTCGTCCGCGACCTTGGGCCGCCGCCGTTGCTTGCCTCTGCGCGTCGGGCAGCTCTCGTCCCTGCTCGCCCGCGCTGCTCCAAACTGCCGCAGCTACCGTGCCCCGCTGTTGGCTAGCCGGTGCCTTGCATCACCTCGCCACTGCTCCGCCTCTCCCCACTACGCCGGTTATGTACCACGCCTCACCTCGCCTCCACCTCCGAAGCCTCGCCGAGCCGATCCTCGGCAGCGGTCCGGCTCAACACGCTCGTTGACCACCGGCTCCACTGGTGGAAAAACAGGCTTCCGTCCAGCCCCATAAGTCGCGAAGCTGTAGGAACCGCGACTAATGGGACCTTTAGTCGCGGTTCTGGAGGTGAACCGCGACCAAAGGCCTGGGCCCAGGGCGCTCGGTGGTCAGCTGGTGCACGTGAGGGGCTTTAGTCGCGGTTGTCCTGGCCAACCGCGACTAAAGGCCTTCGGGCACCTTTAGTCACGGTTTGCCAGGCCAACCGCAACTAAAGCCCCTCCCCTATATATACCCATCCAGCAGCCAACACTTAGCCATTTAGAGCCATTCTCTTCACACTTAGGGTTTAGGTTTGCTTTTGGTTCCTCTTATGCACATAAGGTGTTTGATGAAATGCCCCAAGAGCATGAAACAAACATGACATGAAGTGTTGGAGCCACACTCCTCGATCGCGGTTAGCAACTTGATGAACCTTTGATGTGTCATTGATAAAATATGCATGATGGTTAATTATATATTTTATATTATAATAATGCAGATGAATCGGCAATGGATGTACGTTAACCGACTCTCCGGCGAGTTCAGTACGGGTTTGAAAGATTTCCTCGTAGTGGCTAATGCGAACAAGCGGGGGGGTTTTGTTATCTGTCCATGTGTTAACTGTAAGAATCAGAAGGGTTACTCTTCCTCAAGAGATGTTCACATGCATCTGCTTCGGCACGGTTTCATGCCAAGCTATAATTGTTGGACCAAGCATGGAGAAAGAGGGGTTATAATGGAAGAAGATGAAGAAGGGGATGATTTCATCGATGAAAGCTATCTTGCTCATTTCGGTGATACTTTCATGGAGGATGCTGAAGGTGAAGGGGAAGGTGAAGAAGAGGCACGTGATGATCCCGTTGATGATCTTGGTCGGACCATTGCTGATGCACGGAGACGCTGCGAAACTGAAAAGGAGAGGGAGAATTTGGATCGCATGTTAGAGGATCACAGAAAGGCGCTGTACCCCGGATGCGATGATGGTCTGAAAAAGCTGGGCTGCACACTGGATTTGCTGAAATGGAAGGCAGAGGCAGGTGTAGCTGACTCGGCATTTGAAAACTTGCTGAAAATGTTGAAGAATATGTTTCCAAAGGATAACGAGTTGCCCACCAGTACGTACGAAGCAAAGAAGGTTGTCTGCCCTCTAGGTTTAGAGGTTCTGAAGATACATGCATGCATCAACGACTGCATCCTCTACCGCGGTGAATACGAGAATTTGAATGAATGCCCGGTATGCACTGCATTGCGTTATAAGATCAGAGGCGATGACCCTGGTGACGATGTTGAGGGCCAGAAACCCAGGAAGAGGGTTCCCGCCAAGGTGATGTGGTATGCTCCTATAATACCACGGTTGAAACGTCTGTTCAGGAACAAAGAGCATGCCAAGTTGTTGCGATGGCACAAAGAGGACCGTAAGTCGGACGGGGAGTTGAGACACACCGCAGATGGAACGCAATGGAGAAAGATCGACAGATGGTTCAAAGATTTTGCAGCTGACGCAAGGAACATAAGATTTGCTCTAAGTACGGATGGCATGAATCCTTTTGGCGAGCAGAGCTCCAGCCATAGCACCTGGCCCGTGACTCTATGCATCTACAACCTTCCTCCTTGGTTGTGCATGAAGCGGAAGTTCATTATGATGCCAGTGCTCATCCAAGGTCCGAAGCAACCCGGCAACGACATCGATGTGTACCTAAGGCCATTAGTTGATGAACTTTTACAGCTGTGGGGTGGTGTCCGTGTGTGGGATGAGCACAAACAAGAGGAATTTGACCTACGAGCGTTGCTTTTCGTAACCATCAACGATTGGCCTGCTCTTAGTAACCTTTCGGGACTGTCAAATAAGGGATACAATGCATGCACGCACTGCTTACATGAGACTGAAAGTGTACATTTGCCAAATTGTAAGAAGAACGTGTACCTTGGGCATCGTCGATTTCTTTCGAAAATTCATCCAGTAAGAAAGAAAGGCAAGCATTACAACGGCAAGGCAGATCACCGGCCGAAGCCTGCGGAACGCACTGGTGCTGAGGTATTTGATATGGTCAAGGATTTGAAAGTCATCTTTGGAAAGGGTCCTGGCGGACAATCAGTTCCGAAGGGAGCTGACGGGCACGCAGCCATGTGGAAGAAGAAATCTATATTCTGGGAGCTAGAATATTGGAAAGTCCTAGATGTCCGCTCTGCAATCGACGTGATGCACGTTACGAAGAATATTTGCGTGAACCTCCTAAGCTTCTTGGGCGTGTATGGGAAGACAAATGATACAAAGGAAGCACGGCAGGACCAGCAACGTTTGAAAGACCCTGATGACCGGCATCCGGAATGGTTTCAAGGTCGTGCCAGCTACGCTCTGACCAAAGAAGAGAAGGTCATCTTTTTTGAATGCCTGAGCAGTATGAAGGTCCCGTCTGGATTCTCGTCCAATATAAAGGGAATAATAAACATGGCGGAGAAAAAGTTCCAAAACCTGAAGTCTCACGACTGCCACGTGATTATGACGCAATTGCTTCCGATTGCTTTGAGGGGGCTCCTGCCGGAAAATGTTCGAGTAGCCATTGTGAAGCTATGTGCATTCCTCAATGCAATCTCTCAGAAGGTAATCAATCCAGAAGTTCTACCACGGTTACAGAACGATGTGATCCAATGTCTTGTCAGTTTCGAGCTGGTGTTCCCGCCATCCTTCTTCAATATTATGACGCACCTCCTGGTTCACCTAGTCGAAGAGATTTTCGTTCTCGGTCCTGTATTTCTACACAATATGTTCCCCTTCGAGAGGTTCATGGGAGTATTAAAGAAATATGTTCGTAACCGTGCTAGGCCAGAAGGAAGCATCGCCAAGGGCTATGGAAATGAGGAGGTAATTGAGTTTTGTGTTGACTTTGTTCCTGACCTTAAGCCGATTGGTCTTCCTCGATCGCGGCACGAGGGGAGACTAAGTGGAAAAGGCACGATCGGAAGGAAATCAACGATATGTATGGACGGCCATTCTCTGACTGAAGCACACCGCACTGTACTGACCAATTCCAGCTTGGTGGCTCCGTACTTTGAGAAACACAAGAATATTTTACGCTCTGACAACCCGGGGAAGCCTGAATCCTGGATTAGGAAGGCCCACATGGAGACTTTCGGCAGTTGGTTGAGAAAACATTTAATGAATGACAATGATGTTGTAGATCAGCTGTACATGTTGGCCAAGACACCATCTTCGACTATAACGACTTTCCAAGGGTACGAGATAAATGGGAATACATTTTACACGATCGCCCAAGATAAAAAGAGCACCAACCAAAACAGTGGTGTCCGCTTTGATGCAGCAACCGAGAATGGGCAAGAGGTCACATATTATGGTTACATAGAGGAGATATGGGAACTTGACTATGGACCCTCCTTTAAGGTCCCTTTGTTCCGGTGCAAATGGTTCAAGCTAACAGGAGGTGGGGTAAAGGTGGACCAGCAATACGGAATGACAATGGTGGATTTCAACAATCTTGGTTACCTTGACGAACCATTCGTCCTAGCGAAAGATGTCGCTCAGGTTTTCTATGTGAAGGACATGAGTAGCAAACCGAGGAAACGGAAAGATAAGAAAACGATCAGTACATCATGCGATGATCCAAAGCGCCACATTGTTCTTTCAGGGAAAAGAAACATCGTGGGAGTGGAGGACAAGACAGACATGTCAGAAGATTATAATATGTTTGCTGAAATTCCGCCCTTCAAAGTGAACACCGACCCAAGCATTAAGTTAAATGATGAGGATGCTCCATGGATACGGCACAATCGTAAGCAAGCAGGGACACAAGGGAAGAAATGATGTGTAATAATTTATTGTACCAAACTTTGTTGAATGGATCATGTGAATTATATTACCCGTGATGTGTTTGGTGTCCATTTTCGAATGATTCGAGATACCACTGATGATACATGAAATTTGGAGTGATTTAGTCATACTCCTGCCTAGGCGTATAATATGCATACTCGTAGTCTTCATAGCCGCTGTCGTCGTTGTACTGGTAGTCGTCGCCTTCTAAGTTGCCGCCGTCGTCGTCGCTGCTGTCGTCGCTGTCGTCGGGCGGCGCTCGTGGCTCGAACTGAGGGTAGCGCAGGCGGGGGATATCGCCGGCCGTGATGTAGTCCATGACGCTCTGCAGAGTCCGGCCGTACCACCATAGCCGACGGCCGGCCTCGTGGAAGTTCCCAGGAGGCAGACCGTCCTCCTCATACCTGGCGAGCGCCCTCTCACGCCGATTGATGAAGAAGGCGTCCCAAGTATGCTGGTTATCGGGATGCCAGCGGGGATTCATCCGCTGCTCCGGCGTGAGGTCGAGGTAGTAGTGGTTCGTGATGGCCGCCCGGCGCGCAGTACCCTGAGGGACGGGAGGGACCGGCACGCCGCCGGCGCTTAGGCTCCAGCCGGTGGGGACGCGGTAGCCCGGTGGACAAGGGTAGTTCGAGGCGCAAAGCTCCTCCACCTGCTGGTAGGTTAGAGTGGGTGCGGTGGAAGCCATGAGAGAGTGATGAGAGATTGTAGAGATGTGATAATGCTGGCCAAGCCGGGCTACATATATGTAGTGAGAAATGGCGGGAAAAATGGGAGCGGGAAGACAGGAGGCGGGAAGACAGGAGGCGGGAAGAAAGTGGCGGGAAGAAAGAGGCGGGAAGACAGGGAAGAAATGGCGGGAAGAAGAGGAATCCTCTCAGCGGGCGGATAGGAGAAGAAAGGGGCGGCGCGCTCACGGCTCGGGCGAGAAGTATTGTCTCTATGCATATTTTTCCTACGAAAATATGCTTAGAAAACAGAAAATAAAATGTTTGAAGTTTCTATAAAAGCAATGATGATTTTTCTGAAAAGAAAAAGATAAAAGGTTCTGAAAATAAAAGAAGATTTGGGGGGGGCCTTTAGTCGCGGTTGGTCTGGCAAACCGCGACTAAAGGTTACCCTTTAGTCGCGGTCGGTCTGGCCAACCGCGACTAAAGGTTACCCTTTAGTCGCGGGTCGCCTCCCCAACCGCGACTAAAGGGGGGGGCGCGGGAAGGCAAAAAACCCGCCAAAAACCCTTTAGTCGCGGTTGGGGAGGCGACCCGCGACTAAAGGGTACCTTTAGTCGCGGGTCTCGTCCCCAACCGCGACTAAAGGGGGGGGCTATAAATACAGTGCGGGTCGCCTCCCCTGCCGCCGTCTTCTCCATCTCTCTCGTCTTCTCCGATTCCAACCGTCGCGCGCGCGCCGAAGGCCTGCCGCCGCCGTCGCCCTCGCCCTCGTCGACGCCGCCCGCCGTCGCCCTCGCCGTCGTCGTCGCCCTCGCCGTCGTCGCCGCCGTCGCCGCCCTCGCCGTCGCGGTTGGTTCCTTTCATCTTTCCCGCGCCGCGCGCCCGCCTTCCTCGCTTCCTTGGAAGAACGCCGTCTTGGAAGAACGAACGTCGATCTTGGAAGAACGAACGTCGATCTTGAACAAGTCGATCTTGGAAGAACGAACGTCGATCTTGAACGTCGATCTTGAAGGGTGTCTCACTCACATGCCTTCCTTCGAATGAGATAAAAGAAAGAAATAAATATATTTGATCTTGCACATCTAGGGAACCGACAATCTATGAAGCATTATGATTTTGGTTTTTCTTAACTTTTGAAGATATTTTGTTTAGAGAAGTACTTTGCTCTATAATGTGTTAACCATCACCAAAAAACAAGTTGGTCTCCATGTGGCTTTGAAGTGTAATTTTAATTGTATAAATTTGGGATTCATACATCAAATAACATATGTTATCTGAATATGTATATGCAGGTTTAAGTGCTTATTTTGCTATTTATAATAATTATAATACTATATTAATGACCATATAAAAATGCTATTTATAATATGGATATGTCAAATACAATTACTGAACTTGTAATTTTGATGTTTTCCATTAATTTTAACTTGTTGGCCACATATTTTTTGGTTCATGAAGTATCAATTATTAAAATTTACGAGTAAAAAAATCTTATCTTAGTGACTTGAGTCAATAAAAGAAATATGTATACAGCATCCAGTCCTAATTATATATCAATGAAATGTCATTTTTTTAAATTCCCTAGTTCAAATTTCTTGTGTAAAAAGATGAGACAATAAAAAATAGATCAGAAATATATTGTGGAAATAATGTATTGTATATAACGTGTGGTCCAACAAAATGCAAAAGAGTTTTATGGGCCAGAATTTTTGGGCTTGGCCCATTGGGCTTGAAAATTTATATTAATTTTATTGCATCCGAACACGTGCCATGTCATATGTGAAAATTGGGCCATGTCATATGTCAGAATTTTTGGGCTTGGCCCATTGGGCTTGAAAATTCGGGCCAGAATTTTTTTGCCACCGCCCTTTCGCCACCGCCACCGCCACCGCCCCCCTTCTTCACTTAATTAATTTGTTTTTACTACATGTTTTCAGGACTGACATAATGGCGGACGATAGAGCTGACCCGATTATGGACAACTATGATCCGGACGGTGAAGCACATATGTTCGGCATCATAAACGGCGATATTCTATATGTGCCGACCGGAGAAGAAGAAGATGATATCTCTTCTTATCTGAACCTTGACGGTGAAGATGAAGGGCGCCGTCAGCAAGATGATGCCGAACAAACGTCGATAAACGACGATCTTCAAATGGAAATAGCAACCACCTCCGGCGCCGAGGTATATATATACATTGAGCCTCTGGTGATACAAACTAACTGATTTGAATAAATATGTGTGTACTAACGCGCGCGACTCTCTTTCTTATTTTAGCCCTCGGCCGGATCGTCGAAACAATCGAGTACGTCGTCAAAGCGTGGCACAACCAAGACGATGAAACAAGGAGAAACATGCACCATCGAGGTTGTCGACAGTGCAACCGGCAGGCCGCTGGAGCCCCGCAAGAACGCCACCAAGTTTGTCAGCCAATGCGGAGCCGTTGTTAGAGACAACGTCTCGATCACCGTCCAGGAGTGGAATGAGCCAAAGAAGGCACGAATTGCTGCAGGTTTCACTTTTGTCGATAAGAGAACAAAAAAAGATTGCTTCCAGAAGCTTATGGAACATTTCGTTCTACCTCCGGAATACAACAAATTCGATGAGGAGGGTAACAAGATTGAGGAAAACAAGGAGAGGAGGAGGCTAGTCAAACAGTTCGCTCTTCATAAGATGGCCGACGCATTCCGGAAATTCAAGCAAAATCTAGCCCATGACTTTGTCAAGCAGAACAAGACTCCGGATTTCAAAGGACAATATGAGAAACTGAAACATGATTGGCCAGAATTTGTGAAGCAAAAGAAATCGGAGCAGTTCATTCAAATATCGAAAAAAAATAAGGAAAATGCGGCTAAGAAGGAGTACAATCATATTATGGGGCCAGGAGGGTATCGCATTTTGTTGCCTAGGTTGGAGAAGATGGAGAACGAGCTGAGGGCGCGAGGAATCCGTCCAGGTACGGAGGGATGGGACCCAAGGGCCAAAAGCTGGTGGTACGGGCATGGGGGAACGCTGAACCCGGAGACAGGGGAGTGTGTTTACCGGGGCAAATTAATTAAACCCACCCAAGCCCTTATTGACGCAATGAGGGATGCTCAAGAGGGGAAGATCAAGTTCAACAGAGAGAACGACGCGCTGACAAAAGCCCTCGGGAATCCTGAACACGGAGGACGTGTACGAGGCATGGGGCACATTCCGTGGAAAATAGGGTTCCCCCAGAACGATGACCCGTACGGTTACAGAAGCCGTAAGAGAAAGATGGATCGGGAAGCAGATGTTGTGGCGCGGTTGGCATCGGAAATGGATGTGATGAAGAAAACCATGAGTGTACTAGTAGCCGAAAGAGATGCAGCTCGGGTGCAGCATGAAGATCATCCAGCGGATCTCGGAAGCCAGCAGCGGAGAAGCAGCGTGGCTTCCACGGAGGCCCCACCGGCTGGTGCAGATGCACCGACGATCGAAATTAATGCACCGGAGCCTCTGGTGGTCGAAATTACTGCACCGGAGCCTCTGGTGGTCGAAATTACTGCACCGGAGCCTCCTCGCTACCCCGTGGACGATATAAAGGAGATGAAAGAATGTCATCTGTATTATCCTATCGGGAACATGTCCATGAAGGTAGCCATCGGCAGTGCTTTACCATGTTTACCTGGAGCACTCCACCACAACAACCCCATTCAAGATGGCTATGCTCGTGTCACGGTGGAGGACATAGTCCAAGGGTTTGAGGACCTGGAGATTGACATTGCTACACCTGAAGGGGAGAAAAGACTTGGAGATGTCAAGCGCCATTTCATTCTATGGCAAAAGAAGTTTATCAAGTTTCCAGGCGAGGCGCCAAGGACAACAAGTCCACCCCCCTACGGTGGTGGTGGTGGCGGTGGCGGTGGTGGTGGTGGTGGTGGTGGTGGCGGTTCACCTACACCTCCGTCACGTCAGCCGACGCCCCCCAGTCCACAACGTCCGGCGGGTGATCAGACGCCGCCCCCCAGTCCTCGTCCGGCGGGTGATCAGACGCCGCCCCCCAATCCACCTCCGGCAAAGAAGCAGAAGCAGAAGCAGTCCTGGATTATTAACCCGGACCCTTATGTACCTAAGACCACAAAGGTACCGGAGCCATCACTGAAGCCTCTCCCCACAAGGCCTTGGGAACGTAGTGCCGAGGAAGTCGACACGGCCGCGGCTGCTGATTTGGAGAAATGGAAGGCGGACTGCAAGAAGAAAAGAGAGCCCGAGCCCAAGCCAGTATTTTCTGATGAGCAAAAGAAGTGGGCTAAGTCATTTTTGAGCACACCGTCCCAAGCCGCGAAGAATCTGCCTGACGACTATGCACGTGAACTTCGCAGGCAGGCACTCATGTTCAAGGAGAACAAAGAGCGGGAGAAGGCCGAAAGTAAAAAAAGCGGGAAACAAGTTGCCCAGCTCGGGGAACAAAGTAAACAATCGATTGCCCCGCTTATAGTGGAAGCCGCCGGTCCGGATGCCCCCGAGATCATACAAGCTGCGGCAGCACAGGGATTGACTGCAACGAGTGCCAGAGAACAAGCGGCCAACTTAGGTATTACTCTTCGTGAACTGTTAGGCCTTGATGAGGCGCCAGTGAAGGAGGTAGTAATTACATATGTCAAGAATGGGCCTCTCGTCGAGCCTGCGCAGGAAAAGGATCTACCTCCACAAATGAAAGGTCTGCTGAAATGGTACAAGGGTTACATAAAAAATAAAAGCGCCAAAGATTATATTTATGCGGAAGTTAGACATGAGCATCACTTCAAACATTACTATGTACAAATTGAACTGAGTGAATTGTTCCAGCTTTTCAATCTGCGCGATCTCGACAAATCTATCATCAGTTGCTACGTTCTGTAAGTGATTTATTTCTACCCCATCTCGTTCATATTGCCTGCACTATATATATGTCCTAACTATATTGTTGTGTCCGCTATTATACATGCAGAATGAAGATTAAGGAATGCAGAGTAAGGAACATCCATGATGTTGGGTTCATTGACCCACACATCGTTAATGGACATGTGTTGGAGCATCACCCCGCCGACATGGAGGCAGACCTGTGGCAGTTTCTTACAAAGCAGGAACTCAAAAGTGATATTCTATTTCCTTACCATTTTGGGTGAGTGTTTCTGTCTTGAGCACATTCTCTTTTGTTTACTCCATGCATGGTATGTGGCCGGCTAATCGATGAGTTATGCATGACGTACTGTGCATGTATCGTGTCCGCAGGTTCCACTGGATTCTGCTAGTAATTAAAGTTAACACCTCAGAATGTCTCGTCCACGACTCTCTGAATATGGATCCAAAGCTTTGGGGCGGCATGAGAAGAATGCTGCAGAAGTAATTATTTTCATTCATTTGCGCTCTATATCGATCGGCCTATTTCGTTCATTTCCTAATATCAAGTAACTAATAACTCTCTTGTTCATTTAATTTTCTTTGCCTCGTAGGGTTTGGAGACGGTTCGTAGATACAAAGGTCGGTGAATTCAAAAAAGAGCTAGAATTCAAAAGGTCAAAGCCGAAGAATGCTGGGGATATTCAGCCAGCGGGGACCAATCTATGTGGATACTATGTCTGTGAGATGATCCGGAGATACACCTCTGAGCGGGTTCCGAGTGATACCAATGCTAAGAGGAATAACCTCCGGATGATGCTTAGTCCAGAAGCTCGCTTCCGACCACTTCAAGAGGAACTAGCTGGATGGTTCAGCAGGGAAGTCCTCCATCCTAAAGGAGAACACCATTACGAGGACGTAGAACTTTATATGCATTAAATTATGTATGGAAACTTGTTCAAAATTGTATATGGTCATCTGATGATATTGAATATATATTGTATATTCCTCTTGAATTCTTTTTGGTTCTAATTTCAAATTTGTTTGAAATTGTACATTCATATGCATCTATGTAGTACCGTAGAATATATGAAATTCCTTCAAAATTAAAATAAAGCACAAAAGAAATAAAACAATACAAATTTAAGAGAAAACAGGTTTAGGGGGGGCGCGGGGGCCTTTAGTCGCGGTTGGCCAGAAGAACCGCGACTAAAGGTCCTCCGCCCCGACGGCCGCCTGGCGCCCACGTGGACGGGCCTTTAGTCGCGGTTTCTTAAGAACCGCGACTAAAGGTGGGGGGCTTTAGTCGCGCTTAGTTGGTCGCGGTTGCGCAACCGCGACTAATGGCAGTTGCGAACCGCGACCAAAGGCCTTTTTTCCACCAGTGCTCGCCACAACCGCAGGCCACAGTAGCCTGGGGTTTCCTCTCCGACGCGCGTAAGCTCCCGTGCGGCCTCGGGCAAGCCGCGTGCGCTTGAGTCGCCCCGCCACGCCGCAGCTCCGCCCTCACTGCGCCGCGCACTGCTCCGACCTGCTGCATCCGCAACACACCAGAGCCGATAGGTTCCACCTCGCATGCCCTGGCCTCGCCTTAGCCCGGGTCGCTCTACAGCTATCACATTGTCCTAGGGCTTCACCTCACCTCGGCCTCGCTCCGCCCGCCGCATCATGGCCGGCTCAACCTTACCCGCTAGGCCACTTTCTGGCTGCGTTGCTCCCCCCGCGCCGACGCCCCACGTGCCTGCACCGCTCCGGCTGGCTCCACTTCACATAGCCTCCGGCATGGCCTCGCCGTGGCGACCCAACCTCACCAGTGCGCTGCACCTCAAGCCGGCCCTCTGCGTGCCTCGCCGTACCTTGCCGTTGCGGACGCCCTATCCACTCCCTGCGTGCCGGCTCCCCGCGTGGAGGCGGAGAAAGGATCGACTGGGACTGCCCAAGAAAGAACCAACTGAGGAGAAAAAGAGAGACGTGGAAGTCTGGTTGGATCAACAGGAGAATAAATGTAACTATGCGGGTTATATTTTTCCGACAATATCCAGCTCTATCCTGCAACAACATTCGCGTTCATCCCGCCAAAATATCAGGTGATATCCATCTTATTTATTTATTTTATCAGTACATTTTTTTAAAGGATAACTATTTTGTCCTATGATATTTCTTATACCGAGAACAATTATTCATTACAAAAGCAGCATCATATGGCGAGTACGAAGTTCGTGTCAATCAACACCACGGGCGATTCACTATCCGCGCCGGCCTACAATCGTCACGGGCGATTCACCGTCCACGCTGGTCTATATCGACACAGGCTACTCACCGTCCATGCTGGCTTACAATGATGCGGCAAACTCTCACGTATGTGTGACCAAGACGGCTTACAATGATGTGGCCAACTCTCACGTCCGAGCGACCAAGACGGCTTACAATGACGCAGCCAACTCTCATGACCGTGCAACCAAGACGGCTTACAATGACGCGACCAACTCTCACGTACGCGCAACCAAGGCGGCTTATAATGCCGCAACCGATTCTCGCGTCCGTGCCAAATTGCCAAATAGCTCTCACATTCAACACAACATACCGGTGCAGTGCTTGCCTATGCAAGCTGCCCAATGGACGCGCATAAGATGCCGCCTCTGCAGTCCAGTCTACGTCCACATACCGGTGCAGTGCTCGCTTGTACGAGCCGCCCAACAGACGCGTGCAAGACGCCACCCTCGCGGTCTGGACGACATCGACCCACTGATGTAGTGCTCGCATGTACGAGCCGTCCAACAGACACGCGCAAGACACTGCCCCCGCAGTCTGGTTTACATCAATACGCCGGTGCAGTGCTCATGTGTACGAGCCGCCCAACAAACACATGCGAACCACCCCTGCAGTCTGTCTCATCCAACAATATTGGAGCAAAATAAGAAAACGGCATTCATGTCTTGCACAACATCATCAAAACACGTACCAGTTCCCACTCACGTCGGGTTACTCAAAGGGTGGATGCATTGGCCTGTTATCCTGCTAATACTATCTACTTCAACATATACAAAAGAAACAGGAGGGCTTGTCATGAAGGAGCATCTGTGGTGAAGCTACAATTGAGCCCGCCATTATTGAGCTCGCAATTCAAAGCAAGCAGCAAAGAAAAAGGAAAAATGGCCCTGGAGGAGCCAGGAGAGCCGGACTACATGAGAATGAAGCATGGGTCAAAAAGCATATACACTCAATTTGGCCACAATATTTGCCAAAGACATTCGATGAGCGTCACTTCGATCATTAGTTCACCACGTCGTCTCCAATTCGGATAAATCCATCGTTCAACCATCAACCTTATGTCGGCTTATGTCACAATCAAGTATAGAGACTCTCAAGCCGCCTCCTTGAGTCGACTTAAAACTCGGGGGCTATACAGACATGGATCGGCACATTCAGCTGGACTGAACAATTCGAGAACCCTAGGTCACTATAGGAAAGTTAAGCCAGTCCTGGGGGTTGCTACCTCATTGGCGAAAAGATCTAAAGTCACCCAAGAGGACGAGCTGCCATGATGCGACAGTTCAAACATGGGTGACCTGCCTCATTGCCGGATGATTTAACAGTCGCCGAAGAGGATGAGCCGCCTTGATATGGTCATTCAAACATGGACGTTAACGATGCCAAAGAGGATGAGCCGCCATGATGTGACCGTCCAAACATAGGTGTTATGAGCCAAAGAGGACCAGTTACCATGATGCACAGTTCAAACATAGGCACCAATTGTGGTGAGGAGAATCAAGTAGGCTTATGTGGTGTCCACTCATTCCCAAATTGTTTGGCAGTAGTAGCAGTGTCTTTTACAATCCTATGCTTGGCTTTTCCCTGATCATGGGTCACTTGGGGGCTTCCAACTCACTGAGTTTAGCTTTCTCACCCTCTTGGTGTGTGAAAAATTACGGCTTTATAATGGTTATACTAGACTGTATGTTTGTGCGACTCCCCTTATTGGCCCTGTGTACTCTTGGCGAGTCAATCCATTGTGGACCATGAACTTGTCAAGGTTAAAACATTGAGTTGTCGTGCGGGAGCCGGCATATGGAAAATAGAAAACCCATGGGTTCATGAAATCCGCTTCATTGAAGCTTGACTTGAGCCTGATCGGCCAGTCTAAATCATAAGGGTTATTGCAAAATCCCAGCTTAGGACATGACTAGAGCCTTGCAAGCTTGTCTCCCTGTCGAGTCTCACTAAGCGGGCTTATTAAAAGTAACTTGATGCCATTATATGGTGTTACCTATTCTCAAAAAACAGTACTCACTATTGCATCATGCATCATACATACATACATGTCGGTCTTCAAACTGGGTCAAAGCATAAACTTGTGCAGGAGCAAATAAATATTTGATAGCCAATATGGTTGTATCTTCATCATGGTTTATCATAACCAGTGTTCAATGATTGGGGTTTTTTAAGTCTGCTCGGAAGAATTGATTATTTTTTAAGAGCTGGCCCATCACATATAATGTTGGTTCGTCTAATTAAACGGCTCTTGGATTTTTTCAACTTTTGCTCTGTCGTAAACTACAACACGTATGGATTTCTCAAACATATATTTGCTGCGCTACATTGCAACCACGGTCAAGGATTTCTTTCATCACAAAGACATCAACAGTTCACAGAGTGGATAAGATTTTATTTTACAATGGAAGGAATAGTCACGAGTCGCTGCAGGCACACGACCCGGCACTTGGGGGATACATTATTCAAATCAAGACTACATCAAAGTATGAAAGTCCCATGTCGCTGCAAGCATGCACCATGACACTTGGGGGCTAATGCAAACTGCTTTTTCAAATCATCACATCATCAACACACCCGACTATTTCAAGGAGGTAAGCCGGCCCTGGGGGCTACAGGTCACTCTTTATTCAAGTATGGATTCAAGGAAGAACCGGCTCATCATTTTTATAATGACCCGATTCTTGGGGCTACACATTGCTGCTCAACTTTACATAATCGGATCTACAAAGTCCCTGCTCATTATTGCATAATGACCCGGTCCTTGGGGGCTACAGCATATGATGTTTTATTTTCAATGGAGAAGAACGTGCAGGTCCCGAGTCGCTCCAAACAATCGACCTGACACTTGGGGGCTAGACCACTCAGATAAAAATTTCCAAAGTCCGAGGTTGCTGCATGCAAGACAACACGGCACTTGGGGGCTACAACATATAGTTGTTTAAACAGATTATGAGGTCCAAATTGAAGACCCGGCCCGTCACACACTGATGAGCCGGCCCTGGGAGGCTACACCAGTTGAAGCTTTATAAAGAATAAGACAGTTACAAGTCCCAGGCTGCTGCAGGCAAGACAACCCGACATTTGGGGGGCTACATAGTCAAAGATATTATTGCAAATCACCAAGTCATCATGAACTAATAAACTTGGATCTTGGGTCTACAGGTAATATGGATATATCAAAAAAATTGAAGAGAACTTTCAAGATATCAATTGTATGAAAGGCCGGCTCAACATGAGAGGGATTTTTCATCCCAATAATTTTATTTAGCCGAAGCAACAGAAGTTGGTTCAACATCATGTGGATTTCTTATTCCCAAAATTGTCATCAAGCCAAAGCATTGGAGGCCGACTCAATGGCATATGTATTTTATTGCAAAGGACACATAACTGCAAGATGATTGTGAAGACGGCTCAAAGAAACCAGGATTTTTGAGAAGCCACTTCATTAAAATAAGATGGCCAAGGAGCAAATCGGTCCTTTAAATATATTTATTATTCTTATTTTAGGAGATTACCATGAATAAATTCATGCTAACCTGGGGGCTAATGTCGGGGATATACGGTGTAGCCCGGCTTGAAGTATGACCCGGTTGGGACTTGGCGACTCACTTGCGACTCATTAGTGACCTGGAGGGCAGCTCATACACCTGGCAAGCGACTAAGACGAACAACAAAGACCCAACGACCAAGACGGCGGCTTATGGTAAGGCCGGTTCACAGAGAAGGCCCAAGGAAAGGAAGGAGTCCCTCACAATGGAAACAAGACCTGGATTAGGATTCAAGAGAGTCTAGTCCTAGTCCTACTCCTAGTAGGACTCTACACGTAAACCTACCCCTTCCACTTATATAAGGAGGCGTAAGGTGCCCCAAGATGGACAAGTTCAAGTCATTAGAGATAAACAGATTAGAAACCCTCGAGACTAGAGATAGCGATTCCGCATCCTTGTAATCGAGATCATCATTGATACGTCTCCAACGTACCTATAATTTTTGATGGTTCCATGCTATTATCTTGTCAACTTTGGATGTTTCATATGCATGAATATGCTATTTTATATCTTTTTTGGGACTAACCTATTAACATAGTGCCTCATGCCAGTTTCTATTTTTTCCGTGTTTTTGACCTTTTTCGGAAAAGAATATTAAAAGGAGTCCAAACGGAATAAAACATGTGGGATGATTTTTTTTCCATAACAGAAGATACGCAGGGGACTTGAGAACCAAGGCAGGAGACCTCGTGTGAGGTCACAATCCCCCTAGGCGCGCGCTAGGGGGCGCGCCTGGCAGACTTGTGGGCCCCACGTGCCTCCTTTGCGTACCTCTTTTGCCTATAAATTCTCTAAAGTACCGAAACAAAAGAACAGAGCCACGAAAATACTTTTTCGCCGCCGTAAGCTTCTGTCTCCGCAAGATCCCATCTGGGGACCGTTCTGGTGCCCTGCCGGAGGGGATTCGGACACGGAGGGCTTCTTCATCAACACCATTGCCTCTCTGATGATGCGTGAGTAGTTCACCACAGACCTTCGGGTCCATAGCTAGTAGCTAGATGGCTTCTTCTCTCTCTTGGATCTTCAATACAAAGTTCTCCATGATCTTCATGGAGATCTATCCGTTGTAACTTTCTTTTGCGGTGTGTTTGTCGAGATCCGATGAATTGTGGATTTATGATCAGATTATCTATGAATATTATTTGAGTCTCCTCTGATCTCTTATATGCACGATTTCGTATCCTTGTAATTCCCTTCGAGTTATGGGTTTCGTTTGGCCAACATGATCTATAATTCTTGCAATGGGAGAAGTGCTTGGTTTTGGGTTCATACCGTGCAGTGTCCTCACCCAGTGATAGAAAGGGTAGCGAGGCACGCATCGTGTTGTTGCCATCAAGCGTAAAAAGATGGAGTTTATATCATATTGCATGAATTTATCCCTCTACATCATGTCATCTTGCTTAAGGCGTTACTCTGTTTATTATGAACTCAATACACTAGATGCATGCTGGATAGTGGTCGATGTGTGGAATAATAGTAGTAGATGCACACATTATCGGTATACTTGTCTCGGACGTGATGCCTATATGTATGATCATTGCCTTAGATATCGTCATGACTTTGCGCGATTCTATCAATTGCTCGACAGTAATTCGTTCACCCACCGTAATACTTCCTATCATGAGAGAAGCCTCTAGTGAACAATATGGCCCCCGGGTCTACTTCACATCATATATTCAAATCTACAAAAATACCCAAAATACTTTGTTGCACTTTTCACCTTCAGATCTCACCTTGCAAATAATCGTGAAGGGATTGACAACCCCTTTATAGCGTTGGGTGCAGGTTTGTTTGTTTTTGCGCAGGTACATTAGTGCCTCATCTTGATACTCCTACTGGATTTATACCTTGGTTCTCAAACTCAGGGAAATACTTATCACTACTTTGCTGCATCACCCTTTCCTCTTCAAGGGAAAAACCAACGCAAGCTCAAGAGGTAGCATGAAGGATTTCTGGCACCGTTGCCGGGGAGTATTCAAGTGAAGCATACCACGTAACTATCGCAAACTCATCTCTTGCATTTACATTATTTGCCTTTTGCCTCTTGTTTTCCTCTCCCCCACTTCTAAAATGATTTTCCGAAAATACCAAAAAGATTTTCCTTTTTATTCGCTCTTCTTCCGTTCGCCCTTTTGTTGCTATGTTTGCTTGTGTTGCCATGTGCTTCTATTTGCTTGCATCTTCGCTTGCTAAAAATCTATTGATATGGATCCTCATCCACTTGCTAATCTCTTTAAGAGATCCAATTATGTTGAACCAATTGCTAATGAGTTTTGTGCACTAGATTTTCTTTATGAAGTTTTGCTTGAGATGCGTGAATCTGGAAATTGTGATGAAGAAATTTATGAAGTGATTCACGAGGGATCCTTGAATGAAAAGCATGATTGCAATGGTTTCACTATAAATTCTATTAATGACAAGCATGCTAAAAATATGCAAAACCCTAAGCTTGGGGATGCTAGTTTTGCTATGTCCACTAATTGTTGCAATGATCATGATTCGGGTGATGATTTTTCTTACGATCTTGAAAATTTGTTTAAGCCTCATGAAGAATATGATATTGATAATAATGTTTGCAATAATATTGGAAGTGGGTTTGGAGAAGTCAGGACTTTAGTTGATGATAATCCCACTATTTTTTAAGAGCGTCAACTTTGCATGCATATGGATCATGAAAAGAATATCCTATGTGATAGTTATATTGTTGAATTTGAATATTATCCCACATGTAATTATTATTAGAGAGGAAAATATGTTTGTAGAAATTTTCATATCACTAATTCACCTCTCGTTATGTTGAGATTGCTATTGTCTCTTTGTTCTTCCTTGCATATGATAACTATTGGTTGTCTTGACAATTTTTTTTCCTATAAAATTCCTATGAATAGGAAGTATGTTAAACTTAGATGTGATTTTCACATTCTTGATGATGCTCTCGTTGTGCTTCAATTCTTGTTTTTATGTGAGTATCATTGAAATCGTTATGCCTAGCTAAGGGCGTTAAACGATAGCGCTTATTGGGAGGCAACCCAATGAATAAATTTTTTTTGCTTTTCACTTTCTGTTTTTTTGTGTCCACACCATCATAATTCTATTATGATTGTGTTTTTTATGTTTTAGTTAGTGGTTGTGCCAAGTATAACCTTTATGATTAGCTTTGGTGATAGTTGTTTGATCATGCTGAAAAATACAGAAACTTTGTGCTCACAAAATTATTTTTAATTCCTATCCAGAAAGAGCTTTTGAGTTGAATCTTTTTTCTGCTGGTCGATATGCAAATTTCCCTAATTTTCATAATTTTTCAGAATTTTTGGGATACCAGAGGTATACGAAGTATACAGATTGCTACAGACTAGTCTGTTTTTGACAGATTCTGTTTTTTGTTCTGTTGATTGCTTATTTTGACGAAACTGTGGTTAGTATCGGGGGGTACTAGCCATGGAAAAGTGAGAATACAGTAATATAACATCAATCTAAATGGAATTAAATTTACTACAGTACCTAAAGAGTTGGTGGTTTGTTTTCTTATGCTAATGATATCACGAGTTTCTGTTTAAGTTTTGTGTTGTGAAGTTTTCAAGTTTTGGGTGATGTTCTCATGGACAATGGAATAAAGAGTGGAAAGAGATTAAGCTTGGGGATGGCCAAGACATCCCAAGCCAAATTCAAGGACACCAAAAATCCTAAGCTTGGGGATGCCCCGGGAAGACATCCCCTCTTTCGTCTTCAATCCATCAGTAACGTTACTTGGAGCTATATTTTTATTCACCACATGATATGTGTTTTGCTTGGAGCGTTGTGTATTATAGGAGTCTTTGATTTTTGTTTTGTCACAATCATCCTTGCTGCACACCTTTTTGAGAAAGACATGCACTCATCGTGAATTTGTTAGAATGCTCAATGAGCTTTACTTATATCTTTTGAGTGAAGCAATTTAGCTCGCATGTGCTTCACTTATATCTTTTGATCTAGACAATTTTGCTCTAGTGCTTCACTTAAATTCTTGTAGAGCACGGGGGTGTCATATTTTGAAGAAATAAAAACTCTCGATCTTCAATTATATCATTTTGAGAGTGCTCTCTCTAAGTAACTTGATAATTGGCGTGTGCTATGCAATTAGTCCCAAATATGATAGTCATCCAAAGGGGATATAATAAAAACTTTCATATTCAAGTGCATTGATTAGTAAGAGAAGTTTGATTCCTCACAATTAGTTTTGAGATATGGATATGGTGATATTAGAGTTATGTTAGTAGGGTGTTGTGAATCTAGAAATACCTGTGTTGAAGTTAGTGATTCTCGTAGCATGCACGTATGGTGAACCGCTATGTTAGGAAGTTAGAGCATAATTGATTTATTGATTGTCATCCTTTGTGTGGCGGTTGGGATCGCGCTATGGTTAACACCTACCAACCCTTTCCCTAGGAGTATGCGTTTAACACTTTGTTTCGATTACTAATAAAAACTTTTGCAATAAGTATATGAGTTCTTCATGACTAATGTGAGTCCATGGTATAGATGCACTTTCACCTTCCACCACTGCTAGCCTCTCTAGTGTCGCGCAACTTTCGCCGGTGCACAAACCCACCATATACCTTCCTCAAAACGGCCACCATACCTACCTATTATGGCATTTCATAGTCATTCCGAGATATTGCCATGCAACTACCACCGTTCTGTCTCATGACATGTTTCGTCACTTTCATATTGCCATTGCATGATCGTAAGATAGCTAGCGAGATGTTTCAACGTCATACGCTAAGCTAGATCGTTGCACATCCCGGTACACTGCCGGAGGCATTTCATATAGAGTCATCATTGTTCTAAGTATTGAGTTGTAAGTAAATAAAAGTGTGATGATCATCATTATTAGAGCATTGTCCCATGTGAGGAAATAAAAAAAGAGGCCAAAGATGCCCACCAAAAAATGAAAAAAGAGGCCAAAGAGCCCAAACAAAAAAATGATGAGAGAAAAAGAGAGAAGGGACACTGCTACTATCTTTTTCCCCACTTGTGCTTCAAAATAGCACCATGTTCTTCATGATAGAGAGTCTCTTGTTTTGTCACTTCCATATACTAGTGGGAATTTTCATTTTATAACTTGGCTTGTATATTCCAATGACGGGCTTCCTCAAAATTTCCCTAGGTCTTCATGAGCAAGCAAGTTGGGTGCACACCCACTAGTTTTGTTTTTGAGCTTCCATACACTTATAGCTCTAGTGCATCCTTTGCATGGCAATCCCTACTCATTCACATTGATATCTATTGATGGGCATCTCCATAGCCCATTGATACGTCGAGTCGATGTGACCATCTTCTCCTTTTTTCCTCACAACCTCCACCACACTCTATTCCACCTATAGTGCTATATCCACGGCTCACGCTCATGTATTGCGTGAGAGTTGAAAAAGTTTGAGAAAGTAAGAGTGCGAAAACAATTACTTGGCCAATATCGGGGTTGTGCACGATTTAAATTCGTTGTGTGGGGATGATGGAGCATAGCCAGACTATATGATTTTGTAGGGATAACTTTCTTTGGCCTTGTTATTTCAAAAGTTCATGATTATTTTGCTAGTATGCTTGAAGTATCATTGTTTTCATGTCAATAGTAAACTATTGTTTTGAATCTAATGGATCTGAACATTCATGCCACAAGAAACAAGTTACAAAGAACAAATATGTTAGGTAGCATTCCACATCAAAAATTCGGTCTTTATCACTTCCCTACTCGAGGACGAGCAGGAGTTAAGCTTGGGGATACTTGATAGGAGTTAAGCTTGGGGATGCTTGATATGTCTCCAACGTATCTATAATTTTTGATGGTTCCATGTTATTATATTGTCAACATTGGATGTTTTATATGCATGAATATGCTATTTTATATATTTTTGGGGACTAACCTATTAACTCAGTGCCTCGTGCCAGCTTCTGTTTTTTCTGTGTTTTTGAACTTTTTCAGAAAAGAATATTAAACGGAATAAAACCTGCCGGATGATTTTTTCCATGACAAAAGATATGCAGGGGATTTGAGAACCAAGGCAGGAGACCTCGTGGGAGCTCACAAGCCCCCTAGCCGCGCCCTAGGGGGGCGCGCCTGGCAGGCTTGTGGGCCCCACGTGCCTCCTTTACCCTACCTCTTTCGCCTATAAATTTTTTAAAATCCCGAAACCAAAGAAGAGAGCCACGAAAATACTTTTCCGCCGCCGCAAGCTTCTGATCCGCAAGATCCCATCTAGGGACCGTTCTGGTGCCCTGCCAGAGGGGGATTAGGACTCGGAGGGCTTCTTCATCAACACCATTTCCTCTCCGATGATGCGTGAGTAGTTCCACAGACCTTCGGGTCCATAGCTAGTAGCTAGATGGCTTCTTCTCTCTCTTGGATCTTCAATACAAAGTACTCCATGATCTTCATGGAGATCTATCCGATGTAACTTTCTTTTGCGGTGTGTTTGTCGAGATCCGATGAATTATGGATTTATGATCAGATTATCTATGATTATTATTTGAGTCTCCTCTAACCTCTTATATACATGATTTCGTATCCTTGTAATTCTCTTCGAGTTATGGGTTTCGTTTGGCCAACTTGATCTATAATTCTTGCAATGGGAGAAGTGCTTGGTTTTGGGTTCATACCGTGCGGTGTCCTTACCCAGTGACAGAAAGGGTAGCGAGGCACGCATCGTGTTGTTGCCATCAAGGGTAAAATGATGGGGTTTATATCATATTGCATGAATTTATCCCTATACATCATGTCATCTTGCTTAAGGCATTGCTCTGTTTGTTATGAACTCAATACACTAGATGCATGCTGGATAGTGGTCGATGTGTGGAGTAATAGTAGTAGATGCAGACAATATCGGTCTACTTGTCTCGGACGTGATGCCTATATGTATGATCATTGCCTTAGATATCGTCATGACTTTGTGCGATTCTATCAATTGCTCGACAGTAATTCGTTCACCCACCGTAATACTTGCTATTATGAGAGAAGCCTCTAGTGAACACTATGGCCCCTGGGTCTACTTCACATCATATATTCAGATCTACAAAAATACCAATAATACTTTGTTTCACTTTTCACCTTCAGATCTCACCTTGCAAATAATCGTGAAGGGATTGACAACCCCTTTATAGCGTTGGGTGCAAGTTTGTTTGTTTTTGCGCAGGTACATTGGTGCCTCATCTTGATACTCCTACTGGATTGATACCTTGGTTCTCAAACTGAGGGAAATACTTATCGCTACTTTGCTGCATCACCCTTCCCTCTTCAAGGGAAAAACCAACGCAAGCTCAAGAGGTAGCAATCATCTTCATCATTGAAACACAAGCAGGACATAGGCTTTTACCTCCATCACAGTGGCCGAACCTGGGTAAACCCGCGTCCCTCGATTCCAACCAACCCCTATCAAGCCGCCACATAGTTGCGATGGCCTCACACCTAAGTCCTTGCACGAGGACATATGTCTTGACAAAACCTCGACACTCGTCCTCCTCGCGTCCCCAAGCTAGCCCCCTCGCCAGAGCTGAGAGGTGCTTGACATCGATCGTGGTGCAGCCATGGCCACAACAGCTATCGACCGCGTTTGAGCACGGAAACATGCTCTGCACCTCGCTAGCTTGTCGTAGCCACCTCCATCTTGTCCTCCCGTACCCCTAGCCTCAAGTCCATGCTGACCCAAGCTCTAGCCACCGTAAGCTTCACCGTCGGCGCCTACTCTGGCCACCCCAACTACTCCTCCTACCCCTGCTGGATGAGGTGCTTCACCAGCTCGTTGTAGCCGCAGACCGCATACGAAATGGTGCTCTATAGCGCTAATTCGAGCAACTTCGGCGAACTTCTGCCACGGGTTTCGTCGCCGCCGGACACAGTCCGGCCAGTGCCGACGTGGCATGGCCATTAGGGCCTAAATGTGTGTTAATTAAGCCCCACACCCGCCAACAGTGCGCCCCAGAAGCACGTCAAACCCCGGTCAGCTTGGGTTTAGCCCATGGGTCACTGACTAGTGGCTCCCACTGGTCAGGTTTTACCTGTACTGGGCAGCTTTGACTTGTTGATGCTAGGATGACGTTAGGGTGATGCAATTAAAGATTTTTTGGATAAAATCAATTCAGGAAATTCCAGACAATTGTATAAACTTCAAATATTTATAGAAATTAATCTATAGCTCCAAATGAAATAAATTATATATGAAAACAATTCATAAAAATCCAAGGAATCTGATGGTATCAATTTCATGCATGTTTCAACAACTTATACACATTGTTTAGGTCAATTCATTAAAGGCATTTAAATGCTTATAAATGGAGTTAGAATTGATCTATATTGGTCAAATAACATCCATTTAATTTGTGGTCACTTGCATTAGACAAAACCATCAACATGTTAACATGCCTTGCTCATGCATCAATGTGAAGCATTTGTTGTGCTTAATTTGTTCCTTGTTTGTCCTTGCCGATAGACTTATGAGTCATAGTTATCGACAACATCGAAGAACAATTGAGTTCTTCTGATAAACAGGCAAGCACCCCCCCCCTTGAACATTCCGATACAATAGCACTCTCTCACTCTTGCTCTCATTTCAATGCATTGGGACAAGATGATTCAACTGCTATTTGTGTTACAGTAGATGAACCCATTCCTTTGCATGACATGTCATTGTCACAGTAAATAGCTAAACCAAGCAACCTAGCATACTTGGTAGATGCTTGAGCCATGTTGGGCCATTACACAGTTATGCATGGTATGCTTAGAGTTGAGTTGGTGTGATCATCTGGATGATGAGTTGGAATGAACATGTCCTATTGATGAGAGTTAAGCATGTGAACCTGTTTTGGTAAAGGTAGCGATGAGAGGCCGTGTAAGAGTACATGGTGGGTTGTCTCATTGACGCCGTACTTAGTACATGAGATCTTGTGTTGGTGTTCCAAGACTAGCTACTACTGCACATTGGGCTCCGGTAACTCGAGCTCTCTCGACCTATTAACTACTTTGTTCTCGGTCTAGGAGTCGCAGTAGTTCGAAATGTTCATAGGTTGTCGCACGGCCTAAGAAGTGGATGAACGGCCCAATCGGGACCATCTTGGAGCCCTGCTCACATCGATTGAGGCCATGTTGGAAACCTCGGTCGGACTTCCATTATGGGTTCCAACTCAGATAAGTGACTGCCTTGGACATGAGTGATTGTAAGTTAACATCTGTGGCCAACTCCCTCGCTGGGCTTCTGCTTGAAGGTTGTCGAGGTGCATGATGTGCGCATGCGATAACTGGCTGGAGAATGTGTGACAAATTACACCCCTGGAGGGTAAACTATCTATTCGAATAGCCACGTCCTCGGATACGAACTACTTGTAGACTTGCATGGTTCATAGAAAACTTTAACGGAAACTCTAAAATGGTCTAGTTAAGTGTGAGTGCTATGGATGGCCTTCTCATAGGATGATGAGAGAGGATCCATGATGGTGTATTGATGTGGTGGACATGTGGACTCGTGTGCGATTTCTCATAGGGAGACGAGAGAGGTATGATACATTGTCGCAGTCTAGGTTAGCCAAAGGTCAAAGCTAGCATTTCTGCAGTAAACCCCACAATCCCGTTCGTTGATACATGATGCATAAGTAGTTAGTTCTGAAGTAAGTCTTGTTGAGTACCATTGTACTCACTTTTGCTTATTTACATATTTGCAGAGATAGACGTTGTTCACTTTATGTTTTCCTCTTGACATTGGCATTCATGGAATAGCTTGGGAACCCAGATAGTGGTTTGGCTCCTATGGTAGGGTCGTTGTAGCTTTTCAGGCTCTTCCAGCCACTTTTAGTAGACGTATGTACCCACACATGTAACTTCCGCTTGTTGTTTGTATGCTCTGAATTTTGGGTCATGTGACCCCCCCTGTTTGTAACATTATGCTATGTAGGCTCTTTGGAGCCTTCTAAATAAATGATGTGTTGTAGAGTTATGTTGCGATGCCATGTTGTATCTACACATATCATGCATATTGTGTGTATGTTTGACATGCATTGGTATGTGTGGGATTCGACACCTAGTTGTGTGCCTATGGTAGCCTCCTCTATAGGAAAATGCCTCCTTGTGCTTCCACTGAGCCTTGGTAGCTTGATACTTCTCCTGACACATTGAATGACCGCATGTATCCTTCTTTGCTATTGTGTTTGTCCCTATGTGGGGATGTCACACGGTGTAATGGAGTCCATGTAGCTTGCTACGAATCGTCTACACACGCTAATGACCGACACCTCCATTGCTGGGTTATGGATGCATGTTCCTGTATGGTTGTGCCACTTGGGTTTATAACGAGTCATGTCGACCTGGGTTCTCTAACATATGATTACTAGCGACATAGTCATATACGTGAGCCAAAAGGCGCAAACGGTCCCGGCCAAGGTAAGGTGGCAGCCGTGGTGATTACCGTGCGTTAGGCCACAAAGTGATATGATGTGTAACAAGCTAGAATTGTATGGCTTAGGATCGGGTCCCGACATCTTTTGCTGCTTATGTTGACCTTCCCAAGGAAAAGTGGTTTAAATATCATCCTCCTACTGAAAAATTACCTAAGGAACATGTTAGAATTAAGAAGGAAGAAATAATTGTTAACCATGTTGATCTAATTGTTCCTACTGCTTACATTGAGAAACCTCCTTTTCCTGTTAGGATTAGAGAACATGTTAAGGCTACAACAGTGGTTAATAAGAGTTATGTTAGAACACCTACACCTTCTAAACAAATAAATATTGAGCCTAATGTTGCTATAATTAAAGATCTCCTAGTTGCTAATATTGATGGGCAGGTTATTATCTCTGTGATGAAGATAGTAGAATTGCAAAACCTATTAGAAACAAATGAGATGAACTAGATAAAATAAACCAGTGGTAGGCATACGTGTTATCTCAATTAATATTGAAGATCATTGCTATCATGGCCTGTGTGATATTGCTGCTAGAATTAGTGTTATCAATTTTACATTATATCAAGGAATTATGCATGATATAACATCCTATGAAATTGAAGATATTCATGTTATAAATCTTGCAAACCGTGATATTATTTCACCACATGGGATTGTTAGAGATGTTGAAGTCTTGTGCGTAGAAGTCAAGTACCCCACTAATTTCCTAGTACTTGGTTCGGAATAGATAACTTTTATCCCATGATATTTCATAGACCTTTCTTAAATACAGTTGATGCTGAAATTTATTGTGCTACTCAGAAGGTCAAAGTGTGCTTTGGTGATATTTATCATGAGTTTAATTTCTCCAAGTTTAGAAAACAGCCACATGAAAAAGAATTGCCTAGTAAGGATGAAATAGTTGGTCTTTCTTCTATTATTGTACCCCCTACCGATCCACTAGAACAATACTTGCGAGACCATGAGAATGATATGCATTTGAATGAAAGGGATGAAATAGATAGGTTACTCCTTGATCAACAACCTGTCCTTAAGCAAAACTTACCAGTTCAAATTTTAGGTGTTCCTCCTCCACCAAGGGAGATCCCGTATTTGAGCTTAAGGCTTTAGCTCATACTTTAAAATATGTTTATCTTGATGACAAGAAGATATATCCTATTATTATTAGTGCTAACCTTTCAGAAGATGAAGAAAGGAGATTACTCAAAACTTTAAGGAAGCACAGGGCTGCTATTGGATATACTCTTGATGATCCTAAGGGCATAAGCCCCACTCTTTGTGAGCCCAAGATTAATATGGAACCCGATGCTAAACCAGTTGTTGATCATCAACACCATCTCAACCCTAAGATGAAAGAGGTGGTACGAACTAAAATATTAAAACTTCTGGAAGCAAGTATAATCTATCATATTGCTCATAGTAGATGGGTAAATCTTATTCATTATGTTCCTAAGAAAGGCGGTATAACTGTTGTTCCTAATGATAGAAATGAACTAATCCCACAAAGGATAGTAACTGGTTATAGGATGGTAATTGATTTCACGAAATCGAATAAGGCTAATAGAAAAGATCATTACCCCTACCAAATGTTAGAAATATTATCTAGGCACACACACTTTTGGTTTCTTGATGGATATTCTGGATTCTCTCAGATAAGTGTGTCAAAAGAGGACTAAGAGAAAACTACCTTTACTTTCCCTTTTAGAACTTATGCTTATAGGCATATGCCTTTTGGTCTATGCAATGCACGTGCTACCTTTCAAAGATGTATGAATGTTATATTCTCTTTTGTGAAAAGTTTGTTGAGGTTTTCATGGATGATTTTTCCATGTACGGGGCTTCCTTTGATGATTGCTTGAGCAACCTTGATCAAGTTTTGCAGAGATGTAAAGAAACTAATCTCATCTTGAATTGGGAGAAGTACCACTTTATGGTGAATGAAGGTATAATGCTTGGGCATAAAATTTCTGAACGAGGTATTGAAGTGGATAAGGCCAAAGTTGATGCAATGGACAAAATGTATTTCCCAAAAGATATCAAATGTATAAGAAGTTTCATTGGTCATGTTGGTTTCTATAGGCGTTACTTTAAAGATTTATCCAAGATTTCTAGGCCATTAACTAATCTTGTCCAAAAAGAAGTTCCTTTTGTTTTTTATGGTGATTGTGTAGAAGCCTTTTAAATACTTAAGAAAGCCTTAATTTCAGCACCTATTGTCCAACCACCTGATTGGAACCTACCATTTGAAATTATGTGTGATGCTCGTAATTATGTTGTTGGTGTTGTTCTAAGGCAAAGAGTAGACAAGAAATTGAATGTTATTCATTATGCTAGTAAGACCCTAGACACTGCTCAAAGAAATTATGCTACTACTGAAAAGGAATTTTTAGCAGTTGTTTCCGCATGTGATAAGTTTAGATCTTGTATTGTTAATTCCAAAGTAACTATTCATACTAATCATGTTTCTATTAAATATCTTATGGAAAAGAAAGATGCTAAACCTGGACTCATTAGATGGGTGTTATTGCTCCAAGAATTTGATCTGCATGTCGTTGATAGGAAGGGAGCTCACAACCCTATAGCGGATAACTTGTCTAGGATGGAAAATGTTCTTGATGACCCACTCCCTATTCATGATAATTTTACTCATGAGAAACTTGTTGTTATAAACACTTCACGTAGTACTCCTTGGTATGGAGATTAGGATAATTACATTGTTGCTAAATATATTCCTCCTAGCTTCACCTATCAACAAAAGAAAAAATTCGTCTATGATTTATGACATTACTTTTGGGATGACCCACATCTTTATAAAGGAGTAAATGGTGTTATTACACGTTGTATGCCTGAGCATGAGGAGGAACAAATTCTAAGGAAGTGTCATTCCGAGGCGTACGAAGGATACCATGCCGGTGACAGAATTGCACACAAGGTATTTCAATCCGGTTTCTATTGGCCTACTCTTTTTAAAGATGCTCGTAAGTATATCCTTTCTTGTGATGAACGCCAAAGTGTTGGTAATATTGGTAAACATTGGGAAATGCCTATGAACTATTCACTTGTTATTGAACCATTTGACGTGTGGGGTTTTGACTTTATGGGACCTTTTCCTTCCTCTAATGGATAGACTCATATTTTAGTTGTTGTCGATTACATTACTAAGTGGGTAGAAGGTATTCCAACTAGTAGTGTTGATAATAACACTTCTACTACAATGCTTAAAGACATTATCTTTCCATTGTTTGGAGTCCCTAGATATTTAATTACTGATGGTGGTTCACATTTTATTCATGGTGCTTCCGTAAACTTTTAGCTAAATATGATGTAAACCATAGAATTGCATCACATTATCATCCTCAATCTAGTGGTCAAGTTGAATTGAGCAATCGCGAAATAAAATTAATCTTTCAAAAGACTTTCAATAGATCCGGAAAGAATTGGTCTAAGAAACCTGATGATGCATTGTGGGCTTATAGCACTGCTAATAAGAATCCCATGGGGATGTCCCCATATAAAATGGTTTATGGAAAAGCTTGTCATTTACCTCTTGAGTTAGAACATCAAGTTTATTGGGAAATTAAAGAACTTAATTATGATTTTAAAATTGCCGGTGAAAAGAGGTTATTTGATATTAGCTCAGTGGATGAATGGAGGACACAAGCTTATGAAAATGCTATGTTATTTAGACAAAAGTTAAAGTATGGCATGACAAGAGAATTCAATGTAGGAGACTTAGTGCTTTTGTACAATTCTTATTTTAGAATTTTTGCATGGAAACTCCTCTCCAAATTGGAAGGACCTTATGTTGTTGAGGAGGTTTGTCGCTCCGGTGCTATAAAAAAATAACTTGGAAGGTAAAAACCCGAGAGTGGTGAATTGGCAAAGAATCAAGCATTATATTTCCGGTACATCCGTTAACGAGCAAAATAATGCATCCAAGTCATAACACTAGAGGAGCACATAAAGGAAGTCTTTCTGAACACTCTAGAAACCTGAAAAGGGGTAGGTTTGTGGTACGGTAAGTAAATCGACTCCAAAAATTCCCCAAAAATAATTCTTGCTTGCTTTGGTATTTTAGAAAAAAATAAAGAAGTCCAGGAGACCCACGAAGGAGGCACAAGCCAACAAGGCACGACCACCCTAGGTCGCGTCATGATGGCTTGTGGAGCCCTCGTACGCCTCCCGGACTTCGAATTCTTCCCGGGCATGTATTCTGACTTGGAAAAATTAATTATATATACTCCCATGTGTTTTGACTACCGCATCACGAGATTTTCATATATTCTAGTTTCGAGCTATCTTTCTAACAAATTTAGATCGCCATGACTTCATCAAGCGCTTCCAAAGACAAGTTTTTCAAGAAGGTCATCAACCCCTACCTACCGGAGGTGATGAAGCACCCTCAAGCCATTGAGATGCATGAGCGGGTGCTTCACATCCGGGATGTTCAAGGTCCCAAGAAGGACGGAAGCAAGAAGGCCAGGCTTGCAGCGGTGGAGCAGGATATCGTCAAGTGCCAAGGGATGGTTGAGCGTGGTCTGAGTGCTAACCAATCTATGATCACAGATTTCATCCAGGAAAACAAGTTGGACACAAATAATGTGGGAGAGATTCTCTCTAAGTTCCAAGATAAAATCGATCACCTCCAAGATCAAATCTATGAACTCCAAGACCAAAACTGTGAGTTTGAATCTAGATTTCAAAAGATGAGCGTCGCTGCTGGTTTTAGGACTCGTGAGACAAAATTTTGTTTCTATCATGGGGAGTCTACGCCCTGGAGTACGGAGGACACCCCTAGTACACCACCACCATCACCTGAGGAGGACGCTTGAGTACATGGGTATGGGCACCACCCTTGGCTTGTCCCAAGCTTGGGGGAGGTGCCCCGGTATCGTATCACCGTCACTTCTATCATTACTATCTATGCCAGTTCGATCCTTAGTTGTTTCGTGATTTAGAGAAATATATTTCAGATTTGCTTTGCTTAGAATTTTTGTTTTGAGTTCCATATATCCTTGTAATCTAGTATGTGAGTTATATAATAAAGATTGGTTGAGTTTTCGTGCTTCACCTATGTGCACCCATCATCATAGCATGGAAATAAAAATAAATATAAAGATCGTATGCTCATCTCATGAGAAGTAATGACTTCACACAAAAGGGGTATAAGTGATAGAAGTTGTTGATTGTAAATAAACATAGTATTGGTCATTGTTGCAATCTAAGAAAGATTATTATAGAGGAGAGGAGACTCACAAATAAATACACTATCTTGGACATATTTATTGATTGTGAGCCTTCATCAAATATTATATAATCATCAAGTGTTGATGTTGGACATGGAATACAATGTAATGATCATGGTAGTTTAAATTCACATAGAAGCTATATGGTCTTGGATCATTCAACATGTGATGCTTCCCTTAGATCCTTTGCTAGCCCAAAAATTCCACACTAAGTAGAGATACTACTTGTGCATCCATAACCCTAAAACCTAGTTTCTTGCCATGAGAGTCCGTCATACCTAGCTATGGACTGAGTAAGTTCCTTCAAGTAAGTTGTCACCGATGCATCGAGAAACAAAAATTGCTCCAAAATATGTATGAACTTTTATTGGAATTGTATTTGTGTTCAACCTGCCCATTACCCGTTATTATCATACAATTCTTATGTTCTTTCTCTCTCAATATGCAAGGTACATCACTCAGAGGGAAATATTTGGAAACTCAAATTCTCGACCGGGAAACTGAGAAAAATGCAGGAAAATCAACTTGCTCCAAATGACCTCAAACTTTACGGAGAACTTTTCTGGAATATTTGACAATTTCTGGGCTAAAAATATACCGGAGTGAGAGATCGATGGAAGAGGTGTTTAGAGGGGGTGAACATACTACTTGTATAAATAAAAATCCTAGCCATTTCCCAATTTAATTGTTGGTAGATTTCAGTGATTCTAACAAGTCTAGTGCACCCTACACATGCTAGTCAAAAAATATGGCAGCGGAAAGTAAATACTTTGCACATGTAGTAAGAAGTAGAGTTTAGGAATATCAAACGCAAAGAAGTTGACATGGCAATTTTTGTCATGGTTCCGACACGTGGCGCTATCGTACGTCCATGTTAGCGGAGACTTCAACCCACGGAGGGTAACAGTTGCAAGAGTCCACGGAGGGCTCCACCCACAAGGGGTCCATGAAGAAGCGGCCTTGTCTATTCCACCATGGCTTCCGTCCACACAGGACTAGCCTCACTCACGGTAGATCTTCACGAAGTAGGTGATCTCCTGGCCCTAACAAACATTTTGGTTCAACTCCACAACATAAAGTAGGAGGCTCCCAAGCGACACCTAACCAATCTAAGAGGCACCACCCTCGAAAAGGTAATAGATGTGGTAGAACGATGAACTCCTTGCTCTTGTGCTTCTAAAGATAGTATCCTCAACACTTAATCACTCTCCCTCAGATTTGGCATGGGTAGAAGAGATTGATCTTGTGGAAAGCAACTTGGGGAGTATAGAAATCAAGGTGCAAATGGTTGGAATGGAATCTCTTGATCTCAACACATGAGTAGGTGGATCTCTCTCAGAAAAATGGATCTCGCAAGTGTAAGTGTGTTCTCAATGCTTCATCTATGAATGAGAGGTTGGTGTACGGGTATATATAGGCATCTCCCAAAATCCAACCTTTACAACATTATTGCCGCACTCGGTGACACCAAAATGTTAATCTCGGTGGTATCGAGTTGCACTAAGTGTGACAACTTTGAATTCTTGGTGAGACCGATACATGAATCTTGGTGCTACCAATACGATGAACTAGACTGGTCCCAAACTAATTGAGACCGACTTCTAAATCGGGAATTCCGAAACTTGAAATTATCTTAACTGAAAGTTGGTCACCCAATCTCGGTGGCACCAATAGGAATATTGGTTGTACCGAGATGATGGGATTGGCATAGGATCTGTCTAAGTGTAAAATTGGTAGGGCTGAGTAGGAAATGTTAGTGGCACCAATTTTGCTTATGTGGCTTGGGATAGATATATTTCATGGGAAAGTGGATTACCGAGTGGTCCTAGAGATACCTCTCCGTCACACGGAGGGACGAATCACAGTCTCGATTCGTACAACCCAATAGACACTTTCGGAGATACCTGTAGTGCACCTTTATAATCACCCAGTTACGTTGTGACGTTTGATACACCCAAAGCACTCCTACGGTATCCGGGAGTTGCGCAATCTCATGGTCTAAGGAAATGATACTTGACACTAGAAAAGCTTTAGCAGACGGACAAAACGATTTAGTGCTATGCTTAGGATTGGGTCTTGTGCATCACATCATTCCCCAATGATGTGATCCCGTTATCAATGACATCCTATGTCCATGATCAGGAAACCATGATCATCTATTGATCAACAAGCTAGCCAATTAGAGGCTCACTAGGAACACATTGTGATCTATATATTCACACATGTATTACAGTTTCCGGTTAATACAATTATAGCATGAATAATAGACAATTATCATGAACTAGGAAATATAATAATAACCACTTTATTATTGCCTCTAGGGCATATTTCCAACAGTCTCCCACTTGCACTAGAGTCAATAATCTAGTTACATTGTGATGAATCGAACACCCATAGAGTTCTGGTGTTGATCATGTTTCGCTCGTGGAAGAGGTTTAGTCAACGGATCTGCGACATTTAGATCCGTATGTACTTTATAAACATCTATATCTCCATCTTGGATGTATCCACAAATGGAGTTGAACGGATGCCACCTCCATGTTCAACACACGTACAGCTCGATGAAGATCACCGCCTTCTTGATCCAGCAAGAGGGGTGGAGAGGTAGATGAGTTCTCCAGCACGGAATCGCCAAGCTATGTGGGACTAATCTAGATGAGGAACACGATCTGTGGAGAAGTGGGCAACACATGGATTTTTCTGGTTGTGTTTACCCTCAAAACCTCCACTATATATAGGAGGAACAAGAGGGAGGGTTGCCTTGCCTCCTACTCAAAGTATGAGGGTTTCGGCCGAGCCAAGGGGAGGAGTCCTCCTCCAATTCGGTTTAGTGGAGGACTCCCTTCCCACTTGTCCACCTCCTTCCTTTTTTCCTTTTTCCTTTTTTTGCCTTTGGCTGAAATAGGTTATTGGGCTGGTCTTACCAGCCCACTAAGGGCCGGTGCACCACTCATAGGCATATTAGGTCCTTTCCCGGATGAGTGGCCCTCCCGTTAAAACCCGAGAACCCATTCGTCACTCTCGGTACTTTACCCGTAATGCACAAAATCTTTCCGGAAGCCAAATGCAACTTTCCTATATATCAGTCTTTACCTCCTGACCATTCCGGAGCTCCTCTTGACGTTCGGGGTCTTATCGGGGACTCCGAACAACTTTCAGTTACAAAACACACATAACTTAATAATATCGAAACGTCACTGAACCTGAAGTGTGCAGACCCTGCGGGTTCGAGAACTATGTAGACATGACCTGAGACACTCTCCGGTCAATAACCAATAGTGGGACCTGGATATCCATATTGGCTCCTACATATTCTACAAAGATCTTTATCGGTTGAACCTCTATGTCGAGGATCCAGTTAATCCTGTATGTTGTTCCCTTTGTCCTTCGGTATCTTACTTGCCTAAGATTCGATCATCGGTATCTCTATAGCTAGTTCAATCTCGTTACCGGCAAGTCTCTTTACTCGTTCTGTAATACAAGATCCCATGAGTAACTCCTTAGTCACATTGCTTGCAAGGCTTGTTGTGATGTTGCATTACCAAGTGGGCCCTGAGATACCTCTCCGTCACACGGAGTAACAAATTCGAGTCTTGATCCATGTCAACCCAACAGACACCTTCGAAGATACCTGTAGAGCACCTTTATAGTCACGCATTTTACGTTGCGACGTTTGATACACACAAGGTACTCCTCCGGTGTCCACGAGTTGCATGATCTCATGGTCATAGGAATAGATACATTGACATGCAGAAAAGAGTAGCAATAAACTAACACAATCATATGCTACCTTCATAGTTTGGATCTTGTCCATCACATCATTCTCCTAATGATGTGATCCCGTTATCAAGTGACAACACTTTTGTATTGCCAAGAAACCTTGACCATCTTTGATCAACGAGTTAGTCAACTAGAGGCTCACTAGGGACAGTGTGTTGTCTATGTATCCACACATGTATTTGAGTTTCCAATCAATACAATTCTAGCATGGATAATAAACGATTATCATGAAGAAGAAAATATAATAATAACCAATTTATTGTTGTCTCTACGGCATATTTCCAACACTTACGTCATACATAACCCCATTGTTTCCTCTTTCGGATGCAGAACTCAGGAGAAGAGGCAGTCCCGGTTACGCACACAGTTGGCATATTTTAATTAAGTTTACTTCAAGTTTTCTAGAATTGGATGCTAAAAAAAGTTTCCAAGTTTGTCACATAACCGCGGGAACGACTTTTCAAAAGATTGAACCCTACGGGTTTGCTCCAACTAGTCCATCACAAACTACCACACGCTACGCCAGAATGACCTCAACCACGGAAAACCCGTGATCTCCTCAGGTTCCTAATGGAAAATCTCAACCTCGATATAGCCCAAAGTATCCTCGGAATCCCTCGCACAAGATATTTTGTAGAAGGTAAAACAAGTCCAGCAAGGTCGCCCGACGTGTCGACGAACCCTATAGGAGCCTCGTATCTTGTTCTCGGGACATGACCGGATGAGCAGTACGTCCATTGGCCTGATAGACATCCCCCAATTTGCCCTAGGTGGCCCCCACAAGTGGCTATGGTTTGCACCAACACTCATGAGGAGCACTAGTCCGGGTTGTTGATTAATTACCCACGGGGTCCGGAAAGTCCCTATGCAACTTTATTAGTTATTAGGCAATTGTAGTACCAAAGTTTGGCCTTGCCAGACGAGTTTTAAACTAAGACAAATTATAAAGGGTCCCCATAACAACCCCAAGCATGTCAGGAGTGCTCAATTATGGAACATAACACTGGTACACAAATAACTAGGGCGGCAAAGATGGAATAAAACACCAGGCTAAAAGGCCAAGCCTTCCACATTTTACCAAGTATATAGGTGCATTAAATTAAATAGCATTAATATGGTGATATAACAAGGAACCCATGTTTTCAGATGGAAGCAACTGCACATGCAACTAGCAACGCTATAAAAGGCTGAGCAAAGAGTAACATAGCCAAGCAGTGGTTTGTTGGGATGCGGAAAGGTTGGAGGCTTTTCATGGCAATGTTGGATGGCTGACATTTAAGTAGTAGGCAGCAAACATAGCGAAAGAAACGAGACAACTAGCATGGCATTTAGAGTAATGGTATCTAGGGAAATGGCCATCTTGCATGTGCCCCTTGGAAGAAGAATGAATCCGTGAAGTAGACGAACCAACATAGTCGAACGAATCCTCACACTCCGAAGCGGTTCAGAACTCTATCGACAAGAAACTATCTGGAACAAGAATCAACACACGATAACACCACAACATGTGCACAATATGATGCTGAACAATTATGATGCATGTCTAGTTTGATTATGCAATTCACGGCAAGGCAATTCATAACAATCAAACACTACACAATTTTAATTATTTAGTTCACTCTCATTTATTTACTCAGCAAATTTAAACATGGCAAGAGGTGAAGCATAGATAAACTACATATCTAGGCATATTAAATGAGGCCATAAACATCATATAGTATTTCAGAAACGACCACATATGTTAATTTTGAAATTGGTCTAGATCAAAACTAATATATTTTAATATTTGTTAAACAGCAAAATAAGGTGGTGCATGTGATTCTACACGTCATTCTAATCGATTTACATATATAGATCATTCGAAACATAGCTACGGTTTAAAAGATATGATCAACACAAGATAACATGTTATGAATAAAAAATATATGCAAATGACAGCCACAACATATTAAAACATGGATGCAACAAGATATTATGGAACTACATGAAATTCTAGCAAGTTTAAATGCAGCCGAAAAAATGAACAACAATTTCGGAAAGTCCCCTTATGTATTTTTTCAATTTGCTACATATCTGCCTAAAATACAATTTCATAGTTGTTAAACAGGGAAATAAATTCTATCATGTTACTCTACGCATTTTTCTAGTCAAGTTCCATATATAAAACATTTTAATCGGAGCTACGGTTAATTAGTTATGACATAAACCGTTTGACATGGCATTGATGCATATTTAATTGAACAACACATTTAAACATTTTAAACATAGTTGAACGTTGCAAATTATTAATCTACATAAAATTCTAGACATTTACATATCTAAAATATTTTAATTCCATGCACAGGTAATTTGTTATTAGCAATTTAAAATTATGTGTTTTTTTGTAATACGCACAATGGTGGACAATTGGATAGATCGCGATAGACCATAAAAATAAATATGGGCCGAATATTGCACACTGCGCAAGCCCAGTAGCAGATCATGGCAATCCTAATAAGCTCAACATCCAGAATGGATCTAGGCAAAACGAAGTCAAGCTCAGATCGGAGGCACTTTCTTACAGCAAAAAAGAAGGGGTCAGCGGGGATGCACGCTGTAGCCGGGGCTAGGGCTTCTATGAGGGCAGGATGGGAAGGAGTCGGCGCGGAGGCGGCAGATTCGGCCGAGCAGAGGATGGGGAAGTCGATCCGATGCTCGCAGATGGTGCTTGCAGGGAAGGTTACAAACGAGGGGAACTCCAGGTGCGGCGGCGCTGGCCATCACGCGCAGGCGCTCGAGAAGCTCTCTTCCTCGGTCGGTCGCATGCTGCTGCGAGGAGGTGCCTGTGACGCGGTCCCGACGACGAACTCCGATGGGAAAGCGACGCGGCGTAGAGCTCGGGGATCAGCCATGCCTCCTTGTCTCGGTCCCGAGGAGAGAGAAAAGGGAGAGGTTAGATGCAAGCAGAAGGGCAAGGAAGAACTGCACATAGGCGGGGCTCTCACGAGCAACGCGAGGCTCGCCTGCAGGTTGCTGGAGATGGTGCATGGCGGCGTGGTCGAGGGAGGCCGACAACGGGCACAAGAGGCTGCGGCATCGGGTGCAGGAGTGCTCGAACCAGATCGAGCAGGGCATCGCGGGAGGCTAGGTGCACAAAACGAGTTGGACAGCTGGGTGGATCACCATGGGATAATTGCAGGGCGCTACCACACTTGGACATTATGTAACGAATTGGTACCAATAGTTTTTTTTTGCGTGTCAGTACCATCTCATAGCCTAATTGTTGTAATACGATCTGACAGCCGTCTAACACGTACTGACGATGTATCTGACGTAGCGGGCCCGCATGTCATTTTCCACGGTGGCGTACACGTACCGGCTCGGTCACTGACTCGAACCTGGTCGAACCCGACCATCTCGCTCAAACCTGGTCGAACCCGACCATCTCGCTCTTCTCTCGCTCGAACCCTAGCTTTGCTCTCCCCTCTCCCTCTCTGTGCGGCTCTCCGACGATGGCGACGGCGACTCCCGGCGGCGGTGACGTTGCTGGCGGCTACGGAGACCTCCCCGGCCTCGGGGTAGATGACCACGTAGGTCTGGCTGTCGACGATGGCAGCTATAGTTCGAACCACTCCTTCGGTGCTGGTTCGGAGGATGAGGATTTGGAGGAGGAGGCGGCGCTGTCTATGGAGGACAGGGTGAAGATGGCGGAGATCTGGGTCGCCAACCCTAGCAGTAGCCATCACTGGACCAGTGGTGCTGGTGGCGGCATGATGTAAGTCATTGAACCTGATCTTCTTTCTTTTTTGGGTTGTATCAATGCTATAGGTTGTCTGTTGGTTGTGTAGTGTTAACCAGTGCTCCTAGACTCGTTTTTGCTGTCTGTTGCTTTATATGCTTATACTTTGACTCATAGAAAGACAGAAATTTAGGGTGACACTTATAGAAAGACAGCAAGTGCTTTATATGCTTATAGTTTGACTGATAGAAAGACAGCAAGTGAGGGTGACACTGATAGAAAGACAGCAAGTGCTTTATATACAGCAAGTGCTTTATATGCTTATAGTTTGACTGAATTTTGCTGTCTATTTGCTTATCTGAATTTATATGGTTGTTGCTGATGTGCTTATCTGAATTTTGCTGTCTATATGCTTATGTGCTTATCTGAATTTTGATGCTTATGTGCTTCTCTGAATTTTTATGTCTGAACTGTAGTTTGAATGATGATGTTTGGGAACTGAGGATTCACTTTCATTCTCAACCAAATATTAATATGAAGCTATGTAGCTTAGATGTTACATTTCTGAACCTGTATGCAGTGTTGCAAACACAAGGTTTTTATTTGTCAGATGAGTTATATCACATGAGGAATTTAGGAATAGGAGAGGAGAGAGATCAGGGTTTAGATTTGATTGACACAAACATCAAACTGCAGGAACTAAAAAAGGAATTGAACCACAGTTTAGTTCTGAACTTGCTAGTGAGGGCAACAACAACTTATTTAGCAGCAAGTGCAGGAACCGAAGAGGATAAATTAGCAGCAATAGTTTATGAACCACCAGTTCTTTATGATCTTAGTGAGCCTGCAGTTCTTGCTGTTGATCCAAAAGGTGTAGTTTTCCATAGCAGCCCTAGTCAGCCTACTGCTTTTTGCACCCAAGAGAGCATAAACTTTAGAAAGGACAATCTGAATGCTATAATAGAGAGGAGCCAGTGTTTGAACAGTCACATAATAGTAGTGATGATGCATATGACAGTGATAACAATTCAGATAACAGCTCACAATTAGGAGAGGAGGAAGAAGATGTAGATAAATCTGAAGATTCAGATGAGGAAATATTACATTATGAGGGTGACACTGATGTTGAGGATTTGTTTGAGCACAAAGATGAGGATGTTTTTGCAACAGAAGAGCCTCAAATGCAAAAATCTCCAACAAGGAGGAAGAAACTTGAAGTTAGGAGGAAAGGCCCCACTACTAGGTCACATTGTAGTGTGTTAGAGGATGTGATACCTGATTTCATTCCTTCAGAAGATGAAGAAGATGATTGCTTGTTGTTTGAGGATGATGATGATGGACATGATCCACCCTCATTTGTGCTACCTAAAGGGAGGAAGAGTAGGGCCAAGAAAAGGAAACCAAGGATCTGGTACAATGACAAACTTGAGCATCCACATCAGCAGTTATGTGTGTACATGTGCTTTAAGGATCAACATCAATTCAGAGAAGCTTTGTTGAGCTTGCACATCACACAGGCCAAAGACTTTAGGTATCACAGAAACTCAGACCAAAGGATCATTGCTTGTTGTAAGCAAGATCATTGCCAGTTTTGCATTGTTGCTGCAGTTATCAAAGGGGAGAAGACCTTTGCTATTAAGAAAATGAGGCTGGAGCACACTTGCCCTACCAACATAGAGAAATCAAGGATTAGTGCAAAGTGGCTAGCTAAGACCTATGAGTCGTTGCTCAGGTCTGATCCCGGCACTAGCATAAACACTTTGATGGATAACTGTAGGGAGAATTATGGTGTTGATGTGGGAAGGCACATGGCTTATAGGGCAAAAAACCTTGTTGTAGAAGCTGTGCTAGGAGAGCACAAGAAGCAGTATCCTAGACTTAGGGATTATGCTCAGACCATCATGGATACAAACCCTGGTAGTAGAGTTGTAGTCACAACAATTACTTCTAAACCTACTACAAAAATACCACATCCAGCACCTAGGTTTCATGCTATGTTCTTCTACATCAATGGAGCAAGGGAGAGATTTCTGAATGGATGCAGACCATTCATTGGTTAGTCATTCTTTTATTGTGCATCATTAATTTTAATTGTTTAGCAATGCTTTATAGACTTAAATTGTTTTGTGCTTTCCATGAACAGGTGTTGATGGATGCTTCATTTAGGTGACAACTGGTGCTCAAATCCTTGTTGCCACTGGAAGAGATGGAAATAACAATATTTTCCCACTTGCATTTGCTATAGTTGGACAGGAGGACACAGCTAACTGGTGTTGGTTTCTGCACCAATTGAAGATATGTCTATGAAGTGAAATAGGCAAATTTGGTCCTTATACTATCATGTCTGATAGATAGAAGGTATGCGCTTTGCTGCATTTCTATTAAGTTCTGCATTTGTAGTTGTATAGTAGCTAAATTTAGGATGCTATGTGATCAGGGGCTGCTAAATGCAGTAAATCAAGTATTCCCAAACTGCCATCAAAGATTTTGCCTTAGACATCTCTATGCAAATTTCCAGAATGCTGGTTTTAGGGGGGAAGATCTAAAGAAATGCATGGATAATGCCAGCTATGCTTACAACCAACACAAGTTCAACATAGCCATCAATGATCTCAAAAATGAGAGTAAGGAAGCTTGGAAGTGGCTGACTGGAATACCTAAGCACACATGGGCTAGGCATGCTTTTGACACTAACTGCAAGACAGACTTGGTTGTTAACAACCTGTCTGAGGTGTTCAACAATTATATCCTAGATTTTAGGAAAAACCTATTAGGACTATGATTGATGGTATTAAGGACAAGCAGATGGTGAGGTGGCATAGGAATAGAGAGAAAGGAAAGGCGGCTCTGTGGGAGATTACACCACATTATGCTGAGAAGCTAGAGGTGGAAAAGGAAAGGGCTAGATACTGCTGTCGTGGGTATAAGTCTGACAGTAGATGTGTAGGCTACGAAAGGATGGGCAGAGCCTTAGCTACGGCAAGGTTGTATGAGTTCAGGCCCCTCTACGGTGGAGGTAATAGCCCTACGTCTCAGTGCTCTGGGAGCTTGTTGTTGAGTGGAATATGGATTACAGGGAATTGCTAACCCCTGCACCAGTGGGGAAGGGTGGCTTATATAGAGTGCGCTGCCCTTCACAACGGTTCGGTGCACAGGGGTGGAGTAGTGGCGAATAAATGCCTACGTTACAGGTAACGTACGTCTTAAATGCTAATAAAGGCACATGGAAACGTATGACCGTTTCCCTCCAGGGGGGTTACGATGCACAGAGTGGAATCCAGTCGGTTAGTTTGATACACTCCGAATGCTCATCTCTGACTGGGTGCTGGAGGATTCGTCGCCGACTGGATGATGGGAAGTCCTTAATTCAGTCAGAACTGACTAAGGGCCTTATCCCTTATGAAGGGTAGTCCTTGGGTAGGACTTATAGGGCAGGCCTATGACCCTACCCTAGGACTATAACCCCATCATTAGTCCCCGAATGGATTGGGGTTGGAACGACGAAGCGATGCTTGGAGTACAGATCCGACTGGTACGGATGCGACTTTGGCGTGGTCTGCCCCGATCCATTTTATCTTCTTTGACCAATGATCCGAGTGGATGTATTTGTGAAACAAACCGTCAGGGACCGAGTGCTTCCGTGGTATCTTTTGACGTGACCAGTCAACTAACAGCGGTGGATTTTCCGGGATCCTCAAATTTCGGTTGCCGCGCGCTCAGCGGGGATGACGACATCGCAATCGAGTAGCACTTGACGCCTCGATTCCCGCGCCTTCATCTTCTCCACTAATATCGCAGCAACCGGTCGGGGGATAAGATTTCGGGGCCACTTGCTAGTGAACCAGTCGGAACCCTATTTAAACCTCTGCGGGGAGGGTTTTTCGTTACACTCGCCGGATAACTTGCATTTGCTCCGCTTCTCTCGCCATCCCCTGCGCATCCCAAGCTCCTTCCTTCTCCTTCTCCCTCGCGAATCTACAGCCTCCGCCATGACAAAGGGGCAGACTAGCAAGCTAGAGGCGCGGAAGAAGAAGGGGAAGGCGGCGGCTCGTGATCAACGGCGGCAGCGAGCACTACCGGCGGGGTGGATCCAGGGGGATTTCCTCCCCTCCACGGTGACGGAGGAGAACTTGCTGGAGTTGGTGGAGCACGGAATGATTGCGCACAAGTCGTGGAGGTAGCCGGCGGAGGGCGAGACCGAGCCGGCGCCCCGGGAGGGGTAGCGCGTCTTGCTTCTCAGGCACGTGCACCGAGGTTTCTCTCTGCCTCCTCATCCCTTCTTCAAAGGTATAATGAACCACTTCGGGGCGCAGCTCCACCATATTCCCCCAAACGCCATAGCTCATCTCTCTGCCTTCGTCGTGTTGTGCGAGTGTTTCATCGGCTGTCCTCCCCATTGGGGGCTTTTCAAACACATCTTCTCTGCTAGATCCCAAACCATCAAACGACTTAATTAGTCAGATGATAAAACTCACCTCCTCCGGCTCTGTGGAGGCTTAGGCTTCCAAAATAAGAGTAAAAGTAGCTATCCCGCTCTTTAGTTGAGTGAATCTGTTAGGAACTGGCAGTCGACATGGTTCTACTGCCAGGACGTTGCTTGCCCGAATGCCACAACTGGACTGCCTCCCTTTAGCTTAGACCGACCGGCTCCACCTAGGCAGCTCGCGCTCACGAAGGCGGAGAAGACCCAGATCCAGCCTCTGGTCGATGCGCTTGTAGAGGTCGTCCGAAGGGGAGTCACCGGCATAGATTTGCTGGAAGTTTTCCTGGGTCGGAGTATCCAGCCTCTGCAAGCTCGACACCACACCATGTGGCACTACACAGGGCCTGAGGACTCCACTCGGACTAACGTCGAGTGCGTGACCGGGGAGACGATGGCGTCGTGGGTCCTCAACATCATAGGCGCCTGCGAAAACCCTAGAGGAGCCCGGTGAGTGAAGGCCTTCCGCGTGGACAACCCTCCTCCGAACGAAGTGAGTATAACTTGTAGAGTGCACACAACTGTCTTAGATTTATTGCTTTCTTGAATCACTGTCTGACGTCTGATGTTGTCGACTGTATCTTGTGCAGGCATGGACTAACTGGTTTTCTCCTGTCTCGAACGGGAATCCGGCCGAGGAGGAGGAAGGCAGCCAGGAGGGCAGCATGGAGAGCGTCGAGTACGTCTCCGACAGTGGGGAGACGGAGGAGGAGTCCGCAGAAGAAGAAGAGGCAGATGAGGATCAGAACTCGCCACCTCCACCGCCAGAGCCTCGGACTAAGCGCCGTCATGAATTTGTGGCTCCTTTGGCCCCTCCAGCATCCTCGAGTGCGCCGCCAGCTGATCCTGTGGTACCGAGTGCCTCGCCAGCCGTTCCCGTGGCTCCGAGTGCTCGGAGCACAAAGAGGACCAGGGACTCTGCTGCTGAGCCTGCGGGTCAGCCCTCTAAGGTGGCCAAACCGAGTGGATCTAAGCCTCGGAAGGCTTTACCGCGGATGAGGGTCACAGTTCCCGTCACCTCCACGTAAGTGCATTGTTCTTCTATCTTCTTTCAGTATTTGATCGAACTCCTGCTTATTGGTCGAATGAATTTTACTCGACAGAGTTGCCACCTCTGCTACCTCTCCGACACGTCAGGGGGACGATCCCATGGACATGGACAACGTTGCTACATCTCAGCCAGGTGCGTCGTAGCGATTTCGAGAGTCTACATTATTGTGTCACGAATTCTGTCTTTGGTCTTGCCTTTTTCCTGTGGTCTCACGCCGTTCGGTCGGGTTTCCCTCAGGGGTGATTTATGTGGAGGAGGGCGACCAGAGGAGGTCCGAGCAAGCTACGGTGCCTGTCCTTGAGGCTGTTCCGCCGGTTACTACTCTCGCCATGGACGCGTCGCCGACTGAGGCGATGCCGTCGACTGAAACGGCGCTGATCGCTGCTGAACCGACTGGAGCAGGCCTTGGGATGCCCAAGGAGCCTCCTACGATGCCAGGCCCGTCGAATGTCGAGTACAACGTCCAGCGCCTCCCGGAAGATCAGGTGGGAGCTGCCAAGGGGGCCATGGTGCAGGCGGAGCTGATGGCGGGAGAGGCCAAGAAAGCGTACGACTCCATCGCGTCCGTGTACAAGCGAAGCTTGGAACTGCGGGACGATATCCGAGTAAGTGGGCTAGTAAGTATTTACTTTCCTCTTGTAACCCACTGGGTGTTTGATCAATGCACTCAGATATTGTATGATTATTTTGCAGTGGGTTCACTCTTAGTGAACCCAGTGTGTGTAGTCCCCGAGACTTCTGTCGAGTGCTTGCACCGGCAGTTGTCTTTATACACATTTTCTTTAACTTGATCAGATCAAAAACTAATCTGTTCGAATGTTAGCAGTGGGGGCACTCTGAGTGCACCTACTGGATGAGTCCCCGAGAGTAATTTTACTCAGGTCGGGTAGTAGTAACCTCATAGGCTTGTTTGTTGTCATGTATCTCAATAGGGCGGACCTGTTTGAGCTTCATGCCAGTGGGTTCACTCTTAGTGAACCCACTGGGTGTAGTCCCCGAGACAGCTGTCGACTGCTTGCTTCGGCAGGGGTCTGAAGAACTTAGAATTTTTATTGTTGTCCTTGTTGAATTTGTGTGATCGTCTCTTGGCGCTGAATTGTAGAAAACTTGCGAGATGGCAGCAGCGTACGAGACTCTGAGGGCTGAAAAGGTTCAGTTTGCTAGGGAGCTGGATGCAGCAATGGTTGCCTTGGCTGGTATGAAGGATGTTCTGGTTGAACGAGAAAAGTCCTTGGAGGAGGCCCGTGAGGCAAACAAGGCATTGGCGGCTGAAGTGGAGAAAATGGGGAAACAAAGGAACGAGCTGATGGGACAGATGAAAGTGTTGAACAGGCGGTGCATAGCACAGGAAAATTACGTCAGTGACTGGGCCCGGAAGATGATAGCGCTTCTCGGTGGTAAGTTCTGTTTTTCCGAGTGCTTGTGGACTGTGCATTTCATTCTGCGCTTACTGTTTGCTCGTTCTGTCTTTGCAGATTTTTGCATGGACGCTGAGGTTGAAGCAGCTAACGTTGAGCGGTCAATTCTTGCGAACGTTCCACTCGGCGAGGACACCAATCGAGATGTGCTCCGAGCGCACATTCGCCTGGGCAAAGTGGGACCTTTCATCGGTCGACTGAGAGAGGTCGTCGGCCGAATCGACAAGGAGCTTTGGCCTGAAGACGAGTCTCGGCACGAGATGGAAGGCTTGATGACTCGGCTGGAGGAAGTCCCGAACCGAGTGCAGGCGTGGAAGAAATCTGCGGCTCGCTGTGGTGCGAACGTCGCTCTGTCGCTTGTCCGAGTGCACTGCAAGGAGGTTTGTGAAGAGAAGCTAAAGGCGTTGCCGGTCGCCAACACGAAAAAGCTTCGATTCGAAGACTTCATGGAGACCTTCCTTGAGAGCGCCACTCGCATCGCCGACGGGATCGACCTCGACACATTTGTGGAGCCTGCCAGTCTAAGTGCCAGTCCTGACGACGTTTAAGAAAACTTTTACCTCGGTATGTCGAGTGTTGGTTGTAAGAAACTTTGGCCACTGTTGTTGGCCGTCACATTCGTGGTTCGGTGTGGATAAGCTTGATCTACACCGAGCCAACTATCCTTAGGCGAACTTTAAATTTGAATCGAATCTTTTTCTCTTCTTTTGCCAAAGAGTTGTTGATACGATTTTGGCTCGTGGTTTTTGTTTGGCGTTTCTTGGTGAAGCCAATGGCAAACATGCGGAGCATGTAACTGTCCGTTGTCTTGACATCTGCATGAGCCTCACTGAGGGTCTGTTGAGTCTCCGAGTGGATCTGTAGGATACACTCGAAGGCAATAGAGTACTTAGGCGATTCGTGATCGCGGCTAAGTCTTCGAGTGCGACTGTGAGGTCGTACTCAGAGCGAGTTGTTACTCATGTAATTGTGAGTGGTCTTGACATCTACATGAGCCTGAATGAGGTTCTGCTACTCATGTAATTGTCAGTGGTCTTGACATCTACATGAGCCTCAATGAGGTTCTGCTACTCATGTAATTGTCAGTGGTTTTGACATCTACATGAGCCTCAATGAGGTTCTGCTAAGCCTCCGAGAGGATATTTGAGATACACTGGAAGGAAGCTTTCTATTTAAGCGATTCTTGATCGCAGACAAGTCTCCGAGCGCGATGTTAAGTGCACACTCGGAGAAAGTGTGAAGTTAGGCGATTCGTGATCGCAGCTAAGTCCTTGAGTGCGACGGTTAGTGCACACTCGGGGAAAATTTGTACTTAGGCGATTCTTGATCGCAGCTAAGTCCCAGAGTGCGACGTTTAGTGTACACTCAGAGAAAGTTTGTACTTAGGCGATTCTTGATCGCAGCTAAGTCCCCGAGTGCGACGTTTAGTGCACACTCGGAGAAAGTTAATACTTAGGCGATTCTTGATCGCAGCTAAGTCCCCGAGTGCGACGTTTAGTGCACACTCAAAGATAGTTTTTACTTAGGCGGTTCTTGATCGCAGCTAAGTCCCCGAGTGCGACGTTAAGTGCACACTCGGAGAAAGTTAATACTTAGGCGATTCTGGATCGCAGCTAAGTCCCCGAGTGCGACGTTAAGTGCACACTCGGAGAAAGTTAATACTTAGGCGATTCTGGATCGCATCTAAGTCTCCGAGTGCGACGTTAAGTGCACACTCGGAGAAAGTTAATACTTAGGCGATTCTGGATCGCGACTAAGTCCCCGAGTTCGACGTTAAGTGCACACGCGGAGAAAGTTAATACTTAGGCGATTCTGGATCGCAGCGAAGTCCCCGAGTGCGACGTTAAGTGCACACTCGGAGAAAATTAATACTTAGGCGATTCTGGATCGCAGCTAAGTCCCCGAGTGCGACGTTAAGTGCACACTCGGAGAAAGTTAATACTTAGGCGATTCTGGATCGCAGCTAAGTCCCCGAGTGCGACGGTTAGTGCACACTCGGAGAAAGTTAATACTTAGGCGATTTTGGATCGCATCTAAGTCCCCGAGTGCGGCGGTTAGTGCACACTCGGAGAAAGTTAGTACTTAGGCGATTCGTGATCGGAGCTAAGTTTTTTTTTTGAGACCGGAGTCTGCGACCGCGGAAGAATTTTGAATCTGCAAAAACACAATCTGCTTTGTATTACTTCAATGATACTTGTTCTTTACGTTGCTTCAGTCGACGGTCACGTGTAGAAGCGCTTCAGGAGATCTTCGTTCCATGCTCGCGGCTCGTCCGTTTCCCTGTCGATGTTGTAGAGTCGGTATGCATCATTGTTCGGCACCTTGGAGATGATGAAGGGTCCTTCCGAGGCGGGAGCCAACTTGTGAGGATTCTTCTGATCCACTCGGAGCACCAGGTCGCCTACTTGGAATGTACGACTCCTGACGTGTCGCGCGTGAAAACGCTGCAGATCTTGTTGATAAATGGTTGAGCGAGTCTGTGCCATCTCGCGCTCCTCCTCTAGAAGATCCACTCCGTCTTGCCTTGCTTGTTCTGCTTTAGCTTTGGAGAAGAGTTCAACTCGTGGAGCGTTGTGAAGCAAGTCACTCGAAAGGACTGCCTCTGCTCCGTAAACGAGGAAGAACGGGGATCGCCCTGTAGATCTATTTGGGGTTGTGCGGAGACCCCAAAGCACCGAAGGTAGCTCGGTGACCCATGCGCTAGCGGCATGTCCCACCTCTCGCAGGAGTCGAGGCTTCAAACCTTGCAGAATAAGTCCATTCGCCCGCTCTGCTTGCCCGTTTGTTTGGGGATGTGCCACAGATGCAAAATCCACTCGGATACCTTAGCCTATACAGAAACCTTTGAATCTGTCCGAGTCAAAGTTTGTTCCGTTGTCAGTGATTATGCTGTGAAGTACCCCGAATCTGGAGATGATGTCCCTGACAAACTTGATGGCCATTAGGGCGTCGAGCTTCTTGATGGGCTTGGCTTCGATCCACTTTGTGAACTTGTCGACTGCTACCAACAAATGTGTGAATCCCCCTTGGCCTGTCCTGAATGGACCGACTGTATCTAATCCCCATACCGCAAACGGCCAAACAAGAGGGATTGTCTTCAACGCAGATGTTGGCTTGTGGGACTTGTTGGAGTAGAACTGACAACCTTGACATCGGTCGACCATATCTTTCGCCATTTCATTTGCCTGCAGCCAGAAGAAACCAGCTCTGAATGCTTTGGCGACGATTGCTCTTGAAGAGGCGTGATGACCGCAGGTTCCCGAGAGAATTTCCTCCAGGATTAACTGTCCCTCCTCTGGGGAGATGCATCGTTGAAGGACGCCTGAAACGCTTTCCTTGTACAACTGGCCGTCGATGACAGTGAACGACTTTGACCTGCGGACGATCTGTCTGGCTTGGACTTCGTCTTCTGGTAATTCTTGCCTCAGGATGTATGCAATGATCGGCACAGTCCAATCGGGGATGAAAGCAAGAATCTCCATGATCAAATCAACCACAGTAGGTACGTCGACTTTAGTCGGATCTATCGAGCTCTTTGGTTGTACTGGTTCCTCTGTGAAAGGATCTTCTTTAACTGAGGGAAGGTGGAGGTGCTCGAGGCAGACGTCACTCGGGACTGGTCTCCGAGTGGATCCGAGTTTTGCCAACTCATCAGCTGTCTGGTTCTTCAGTCGCGGAACATGGTGGAGTTGTAGACCTTCGAACTTTTTCTCAAGCTTCCTCACTGCATTGCAGTATGTGGTCATGGTGGGGTTCCTGACGTCCCACTCCTTCATCACTTTATTAACCACCAAATCCGAATCGCCATAGACCATCAGGCGACGGACGCCGAGTGTGATGGCCATGCGCAGTCCATAAAGGAGAGCTTCATACTCAGCCTCGTTGTTGGAGGAATCAAAGTGTATCTGCAACACATATTTGAGTTTGTCACCCTTTGGCGATATGATCACAACGCCTGTGCGGGAGCCATTCAACATCTTGGACCCATCAAAGAACATTGTCCAATGAGCCAGTAGATGTGGGTCGGTAGCTGTTGTTCTACCCATTCTGCTATGAAGTCAGCCAGAGCTTGAGACTTTATAGCTTTCTTGGCCTCGAACTTGATGTCGCAGTACAACATCTCCATTGCCCACTTCGCCACTCGGCCCGATGCGTCCCGATTGTGGAGGATTTCCGACAACGGAGCATAAGAAACGACGGACATCGAGTGGTCTTGGAAATAATGAGCCACCTTCTTCGCAGTCATGTAAATCCCGTAGATAAGTTTTTGATAGAGGGGATACCTCTGCTTGGAAGGAGTCAGGACTTCGGAGACGTAATACATTGGCCGCTGAACTTTGTATGCTTTTCCTTCTTCTTCTCGTTCGACTGTGAGAACAGTGCTAACGACTTGATTTGTAGCCGCGATGTACAGAAGAAGGGGCTCTTTACTGAGCAGAGCAGTAAGAACCGGCTGGGTGGAAAGTAGGACTTTGAGGTCGTCGAATGCGACTTGGGCTTCGTCTGTCCACTCGAAAGTATCTGGTTTCTTCATGAGTCGGTACAGAGGAAGCGCCTTCTCACCGAGTCGACTGATAAACCTGCTCAAAGCCGCTAGGCAACCTGTGAGCCTTTGAACATTGTGTATTCTGACCGGCCACTCCATTCGGACGATGGTCCCGATCTTTTCAGGGTTGACGTCGATCCCTCGTTCGGAAACGAAGAAACCGAGTAACTTTCCGCTGGGAACACCGAATGAACACTTGGTTGGGTTGAGCTTGATATCGTACCTACAAAGGTTGGCGAATGTTTCTGCCAAGTCAGTTAGCAGGTCGGAACCTTTGCGTGACTTGACTACGATATCATCCATATACGCCTCCACATTCCGACCGATCTGGTCGAGGAGGCATTTTTGGATCATGCACATGAAGGTTGCTCCTGCATTCTTCAAACCAAATGGCATAGTGATGTAGCAGAAGCACCCGAATGGGGTGATGAAGGCTGTTTTTAATTCATCGGGGCCATACAGACGGATCTGATGATAGCCCGAGTAGGCGTCAAGAAATGACAAACGCTCGCAACCCGAAGTCGAATCGACAATTTGATCGATGCGGGGGAGCGGAAAATGTTCTTTCGGGCAGATCTTATTGAGGTGCTTGAAGTCGATGCACATTCGGAGCGACTTGTCCTTCTTGGGCACCATGACAACGTTGGCTAGCCACTCGGAGTGGTGTACCTCGCGAATGAAGTTGGCTGCCAAAAGCTTGGCCACTTCTTCTGCGATTTCCTTCCTCTTGTGCGCCGCGGACCAACGTAGGCGTTCTCGGACAGGCCGAGCGGCGGGATCTACGTGCAGTCGGTGCTCAGCCAACTCCCTGGGTACACCTGGCATGTCAGAGGGCTTCCATGCGAAGATGTCCCAGTTCTCACGGAGGAATTGGATGAGCTCGGCTTCCTATTTAGGATCGAGGGTGGTGGAGATGTTCGTCGGGGCAGCGGTGTCATCCGTCGGGTGGATGCTGACCTTCTTCGTCTCTCCCGCCGACTGGAATGCGGACTCCGAAGCTGGCTTCTTCGCACGCATCAAGTCAGCGGGGTCGACTGTTTTCTTGTATTCGTCAAGCTCGAGGACAGCCATTTGCTGATCGGAGATCCTTGATCCCTGCTGCAGGCACTCCTCGGCCCGCTGTCGATTACCTGTGATAGTGATCACACCTTTCGGGCCTGGCATCTTCAGCTTCAGGTACACGTAACATGGACGGGCCATGAAACGCGCATACGCCGGGCTGCCCGGAATTGCGTGGTACGCGCTCTGGAAGTCCACCACCTCGAACGTCAGCTTTTCCTTGCGGAAGTTCTTGTTGGAGCCGAAAATGACGTCCAACGCGATCTGGCCGAGTGACTTGGCCTTTCGTCCAGGGACGACTCCGTGGAACTGCATGCTGCTCTCGCTGAGTTTGGACATCGGAATGCCCATTCCCTTGAGAGTGTCGGCGTACATGATGTTCAAGCCACTGTCGCCGTCCATGAGGACTTTGCGCAGTCGGACTCCTTCCACCACCGGGTCGACGACCAGAGCATGTCTCCCTGGGGTGGGTACATGTGCTGGATGATCCGACTGGTCAAAGGTGATCGCAGTCTGAGACCATTTGAGGAACTTGGGGTTGGTAGGCGTGGCCATGTTCACCTCCCTGTTCACCAGCTTCAGTCGACTCTTGCTGTCAACGTCAGGAAAAATCATCAGTGTTGCATTGTAGCGACCCGACTCAAAACGAGTCAAGCCTCTGGTGTTTCCGTACCATCCCAAGATCATACTGGTACACACATAGTACATAATGTATATATTAAAGAGTTCAATCACACAGCTTTATTAATCGAAATCTCATAAAGAGTACTTTATTACAATAAAGGATTACAATAAAGTGGCTGAAGGCCAACTCATGAGATTATCTAACGAAGACTAAGCGGAAGCATCAGGTAGACGAGTCCATCCGACTCCAAGGGCATGTCGCTGAGCGTAGATCGTAGCCTCACTCCTGGTCGGAAAAGTACTCTGCAACATGATACGTTGCAGCCGTGTAGGTCAGCATATTGAATATGCCGACAAGTCATCAAAGAGAGGAGTGAAATAATAATCAACTATTTCTACATGCATATTTGGCCGGTGGGGCTAAGTTTTGCATAAAGCCAGTTTTATCCTACAACAAGAGGGGTTGAAAGCAAAATATTACTACAATGTTTGTTGTTAACGAGATGGTTCCGCCAACCAATTCTCGTACCCGAATAGTTGTTAACACCCACATCATTATTAAGTTGTGTCGAGAGTTCAGGGGAAATTCAATGCCTTCGGCTCAAGTTGTCCATGATCGTGGACACGGCTAATCGATTAGATTGGGCACTCTGCAGAGTTTTGCACACGTTCCCACAAGATTTGATCGCCTCCGGGTTTGTCCTCGCACTTCAGGGTGTTTGAAGACCGGATGATCAAAACATGGTCTTTCAACGGGTCCCTCTGAATCCCTGTTGGTGCCCATCCATTCCTACCGTTCGTTTACATCTGCTAGCACCGCCTGTCCAGAGTCGCCGCGTTGTCCAACCAAGCCAGAGCCCATAATGACTTGTGGCTGTGCAGGTAAGCCTTGAGCCTTGAAGTCTCCGTCCGTCTCTTCGAGCCTGGGTGAAGCTTTCCGCAGGATGACATGGCCTCTCCAGCATCCCGGGCATCCACTGGGTTCTCCAGGGAGCCGATCAACCGTCCTTCACCCAGAGTTGCATTGCGTCCGATGTCTTGAATATCTTGTCTTAGTCCGGTCTTGATTATTATATCAACCTCGCATCACTCGTGGTATACACTCAACCGATAACCCGTCTATTCAAGCATAGCATTAACAAATTGTCGTCCCGGGGCCAAGTATCGGGGTTGAGGTGTTCCTACCACATGATACTACAACTTATGCTAAAGTTTCCAAGTACCTAGGCAGCATGCAATTGGGCATAGGAGGTGATCTACCATGCATCGAAAACATAGGTAAAATAACATGATCAAAATGACTTGCCTTGATGATAGTTGTCTTGCTCGAGCGCTTCTAAGTAACACGCTTCGCACTCCGGATGATCTACCGATACAAACACAAAGCACACCATAAGCACTTCAATCAAGCCACAAGTAAAAAATAACATCACAAGATATGATTTGCTAATGCCTAAGCAAAAGAATTTATCGCGCGCCGGTATGGCAGAAACTTGTTTCTGTTGGAAACACCAGTAAAAATACTATAAATTTTTTTAAACTTCTACCACAGTAAGATTTTATCACTAGAAAGCAGTAGCAAAAGGAATCAACTCAAAATCATTTTTTAAACTCCTGGAATAGGCAAAACAAGGTTTAAACTAAATCTGCTCTAACTTATATTTGCAAATTTCAAACATAGACAAATTATATATTTTTAAAACCTACAGGAAATTTGTGAGCTACTGGAAAAAGAAGCAATGTCATTGGACTACGGGATAAAACGTTGTGGCCAAAACAAAACAGAAGGTTTCTGTTTTTGGTAATTTTTGACAGAAAAAAAACTGAAAACAACTAGCTAGCTATTGGGGTACACGTGGAAAGTTGCAATTGGCTGTGGAGGGTGTTTGTTTCATGGTTTGGAGCAAACGGCCTAAGCTAAGCAAAAGCTACTGGCTAAAATATAAGTGGAAATAAAACCGTTGGTTTTCTAAGATAAACCGAACAGTTACTCTGGGATCTAATCTAGGCCATCCACTAAGATCTAAGGCCTAAGAAGCAAACGAAAGAAAAACAGAGAGGGGAGGGAGAGAGTACCGTGACTGGGGCAGTAGCTCCGACGTGGGCGTCGCCGGCGAGGGGGGGAGGGGGCTCCGGGGCGGTGGGGGAGATGGGGAGGCGGCGGCGGGGCACTCCTCCTCCTCGGGGGGGGGGGGGAGGCGCTCGGGGAAGAGAGGGGCTCGGGGCTGCTCCTGGGCGGGGTAGACGGGTGCAGCACTGCTGCTCCGGCGAGGTTGCTCGGGCGGCGAGGGGACGGCGGCTCGGCAAGGTAGGGTTGGGAACAGGGTCGGCTCGGGTGGGGGAGTATTTATAGGCCATGGGGAGAGGTGGCTAAGGAAGGGAGAGGGAGGATACGGGGAAGGAAATCCCGAGCTGGGGAGGGGCTCGGTCTCGGGTGCAACTTTGGTAGGAGAGGGAGGTAGGAGATGATCGACGTGGAGGGAGCCTCGGCCAGGGGGGCCACTGGCAGCGATATAGAGTGGGGGAAGAGAGGGCTCGGGTGGGCGAGATTAAAGGGATTTAGATCCCTGGGCTGCGGGATTCGGCCCAGGCTAATAAGGCGCTCGGGGCGGCGGCAAAAAGAAAAAAAAACCCTTTCCTATTTATAACTTTTCCGAGACAGAAAATAAAAACAAACAAAGGAAAATAAATCAAAATATTAATATAGGGTATTATATACCAAAAAAATCAGAAAAATATCCTCTACCCGAATAACATTTTTCCAAAGCAAAAATAAAAACTTTTAAAAAAATGTTTTTTTCAGAAATTCCCAAGTTTGCTTTTTTTATTTTTGCAATTATTTTTGCAAAAGAACTTTGGGTTTTCTTGTCTCAAATATTTCAGAAATTTGCCCGCACTTTGGAGTGTCATTTTCCTCCGCTCTCTCTCTTGCGTGCAAGAGAGTTTTTCTCCGGGCATTACTCGTGCGAGGAAAAATAGAAATGCAAATCAGAGACGAAGGAAAATTCACGTGCTAAAATTTATTTCACTCAATATGCATAGATGCTTAGCTACAATGTAAAACATTCCCAATTAGAAAAATTGGGATGTTACATGCATGGACTTGGGGGAACGGGTCCTCCTTGTCCTCCTCGTCCTGTTCATTGCCCTTTTCACTCGGTTGTCCTTCGCCGAACCCCTGGATCAGGAGGCGACATTGCCGAGTGGTATGCTTCGGATATATGGCGTTGCCCTCTTCATCCATCTTCGTGTGAATCGGACATGGCTGGTCCAGGATGGGGTTACTGAACTGCTTCTTCTTGGGGGTGAATTGAGCCTTCCCCTTGCCTTTGAACTTGGCATTGGTAACAGCTGCGGCTTCTGCGTGCGGAGTGGTTGGAGCTTTCTGCTTCTGCTTCCGAGTGTTATTCCCATCTCCATCGGCGACTGTTTTGTGCTTGCCGCTACGGATGCGGTCCTCTTCTTCGCCATTTGCATAGCGTGCCGCTGTCTCCATCATATTGCTCATAGAGATGTCGCCTGTTCGACCGAACTTCAGGTACAAATCTCTGTACCGCCCGCCTGCCTTGAAGGCGCAGACTGCTTGGTGCTCTATGACGTTCTCCACCGTGTGGTAGAGGCTCGTCCAACGCTGAATGAAATCGCGCAGGGGCTCATTCTGCTTCTGGACACAATGCTGGAGCTCCACGAGGCCAGCAGGGCGTTTGCACGTCCCTTTGAAGGTCCTGATGAAGACTCGGGCCAGATCTGCCCAGCTGTAGATGCTTGAGGGGGCCAATTGGTTCAGCCACGCTCGCGCCGAGCCGTCGAGCATCAGAGGGAGGTGCTTCATGGCGACGTGGTCATCCCCTCCTCCGATCTGGACTGCCACTCGGTAGTCGTCCAGCCACGTTTCTGGCTTGGATTCTCCTGTAAACTTGCTGATCCCCGTCGCCAATCGGAAGTTGGGAGGGATGTCAGCCGAACGGATGGCTCGACTGAAACACTCGGGACCAGAAACGATGGTCCTGCTTCCACTCGGACAGTCCATATCGTGACCATCGTGGTGGGCTCGGCCCCTGTCGACCCTCCACTGGGCGATATGCCCTCTCGCGTCAGGCCTTGGATCGTAAGTGTCACCGACTGAACGCCGATCATCATAATGTCGGGGCCCATAGGGCCCACCCCGCGGAGGGGTGCGTGAACGGCGACGATCTTCGGGATTAATGGAACGGCTGCCTCCCCTGTGTCGCTGATGAGAACCAGGGCTGTGAACTGACCGATGTGTGTTCGCATGAACAGAACTTTTGTGGATCCTGTTGTGCGACTGGGAGACCACCGAATTTTGCTGCCGCGCCGTGTGCACCAGGGCACGGATTTGCTCGATCCCCCTGCCAGCCTCTGAATCAGTCGGCTGAAGGGAATCGGCTATCTTGGCGGCGGCAGCCAGGTTGAGGATGGGTGTGCGGAACACCTCCACGTTGCTCCGCCGAGTGTGCCGACTGGCAGAACGGCGAGGCGGACGGCGAACGCCGGATGTTTCGCCAGTCTCGTGCTCGTTCTGGCCAGTTTGGTGGGGACTTTCATGGGAGTTGGCCATGTGCACTTCTGCTGCAGGCCCGTGACCCAAGTACTCGGAAGGAAACTCAGTCGGAACCGAGTCCGAGCGCTGGGACGGCGGGACAACCACAACCGACTCTTGGACCGCCACTTGTGAAGACGCGTTCTGGCGCGCCTGGGCGTGTTGCACCCAACGCTGGAGCCGCGGACGGCGGGACCTCTTGTTGCAGCGCGTGACGGCGGTGTAGGTCGACACCGGAGCCGACTGCTGGAGAAGAAGGATACCGCGGGCGCCGGCACGGAAGTGCGTAGCCCCGCGACGGGGGAGCGCCTCGACGTCGAGAGGGGCGTCCCGAAGCCATGCCGAATCGTCGATGATGAAGGAGAGAGCGCCGAAGAGGATCTCGTGACCCATCCTCGAATCTCCACCGGGTGACATGACGAAAAGATGTAGTCGCAAACTCGCCGGAAGTCGCTTAGACGCCTGCCCCACGGTGGGCGCCAATTGTCGTGGGTATAAGTCTGACAGTAGATGTGTAGGGTACCAAAGGATGGGCAGAGCCTTAGCTATGGCGAGGTTGTATGAGTTCAGCCCCTCTACGGTGGAGGTAATATCCCTACGTCTCAGTGCTCTGGGAGCTTGTTGTCGAGTGGAATATGGATTACATGGAATTGCTAACCCCTGCACCAGTGGGGAAGGGTGGCTTATATAGAGTGCGCTGCCCTTCACAACGGTTCGGTGCACAGGGGTGGAGTAGTGGCGAATAAATGCCTACGTTACAGGTAACGTACGTCTTAAATGCTAATAAAGTCACATGGAAACGTATGACCGTTTCCCTCCAGGGGGGTTACGATGCACCGAGTGGAATCCAGTCGGTTAGTTTGATACACTCCGAATGCTCATCTCCGACTGGGTGCTGGAGGATTCGTCACCGACTGGATGATGGGAAGTCCTTAATTCAGTCGGAACTGACTAAGGGCCTTATCCCTTATGAAGGGTAGTCCTTGAGTAGGACTTATAGGGCAGGCCTATGACCCTACCCTAGGACTATAACCCCATCAACTGCAAACCTATCCAAGCTGGTGTTAATTTATGGCAGGTGAGTAGTGGACAGCAAACACATGTTGTAAACTTGGAACTTCATACATGTGGTTGCAGAAAGTGGGACATGTGTGGCATACCTTGCAACCATGCAATATCAGCAATTAACAAGGCAAAAAGATTTCTAGAGGAATATGTGTCCAAATTCTTTAAAAAACCTTTCTACCTTGCTTCTTATGAGCCAAAGATATATCTTATTCCTGGTTAACATGATTGGACAAGGACAAGTGGACCACACATAGAGCCACCCACATTTCATGTGAAGAGGGGAAGAAAGAAAGAGAAGAGAATAAAGGGAAAATATGAGGTTCCAAAACCAAAGGACAGTTCAAGAATGGCCACCATAACATGCAGCAACTGTGGGCTCCAAGGCCACAGGTACACCAACTGCAGACAAGAGTTGAGAGCAGAGTTGGCTCTGAGGAAAAACAAGCATGTGGTAAGCACATTTTCTCATAATGTGCTTTCCAAGTATTTTATTTTGGGTTTATTTGCTTTGCAACTATTATGTTCATGTGTTCAATCAATTATTACAGGCTAGAAGTGGACAACCTACAACTGCAAGATCAGAACCTACACCAGCAAGACCAAGGAGGGAAGCAAGATCACAGCCTCCCCATGCAAGATCAACCAGAAGATCAACAACTAGTGGAAGTGTTAATAGGCCTTTCACTACCCCAAGATTTGCTGCTGGAGGTTCATCATCATCTGCTCCCGCCACAAGATTTGCTGTTGGTGCTTCATCATCATCTCCTGGAGGTTCATCTGCTGCTCCTACACCAAGAAACCATTCTGGATGGATATCATTTTTTACTGCCAGTGGTAACCATGACTAATGATGTGTATTCAGAGTATCTGCTGGTTGTATGATCAGTACTGAGTGATGTGTGATAACTGATCAGTACTAAGTTCTATGATGTGTATTTGCTGGTTGTACTACCAGTAGTAACTGATGTGTGATAAGTATTAAGTGAATTTGCTGGTTGTTGGTTTTATGGTAAGTATTAAGTGAATTTGCTGGTTGGTGGTTCTATGATGTCTATTTATGTGTGATTGATGGTCATGATCTGTTTATAGCAACAGGTTAGGACACTTCATTATCATGGACACTTAAACACATAATACAACAAATTAAGAGCTCTCTTTAGCTAGCAGATTTCATATAATACCGCAAATAAGATATACCAATCTATCAATGCAACAGGTGCTTCATTTCCATGGACACTTAAACACATTTGCAACAAATAAGAAGTCACTTAAACAAATAAGATATACCAATCTATAAACAAATAAGATACAACAAATAAGATCAACCAATCTATCAACATACTTGGGTTGAACAAAGATAAAGTCACTTAATCATACATAATTCAGGCATTCTTCTCATCTTGCATTACAACATTGCTACAAAAGAGCAACACACCAACAATAGCGTAGTACAGTTACAAACATAGCATAGTGGAATCACTTAATCATACATAATCTAGAGATTCTGATCATCTTGCATTAGAACATTGGTACAAAAGAGCAACCCAGTAACACATCAACCATAGCATAGTGGACTTCATCTTCATCTGATCAGCTCATCCATCCAAAATGTCCCTGATCATCTTCAACTTCTCTTGGTTCTTCTCCAATGCCTTCAACTGATCAGCAATATGGAGCTTCAGCTCATCCCTGCGTTTAATCAGATTCTCAATTCCTTTCTTCAGACCATCAATGTGAAGGTTGAGCACCACAATTTCATCATTAAGTTTGTCCTCAGATTTTGACAGTTTATCAATCTGAAGCTTTAAATTGTAGTTCTCTTCACTAAGCTTCTCCTTCTCCTTCAAATGATTTCCCTTCTGGGTCCTAATGACCCTGCCTTGAGCTTCTGCAAGGTTCATAAGCACTGAATACTTCCCATTAACTTCCATTATCTCTGCCTCTTTCTTCTCAATCTCAGACTTCATGACAGGCACAGCAGAACTAGAGCTCTCTGCACCATGGCCATTCACCTTCATGTAGCTCAAATCCAAGACCCTCTCCTCCTGGGCATTGAGCAGTTGATTCACATGTTCTACTAGTTTGTCATAGTTTGCATCAAGATTTGTTTTCTCCTCTGTGAGGTGGTGATTTTTCAGTGAATTCTCCAAATTATCATCCCTCCTAGCACTCTTGCTGTCTTCCAACATTTCCCACAGTTTTAACAATGCATTTTGCATTGTGGGAGGCCACTCTTGGTCTACCCAACCAACAAAACCACAGTTTTGAGGTGGCTGCAATACAAAATAACCAGTACTTCAGCAATACAAAATAACCAGAAAATAACAAGCCAGAATTTTGTAATAAACAAGCAATGACAGTGTTGTAATAAACAAGCAATGACAGTGATGTAACAAGCCAGAATCTTTTAACTAAACAAGCAATGACAGTGTTGTAATAAACAATGACAATGCTGTAATAAACAATGACAGTCTGAATATTTGATCTAAACAAACAATGACATTGATGTGATAAACAACGACAATTTGAATCTTTTGAGCTAAACAAACAATGATAGTGCTGTAATAAACAATTATAGTCTGAATCTTTCAGCTAATCTAACTAAGCTGCATCTAGAAAATTGCAGGGAACAACCAGATAGAAAAAATAGAAGCAACTTCATGCATGTCTCACACTAAACAAGATAGAACTAACTCACTGAGCACACACTAAAAATCTTTTGCCTGTCTCAAATCCTTTGAATGCTACGCGACGCTCAGGCGGCAGCCCATGCTCCAAGCAAACATCCAGGGCAGAATTCTCGATGCCCATGTAGTCTTCGTCGTCGATGCTAGCAGGGATCTAAAGAAGAACCAAAAAACAGAGATAAATCCCCAATGTGAAGAAACTGAAACCCTAAACCTAACCCTAGCTCTACAAATTACCTGGTACATCATGCCGTCCGAGGAAGAGCTGATGTCCAGACTCGATAGGTCGTTGCTACTCTCATCCTCGTAAACCATGGTGCGGCGGAGGTGGTGGCGGCCGACGAGCTTCGTCCACGAGGGGGGGCAGAGCACGAGCAGAGAAGAAGAGCTGATGCGGGAAGGAGTCGACTGGCTCGATCGACCAGGTTCGAGCGAGACACAAAGACCGACCGAACCGGTTCGTGCCGACACTTACATGCGGGCCCGCTATGTCAGATACATCGTCAATACGTGTTAGACGGCTGTCAGATCGTATTGCAACAATTAGGCTATGAGATGGGACTGACACGCAAAAAAAATGACTATTGGCACCAATTCATTACATGGTGCCCAAGTGTGGTAATACCCTGCAATTACATCATCAGGATGGATCCACAGGCTTGCGAGGATTGAACACGGGCAGCGGCGCGGCGACGGGACAGGGCCCTAGATTTAGGGTTTAGGTTAGGGTTGGTCTATATATAGTGAATAGACTAGGTTCGGGTCTATTAGGACCGTCCGATTTCGATCGAACGGTCGAGAAAATAGGTTAGAAGAGTCCAATTGACAAACTGGTGATGGTTTGGGTATAACGGGGTTGATCCGGATCCCACGGTCATGACCGTATGTTTCGGGTTCCGGTAGGTTTTCGGGCTAGGTTGTGCGTAGGGTTTGTGCATTGTGTAAAGAGGCTATGCGGAGATGATAGGGAAAACACGCAGCCCGACGTTAGGTTTTTAAATGCCGAAAACATCTGACGTTTGACCGACTATAGTATTGCTATAGCTTTAACAGCTCGGCTATCAAACGGACTCCGATTGCGATGAAATTTGGCATGCGGCCTACCTAATATCAGGTAAGACCACACACCAATGAATTACTCAATTCTGGGAATGTTCTATACACAATTTTAAAAAAAATATTTAAATGACATCACGGGCGCGTGCGTGTGTGGTTGTTCTCGAGATGGTCAACGACAAAAACGGAGAGAACCGGCAACCAATAATGGATGCAAGTTTTGAAAACTGGCGGCAAGGGAGTGCCGATGCAATGCGGATGATGCACATGATGCGATGATGAAAGCGACAACCAAATAAATCACACGACGACAATGGAATAAAAGGGAAATCTTCCGAAGCGTCGGTTCCGGGCTGTTACAACTCTCCTACACTAACAAGAGATCTTGACTCGAGATCTAAGAATGGAAGGGGAAGAGAAAGAGGAAAGGAAGAGGAACAGGAAGACGTAAAACTTAGTTGCTTCTTTGACAAAAGAGTGAAACCAACAAAACTTAGATGTTGCCAAGAGATGAAGAATAATATGAAGAACAAGCAAGAATTCAAAAGAAATCTCAGCAGCACTTCGGTAGGAAAGAGGGAAAAATTGATAAGATGGAAAGAACATGAAAAGATTTCACAATACTCCGGTTAATTGATAAGCAAGGAAAGAACATGATCTTGGCAAGACGAGATGATAGATTCAAAGAGAGCAACACCACAACAACTCCGGAACAAGAAAATAAAACTAGATGACTAGAAAGAAAAGAACGGATAACAAAATGATTACTTCTAACACAATTTAATTTGATGAGAATCCTAACAAGACGAATTGAACGGAGTTGTTGGAAAATAAACAACGAAAAGAATAAGCTTGTAGTGGACTTATGAAAACCATCTCAAATAATGAGGTGACTACTAGCAACTAACGGAAACAGAGATTGCTTGGGAACAACAAGATATGCCAACTTCTTTCACCCTGAGGATACATTGAGAACTTGGATGAACGCTAATCACCATAATAGAAAAAATCCTTAGAAAATGCATTAGGTAACATCCAATCCAAAGTAGCTCAATGAAAGAAAGGATGGGTTTAATTATCTCATTCTTGACACAAATTCTCTTCGAGACTCCTTATGAATCCATAATGCTATAACACCACTTCAAAGGAAAATGGAGGAAGAATTTCACTTCGGAATGCAAGACAAAGGCTACTTGATATCCTCCAACAAGAATCTTGAAGAACACCTTGAGAATGAATTATTTCCTTAAAGAACCACCATGAAGAACCCTTGGAAGAACTCCGGGATGAAAGGATGATAGAAAAGAATTGAAGGTTCACAAGAATAAGATTGAGGCCTTGCAAAGATTAATATGGAGCTTCGCAAAGAGATACTTGAGAAAATTTTGGATCTACGAAAAAGATAAGAAGAACAACTTGCAATCAAGAATTGATATCATGAGCCACTCCGGAAGAAGAATTAAAATCACCTTGATGAAACAAGCATAAGAATTATGTTATGCTTATCCTTCATCAAATTAAATTGATGACAAGCAACGAATTGGCATACTACTTATTCTTCTTGAAAAAGATTAAAGAGGGATAGATAGGGCACAAACTTGAAAATGTCTTGAAAGAACCACCGGTAAGAATTTGGAAAGAAAGAGGATAACACAACTGAACTCGACCACAAGAGTACAAGAGAGTGTGATTCGATTAAAGAATGCTTGCACAAGCCACCAGTCAGAATTCACATAGGAATGAGGATACCAAGAATGAATGGAGATACATGAGAACGAAGAGATCATGATCAACCTGAAGAATTTCGAATAGATGAGGATATTAGAAATGAATGGGATACATGAGAACGAAGAGATCACAATCCCACTAGCAGCAAACTCGAATGAAGCATCAGAATAATTGAGTTACGAACAAAGACACAACAATTGAGAAAAATTTGAGAATGAAAGCTGAAAGCCGAGAACGAAGAAATCTTCTGAAATGATGATATTCGGAGGATCCAGAAATGAACAGAACACAGAAATGCACTAGATAGATATGAAAATAATTACTCCTGATTGAAAACAATTGAGAGGATAGCACGAAGTTGAAACAAAATCTTCAAAAGAATTTACAAGGATTTAAGAGAAACACTTTTTCGGTCTTCAACGTTGAGAACGATGAAGAGAAACGACATCATGAATTACTAGGACACTCCAGAAGAAATGAATAAGAAAATGGTTGAGACAATGGTGAAAATAATTTGAAGACGATCTTGGAGAAGGAATATGACTGCTGAAATCCATGCTTATGTCACACTTGAAAGAATTATATATCTGCATAAAAGATTAGAAGAGCCAGGTAAGATCCTGGAGAAGAACCTGTGAGTTATGGGCCCACTCAAAATAAACCACCGTTGAAAATGATTGCTTAGGAAGAGAGATATTGCACCGGAATAAATTAAAAGTTGATGAGATGATAACCTCGACATAATTGGAAGGATTAAATGAAATCACTAATATCGAGATACCTTTAGCACTCCGGATAGCCTAGAGAGGGATGAATAAAGAAGACAAATTTGGATAAGAATTTCCAACACATGAATCATTGAACGAATGAAAAAGACATGATGGACATAGAAAGCTTGAATCCATCAGAGAAGAAAACAAAACTGAAGAATGATGAACTCAACAATGAAGCATCTTCACCATGAATCACCTTATACGAAACAGAAGGAAAGATAGCGGAAGCGAAAATGAAAAGAAAGCAACTTGGATGATAATTAAATCACTGAAGAAAAAGGGCGGGAGGTCGGGAAAAACAAAGACAACAAGGGACATATGAGACGAACTCCAGAAAGAAATAATGGAATTGATCTTGCGAATATTAGGGAGCACTGATTTAACTTGAAGAGAAGAACATCGGTTGAAAAGAATTGACATGCCAACTCCGGTTAAAAGAATGGATAAGACAATTTGATTGAGAAAATTTATTAGAACTCCCATAGAAATATGAGAACACCACTCGGGAAGATATGAAATCACCACTTGCCATCGAAGCAACTCGAATTACCATACTCCAACAAAACAATGGATGCGGCCTACGAAACAAACCAGAACAAATTCATGACAGAGATTTCGCTCGATATTTTCGTGGTAAGGTTCGCACGGGCTCCATCGTACATTGGATTGTCATATTGAAATGACGCTTGAATATGCTCCCTAGGCGTAGCAAACTACAAGGCTTGACGAAGCATGTCTGATGACATATATCAAGATTGTCCTTTGTAAGAAAGACCATGAACAAACGAATCCCATAGATGTTGAACCCCTACCTCACATAATGCATTTGTTGAAAGATATCCTAGGTAACTACTTTAATTCCCACCTAAGAACTCCCGAAATTTTCTGATTATGCAATCAGTTCCATGGATACAAGGAGTAAAATCCATCACTCAACTCCTAGCAATAACACTACCCGTCCAGTGTATCACATCTGTCAACACATAAATAGAGATCTCAGAAACTCATCTATCTCAGACCCTCGTAATCACAATGATACCATGTATGGTAGTACATCCGGATGCTCTCCACATGTACTAGGGATGCCACACTCCTCTCGCCAGTACTAGTATTGAAGCAATTTCAAACATCCTCCGTCCTGAGATACTAAGCAAACTCAACAATAGCAAGTGTGACAAGAATCCCTTGGAGCTCAACTCCTCGATAACAGGAGGCACCAAGAACAAAATCCCGGTCATAACGACATCATAGAAGTTCCAAAATATCCATGTGGTCCAAAGAAAATTGAGTGAGGAGAGGAGTAGAATTGAATTTCCTAAGTCGTAAACCTCACCAAAGCATACAAAAGGTGTAAAAGAATCCTACTCTCTGATATATGACTAGACCGAAAGCAGGTTTTCACTAGACTCGACTCGGCCAAGTTCGATCAATCAAGGGGGCTCCTAGGTCGGTACTGCTCTGATACCAACTTGTAACACCCAAGATGCGATCATATCCTTATTTTGGCTCGAGGACCTTGACAGGGATAGAAGCGCATCTCATCATCTTGCAAGAATGGATATCGTTACAATTACATGTACAAAAAAGATGAGTATATGTACACAAGCGCTATCTTTCGGGCTAGGTTGCTCGTAGGGTTTGTGCACTGTGTAGGGAGGCTAGGCGGAGATGAGAGGAAAAACAGGCAGCCTAGCATTAGGTTTTTGAACACTGAAAATATCTGACGTTTGACCGGCTATAGTGTCGCTATAGGTTTAACGGTTAGGGTATCAAACGGAGTCCGATTGCAATGAAATTTGACATGCGGCCTACCTAAAATCAGATAAGACCGCACACCAACTTTCTACCCATTCCGAGAGTGTTTTATACACAATTTTAAAAACAATATTCAAATGACATCGCGGGTGCGGGCGTGTGTGGTTGTTCTCGAAATGGTTAGCGACAAAAATGGAGAGAACCGGCAACCTTTAATGGATGCAAGTTTTGAAACTGGCGACAACGGAGTGCCGATGCAATGCGGATGATGCGCATGATGCGATGATGAAAGCGACAACAAAATAAATCACACGGCGACACTGTAATAAAAGGGGGATCTTCTGGAGCGTCGGTTGCGGGCTGTTACAACTCTCCTACACTAACAAGAGATCTCGACTCGAGATCAAGAGAAAGAGGAAAGGAAGAGGAACAGGAAGACGTCAAACTTAGTTGCTTCTTTGAAAAAAGAGTCAAACCAACAGAAGTTAGATGTTGCTAGGAGATGAAGAATAATATGAAGAACAAGCAAGAATTCAAAAGAAATTTTGGCAGCACTTCGGTAGGAAAGAGGGCAAAATTGATAAGATGGAAAGAACTTGAAAAGATTTCACAACACTCCGGTTAATTAATAAGCAAGGAAAGAACATGATCTTGGCAAGAAGAGATGATAGATTCAAACAGAGCAACACCACAACAACTCTGGAACAAGAGAATAAAGCTAGATGACTAGAAAGAAAAGAACGGATAATAAAATGACTACTTCTATCACAATTGAATTATATGAGCATCCTAACAAGACGAATTGAACGGAGTTGTTGGAAAATCAATAACGAAAAGAACAAGCTTGTAGTGGACTTATGAAAACCATCTCAAATAATGAGGTGACAACCAGCCACTAACGGAAACAAAAATTGCTTGGTAACAACAAGATATGTCAACTTCTTTCACCCTGAGGATACATTGAGAACTTGGATGAATGATGATCACCATAATAGCAATCTTCCTTAGAAAACGCTTTAGGTGAAATCCAATCCAAAATAGGTGAATGAAAGAAAGGATGGGTTTAATTATCTCATTCTTGAAACAAGTTCTCTTCGAGACTCCTTATGAATCCAGAATGCTATAACACCACCTTAAAGGAAAATGGAGGAAGAATTACACTTCAGAATGCAAGACAAAGAATACTTGAGATCCTCCGACAAGAATCCTGAAGAATACCTTGGGAATTAATTAATTCCTTGACGAACCACCATGAAGAACCCTTGGAAGAACTCCGAGATGAAAGGATGATAGAAGAGAATTGAAGGTTTACGAGAATAAGATTGAGGCCTTGTGAAGAATTAGATGGAGCATCGCAAAGAGATACTTGAGAAAAATTTGGATCTCCGAAAAAGAAAAGATGAACAACTTAGAATCAAGAATTGATATGATGAGCCACTCCGGAAGAAGAATTGAAATCACCTTGATGAAACAAGAATAAGAATTATGTTATGCTCATCCTTCATCAAGTTAAATTGATGACAAGAAATGGATCGGCATACTGATTATTCTTCTTGAAAAAGATTAAAGAGATATATATATAGGGCGCAAACTTGAAAATGTCTTGAAAGAACCACCGGTAATAATTTGGAAAGAACGAGGATAACACAACTGAACTCGACCACAGGAGGACAAGAGAGCATGATTCAATTAAAGAATACTTGAACAAGCCACCGGTCAGAATTCACATACGAACGAGGATACCAGGAATGAATGGAGATACATGAGAACAAAGAGATCATGCTCAACCTGAATAATTTAGAATAGATGGGGATATTAGGAATGAATGGGATACATGAGAACGAAGAGATCACAATCCTACTAGCAGCAACTCGAATGAAGCATCGAAATAATTGAGATACGAACGAAGACACAACAATTGAGAAGAATTTGAGAATGAATATTGAAATCCAAGAACGAAGAAATCTTCTGAAATGATGACCTTCGGAGGATCGAGAAATAAACAGAACACTGAAATGCACCGGATAGATATGAAAATAATTACTGTTGATTGAAAACAATTGAGAGGATAACACGAATCTGAAACAAAATCTTCAAAATAATTGACAAGGATTTAAGAGAAACACTTCTTCGGTCTTCAGCATTGAGAACGGTGAAGAGAAACAACATCATGAATTACTCGTACACTCCGGAAGAAATGAATAAGAAAATGGTTGAGCCAATGATGAGAATAATTTGAAGATGATCTTGGAGAAGGAATATGACTGATGAAATCCATGCTTATGTCACACTTGAAAGAATAAGATATGTGCGGAAAAGATTAGAAGAGCTAGGTAAGATCTTGGAGAAGAACATGTGGGTTATGGGCCCACTCAAAAGAAACCACCGTTGAAAATGATTGCTTAGGAAGAGAGATATTGCACCAGAATAAATTTAAAGTTGATGAGCTAAGAACCTCGACATAATTGGAAGGATTGAATGAAATCACAAATATTGAGATATCTTCAGCACTCCGGATAGCCTAGAGAGGGATGAATAAACAAGACAGATTTGGATAAGAATATCCAACACAGGAATCATTGAACGAATGAAAAGGACATGATGGACATAGAAAGATTGAATCCATCAGAGAAGAAAACAAAATTGAAGAATGATGAACTCAACAATGAAGCATCTTTACCATGAATCACCATATATGAAACAGAAGGAAAGATATCAGAAGCGAGAATGAAAAGGAAGGCACTTGGATGAAAATTAAACCACTCAAGAAAAAGGGCGAGAGGGCGGGAAAAACAAAGACAACAAGGGACATATGAGACAAACTCCGGAAAGAAATAATGGAATTGATCTTGCAAATATTAGAGAGGACTGAACTAACTTGAAGAGAAGAACAGCGGTCGAAAAGAATTGACATGCCGACTGCGGCTAAAAAAATTGTAAGACAATTTGATTGAGAAAATTGATTAGCACTCCCATAGGAATATGAGAACACCACTCGGGAAGATATGAAATCACCATTTGCCATCGAAGCAACTAGAATTACCATACTCCAACAAAAAAAAGGATGCGGCTTATGAAACAGGCTAGAACAAATTCATGACAAAGATTTCGCTCGATATTTTCGTGGTAAGGTTCGCACGGGCTCCATAGTACCTTGGATTGTAATATTAAAATGACGCTCGAATATGCTCCCTAGGCGTAGCGAACTACAAGTCTTGAGAAGTATATCTCAAGACTAGCAATGCACTAAGCTAACTTACGAGTACAAGTAATAGAGGGGGTTGATCTACGCATAATCGTATGTGAACTCATGATGATCAAATGAATGATCATGAACACCTACTTATGTCATACATAACCCCACTGTGTCCTTTTATGGATGCAACTGCACATGCAATTAGCAGTGCGATAAGAAGGCTGAGCAAGCTGTAACATAGCCAAACAGTGGTTTGCTGGGATGTAGAAAGGTCAGAGGCTTTTCATGCAATGTTGGGTGGCTGACATTTAAGTGGTAGGTAGCAAAACATACCGAAAGAAATCAGACAACTAGCATGGCATTGATAGTAATGGTATCTAGGGAAATTGTCATCTTGCCTGTGATCCCGCTTGAAAGAAGAACGAATCCATGAAACAGACGAACCAACGAAGTCGGACGGATCCTCACACTCCGAAGCGGTTTAGAACTCTGTCGAGAAAAAACAATACGGAACAACAACCAACACACGATAACACCACAACATATGCACGATATGATGAGCAAACAATTATGATGCATGTCTTGTTTGATTATGCAATGCACGGCAAGGCAATTCACAGCAATCAAACACTACACATTAAATGATGCTCAATATGCAACAAGTTGCACAATGAATTGCATATTTACGAAACTCCACATTTTAATTATTTAGTTCACTGTCGTTTATTTACTCGACAAGTTTAAATGTTGTTCAACATGGCAAGAGGTGAAGCATAGATAAACTACCTATCTAGGCATATTAAATGAGGCCGGAAATATCATATAGTATTTCCAAAACGACTCCATATGTTACTTTCGAAATTGGTCCAGATATGAATTAAAGTTTTTTAATATTGGTTAAACAGCAAAATAAGGTGGTGCATGTGATTCTACACGTCATTCTAGTCGACTTACATATATAGATCATTCGAAACGGAGCTACAGTTTAAAAGATATGATCAACAAAAGATAACATGTCACGAATGCAAAATGCATGCAAATGATAGCCACAACATGTTAAAATATAGATGCAACAAGGTATTATGAAACTAGATGGAATAGTAGCAAGTTTAAATGAGGCAGGAACAACGAACAACAATTCCGGGAAGTCCCTTATGTAATTTCTGACTTTGCTACATATATGCCTAAATACAATTTTAGAGTTGTTAAATAGGAAAATAAATGCTACCATATTATTCTACACATTTTTCTAGTCAAGTTCCATATATGAAACATTTTAATCGGAGCTACGGTTAATTAGTTATGACATAAACCATTTGACATGGCATTGATGCAAATTTAATTAAACAACACATTTAAACATTCTAAACATAGTTGAAAGTTGCAAATTATTAATCTACACAAAATTCTAGACATTTACATATCTAAAATATTTTAATCCGATGCACAGGTAATTAGTTATTAGCAATTTAAAATTATGCGTTTTTCTGTAATATGCAAAATGTTGGACAATTGGATAAATCGCGGCGGACCAAAAAATACATATGTGCCGAGTGTTGCACAGTACGCAAGCCGAGTAGCAGATCTAGCCCACACGGGTGTGTGCGTGCGTGCATGCAAGGAAAAAAATAAGAAGTGCAAAAATTGTGGAGGCCTCGACTCGACCGAGGATCTCGAGCAAGAACATTGGCTGCGCTAGCCAAGTTGGCTACTCGTGTGGTTGTGCAGAATTATCATGGCAATCCTAATAAGCTCAACATCCAAAACGGATCTAGGCTAAAGAAAATCAGGCTCACATCGGAGGCACTTTCTTACAGCCAAAAATAAGGGGTCGGCGGGGATGCAGGTTGCGGTCGGTGCAGGGGCTTCAGCGATGGCACGATGGGGAGGAATCGACACGGTGGCGGAGGATCCGGCCAAGCACAGGATGGGGAGATCAATCCTATGCTCGCGGATGGAGGTTGCACGAAAGGTTGTAGGCGAGGGGAACTCGAGGTGCGGTGGCACTGGGTATCAGGCGCAGGCGCTCAATAAGCTCCCTTCCTTGGTCGGTCGCATGCTGCTACGAGGAGGTGCTTGCGACGCGGTCCCGACGATGAACTCCGATGGGCAAACGATGCGGCGCGGAGCTCGGGGACCAGCCATGGCCTCCTTGTCTCGCTCTCGAGGAGAGAGAAAAGAGAGAGGTTAGAGGCGGGCAGAGGGACAAGGAAGAAGTGCACAAAGGCAGGGCTCTCACTAGCAACGGAAGGCTCGCGTGCAGGTTGTTGGAGATGGTGCATGGCGGCGAGGTCGAGGGAGGCCGACAACGGGCACAGGAGGATGCGGCCTCGGCTGCAGGGGCACACGGGATTGGTTCCTCTTGAACCATATTGAGCAAGGCATCGTGCGAGGCTGGGTGCGCAAAACGAGTTGGACAGCTAGGTGGATGGGGATGGATCCCGATGCTTGCGGGGATTGAACACGGGAGGCGGCGCGGCAACGGGACACGGTCCGAGATTTAGGGTTTAGGTTAGGGTTGGTCTATATATACTAAATATACTAGGTTTGGGTCTATTATGACCCTCCGATTTTGATCAAATGGTCGAGAAAATAGGTTAGGAGAGTCTAATTGACAAAATAGTGATGGTTTGGGGTATTACTGGGTTGACCCGGATCCAACGGTCATGACCATATGTTTCAGGTTCGAGGAGGTTTTTGGGCTAGGTTGCACTTAGGGTTTGTGCACTATGTAGAGAGGCTAAGATGAGAGGGAAAACGGGCAGTCCGATGTTTGGTTTTTAAACACCGAAAACATCTGATGTTTGACCGGTTATAGTGTCGCTATAGGTTTAACGGTTCGGGTATCAAACGGACTCCGATTGCGATGAAATTTGGTAGGCAGGCTACATAAATCAAATAAGACAGCACGCCAACTTTCAACCCATTCCGAGAATTTTTTACAATTGGAATTAAAAACAATATTTAAATGACGTTGCGGGAGAGTGCGTGTGTGGTTGGTCTCGAAATGGTCAACAACAAAAACGGAGAGAACCGGCAACCAATAATGGATGCAAGTTTTGAAAACTCACGGCAACGGAGTGCTAATGCAATGTGGATGATGCGCATGATGCAATGTGAATGCGACAACCAAATAAATCACATGGCGACAATGGAATAAAAGGGGAATCTTCTGGAGCGCCAGTTCCAGGCTATTACACACATGTACGGGGTTTGGATTTTCGTAAAATCGGCAATCTATAGATCACCTCTACGATACTAGTAAATAGCATGTTATCATTGTCACTACGAAACACTTGGAAGTCAACTTTCGTAAATAGCACATTGAAACCAAAGTCTGCTAGTCTAGATACGGAAAGCAGATTACAGCCAAGGGATTCAATAAGCATGGCATTTTTAATGGAACTATCATGACATATGGCCACCTTACCAAAACCAAGTACCATACCCTTGGAGTTATCTTAAAAAGTCACATACCTTCAAGGTCCATGGTTTGGTGTGATCTCATGGAACATGTCTTTATCTCCGGTCATGTGATTGGTGCATCCATTGTCAAGAACCCATTCCTTTCCACCAGCCATGTAGTCTCTAAGGTTCGCCATAAGACTAAGGTTCCTCATGGTCTTCTCATACTCGATGTCAAACCCTTCATCCTCATTGTAGTAGCCATGCTCCACACTATCGTCGTCGGACGAAATATCCTCGTCACAGGAAACAAGAATTTTATCATAAATTCGATTATGACAATGTTCATATTTATGCATGTGAATGGCTTCAACAATGACAATTTCAACGGTAATGGCATCTCCTTTAGCACACATGAGGTCAGGAAGCTCAAATACGCATTTATCAAAATTAGGATTGGTTGGCTTCATTTTGTGAAAGGCAATGCACTTATGGAAAATGATCTCAAGATTTTTCAGTGAATAGTCGGGATATCTTTTCTCTATGTTTTTCCACAAAGATGAGCACACTCAAAATTTTGTAATTGATTAAGCACATTTCTTAGCAGTCCTCTAATGATTAGATTTATAGTTTTAAGATTACCAAGCATATCAACTTCTTCATCATAAGAAGGATGCAAAGGATCAATGGGAGGCTCATAGGGATATTTATCATACTTGCGCAAATGGAATTTATCAAATATATCAAGCATTTCATATTTCCATTGTCTAAAATATTCCCCATCAAGAATAGGCACTCTACAACTAATATTCCCCAAACTAGGCACCTACATATTCCTCCAATGGAGTTTAAACCAAGGTTCTGGAGACCTTGCTCTAATACCAATTGAGAGATCGATAGAAGAGGTCTCTAGAGGGGGTGAATAGACTACTTGCATAAATTAAAATCCTAGCCTTTTCCCAATTTAATGGTTGGTAGATTTTAGCGATTCTAACAAGTCTAGTGCACCCTACACATACTAGTCAACAAATATGGCAGCGGAAAGTAAAGACTTTGCACATGTAGTAAGGAGTAGGGTTTAGGAAGATCAAACGCAAAGAGGTTGACATGGCTATTTTTGGCATGGTTCCAATAGGTGGCACTATCGTACGTCCATGTTAGTGGAGAGTTCAACCCACATAGGATAACGGCTGCAAGAGTCCATGGAGGGCTCCACCCACAAAGGGTCCATGAAGAAGCAGCCTTGTCTATTCCACCACTGCTTCCGTCCGCACAGGACTAGCCTCACTCACGGTAGATCTTCACGAAGTAGGTGATATCTTTGCCCTTACAAACATCTTGGTTCAACTCCACAACACGAAGTAGGAGGCCCCCAAGCGACACCTAACCAATCTAGGAGGCACAACCCTCTAAAAGGTAATAGATGTGGTAGAACAATGAACTCCTTGCTCTTGTGATTGTAAAGATAGTCTCCTCAACACTCAATCACTCTCTCTCAGATTTGGCAGGGATAGGAGAGATTGATATTTTGGAAAGCAACTTGGGAAGGCTAGAAATCAAGGTTCAAATGGTTGGAATGGAATCTCTTTATCTCGACACATGAGTAGGTGACTCTCTCTCTCAGAAAAATGGATGTGGCAAGTGTAAGTGTGTTCTGAGTGCTTCCTCCATGAATAGAGGTAGGTGGAGGTATATACAGGCATCTCTCAAAATTCAACCGTTACAACATTTTTTCCCAACTCGATGACACCGAAATGTTAATCTCGGTGGTGCCGAGTTGCACTAAATGTGGCAACTTTGTACTCTCGGTAAGACCGATATATGAATCTCGATGGTACCGATACAATGACCTAGACTGGTTTCCAAACTCGGTGGGACCAACTTCTAACCTTGAAATTTCGAAACTTGAAATTATTTTACCGAAAGTTTGTCACCCAATCTCGGTGGCACCGATAGGAATGTTGGTTGAACCAAGATGGTGGGATTGGCATAGGATCTTTCTAAGTGTAAAATCGGTAGGGCCAAGTAGGAAATGTTGGTGGCACCGATTTTTCTTATGTGGCTTGGGACAGATATATTTGTGGAAAAGTAGCTGAGTATTTTTGGTGGTTGTCTCTAAGCACTTGAGCAACCAATTCATCATAATACCTCATCCCCTTTTAATAGTATTGGCTTTCATATGGACTCAAAGTGATTTCTCATAAATTTAAAATGAAGATTCTTCTTGCTTGAAGCTTTAGCCAATCATATCCCTTCCTTCATCAAGGGGCATCTCCTCACAATCCTATAGCCAAAGCTCTCTGTGGACTATACCTGAAATATACTAGGTAAAAGTGTTAGTCCAAGAGATAATGTATGTTGTCATGAATTATCAAAACCACCAAGGGAGCATATGTGCTTTCACGGAGAGGGGACACCAGCTAGGCACAAGCAAACATGGCCCCTAGGCCGTGCCATGGTGGCTTGTGGGGCACCAGTTGGCCCTCTAGCGACCATCTTATCCTATATGGTGTGTTTTACCCTAGAAAAAATCATAAGTTATCTTTCGGAACGAAGCACCGCCATCTCGAGGCGGAAACCAGGGCAGAGGCCCTTTTTCTCTCCGGCAAAGATTTTCTGTCGGAGAAACTTCTCTCCAGGAGGGGGAAATCGAAGCCATCATCATCACCAACGATTCCTCCTTTGTGGGAGGGCCAATCTTCATTAACATCTTCATGTAACATCCCGAGACCGACGCTCCAGAAGATTCCCCTTCTATTCCATTGCCACCGTGCGATTATATTGCTTGTCGCATTCATCATCGCATCATGCGCATCATGTGCATTTCATTGGCACTCCGTTGCCGCCAATTTTCAAAACTTCCATCTGTTATTAGTTGTCGGTTCTCTCCATTTTTCCGTTGACCGTTTTGAGTCCAACCACACACGCACGCGCCAGCGACATCGATAAAATATTATTTTTAAAAGTGTGTATAAAATATTCTCGGATTCAGTTGAAACATTGTGTGCGGTCTTATTTTAATGTAGGTAGGCCGCTTGCCAATTTTCGTCGCAATCGGAGTCCGTTTGATACCCAAACGGTCGACCGTAGCGGCAATGTCTTTGGTTTATCGTGGAACGTTTTTGGGTGTTTAAAAATATTGTGTCGGGTCAAAAATCTCCCTCTCTTCTTATCTGAACACCCCCTCTATATAGCCACTAAGCTCACCCAGCCTAAGCTCGCGACCGAGGCCATTCGATTGTGATCGTGCGGTTGAAATCGGTGCAAAAATCCCCCTTTCCTATTTAACCACCCCCATACCAAATTCAGCAAACCCTAACCCCTGCCTCGGTTCCCATGCAAACCCTAGCCGTCTCCCACCTCCTCCAGCCGCCAGGTGAGCCGAGGCCCGAAACCGGCCCGCCCGGGCCCGACAGCACCCGCTGCTGCTAGCGCGATGCCGCAGCTCCCCTACTCCCGTGCACCCCTGCTCCTCCTGTGTGCTCCGCGCTACTACCCGCGATGGTGGTCTCCTAACCGGGCCGGCTACCGGAGCCCCGACCCATAGGAGTAGTCGCCGGAGCCGGCCAGAGCCCTGTCGGAGTTCCTCCTTCCTCTCTCCTTCCTTGTTGCTGCCTGGTCCCCTCGCCTCTCTCCCCTCTTCTATGTAGGGCCCGGACTGCCATGGTTGCCCGATGCGCGCCGCCGTCCGCCGTCGCCGCCCCGATCCGGCCGGATCCGACTAGATCCGACTCGGGCGAACCCGTCCCCGCCGCGTCCCTCGCCGGACCTCGCCCGTCGAGCCGGCCAAACAAGCAGCCGACGTCGCCCATGGCCTCGCCCTGGCCTCGGGTCTGAGAGGTCGGGGACGAGCGGAGCGCTTCGCCCGCCACGGTCTCCTTGCCTCGCATGGGCCAGACGGTCAGTCGAACCTCGCCTCACCAGCCGTTCTACCAGGCCGAGCCCCCCAGCCGGCTAGCCTCCCCTCGTGGGTCGAAGCCCAGGTGAGCACCCCCTCTGTGTGCCCTATTTTGCGCACTAGGCGCTAGATTGTTGTATTGCGCACCACAGTAGGCCCAACTGCGGTAGATTCGGCCCGATTCGTTTTTTTTATCCTCCAAATTTCTAGTTTGGAAAATTGCATTGATTTTAAAACGCATGTAACTTTTAAACCGTACGACGGATCGGAACAAGTTATATATGTAAAACATGTAGAAATTCATGTAGAATGATATTTTTCCACTCTCATGAATATTTAAAACTGTTAGCCTTGTTGTTTGCCTCGTTTTGCGTAGATGCCATGCCAAATCGGTTTAATTCGTAACTAGTTAACCGTAGCTCCGTTGGAGATGAGCTATATATGTAATTGGATTAGAACAACGCGTAGAACCACGTGAACATCTTTATTCTCTTGTCTAACAAATATTAAAATATGTTAGTTCAGATCTGGACAGATTTGTTAATTAACGTATGGGGACATTTTGGAGATGCTACATGTTGTTTCCAACCTCATTTAAAATGCCTAGGTAGGTAGTTTAATTATGCTTCACCTCCTTCCATGCTTAATAACATTTAATATTGACGTGCACCTAAAAGGGAATGAACTAAGTAATTGAAATGTGGAGTTTCGTCAATATGCAATTCATTGCATATTGAGCTTCACTTAATGTGTAGCATTTGATTGTTGTGAATTATCATGACGTGCCTTGCATAATTGAATCGTTCATGCATCATATTAGGTTGTGCATCATATCATGCATGTGCCATGGTGAATACTGTGTGTTGATTCTTGTTTCCGGTTTGCTTCGTCTCTATAGAGTTACGCAAGCATGTTGGAATGTGAGGATCCGTTCGACTACGTCGGTTGGTCTCCTTCACGGATTCGTTCTTCTTCCAAGCGGGATCTCAGGCAAGATGATCATTTCCCTAGATACCATTACTATAATTGCCATGCTAGTTGTCTCATTTCTTTCTCTATGTCTCGCTGCCTAGCACTTAAATGTCAGCCTCCCAACATTGCCATGAAAACCCCTAACATTTCCATAACCCAGCAAACCACTGTTTGGCTATGTTATCACTTGCTCAACCTTTTGTTAGCGTTGCTAGTTGCAGGTGTAGTTGCTTCCATGTGAAAACATAGTTTCCTTGTTATATCACCATATTATAGCAAATTAATTTAATGCACTTATATACGTGGTAAAGGTGGAAGGCTTGGCCTTCTAGCCTGGTATTTTGGTCCACCTTTGTCGCCTTAGTTTCGTATACCGGTGTTATGTTCCATAAATGAGCGCTCCTAACATGCTTGGGGTTGTTATGCAGACCCCCTAGATTTTTGTTTTGGGATAAAATACGTCTGGCAAGGCCCAACATTGGTACTATATTTTCCCAACATAATAATTCTGTTAATAGTGAAAAACAAAGGGAGTCATGAACCCGAGGAGTAATTCAACATAATACAGGGAGGGTCAGTGCTGATGGTGCTGGTCCTAAATAGAGCACTGTGCGGGGCCAACCCGGGGCAACTCGGGAGATTTCTATCATGCCACTGTACGCATCTCTCATCCATCATGTCCTGAGAACGAGATACGCGGCTCCTATCGGGATCGTCGACACGACGGGCGGCCTTCCTGGACTTGTTTTACCTTTCTCGAGCGTCTTGTGCGAGGGATTCCGAGGATACTTTAGGCTATCTCGAGGTTGAGGTTTTCTAATAGGAATGTGACAGCCCGAGACCGACGCTCCAGAAGATTCCCCTCTTTTCCGTTGCTGGCATGTGTTTATTTTTATTTGTCGCATCAACATCGCATCATGCGCATCATCCGCATTGCATCGGCACTTCGTTGCCGCTAGTTTTCAAAACTTGCATCCGTTATTAGTTGTCTGTTCTCTCCGTTCTCGTCGTTGCCCATTTTGAGCCCGACTACACCCGCACGCGCCCGCGGCATCGTCAAAACCTTGTTTTTAAAAGTGTGTATAAAATATTCTTGGATTGGGATGAAACTTGGCGTGCGGTCTTATTTTAGTATAGGTAGGCCGCCTACCAATTTTCATCGCAATCGGAGTTCGTGTGGTACACGAACGGTCGACCGTAGCGGCACCGTCTTCGGTTACTTGTCGGATGTTTTTAGGTGTTTTAAAATAACGTTGCCGGGTGCCCGTTTTCCCTATCGTCTCCGTCTAGCCACTCTACACAGCCCACCTAGCGATTCCCGTGTCCGTGGCCGTCCGATCGCGGTCCCGCGGTCGAAAACGGAGCCAGATTCGGATAACCCTAGCCCTATTTGTCTATAAATAGGTACCTCGCCTAATCATCCTCATTTCCCGTGCAAACCCTAACCTCAGTCGCCTCGTGTCTCCTCCTAGCCGCCTCAGCCTCTCCCACCTCGCTCCAGGCCCGCCCAGGCGCGGAACGGGCCCTCCCGGGCACATCTGGCGCGCCGCCGCCCGACCGAGGCCCGAGCCTGGCTGCCCCTGCGCCCGGCTGCCCGCAGGCATGCAGCGCCACCCTCCCCGGGTTATTGTCGTGCCGCTCCTCACCGGTTGCGGGCCGCCGCCGTGCCCCGCCGCCAGCCTGCCATCCCCCCACACCGCCCTAGCCTCGCTGGTGTGCTTCCTGCACCTGCTGGAGCCGCTCCATGCACCAGCTCCTCCCGCCGCCGGATCTCTTCCCCGTCGCCGAGATAGTTCGCCGCCGGCCAGATCTGGGCTCCCAAACCCAGATCCCTTCGACCCCGCCCCATTCCCGCTAGTCCCGATGGCCAGGTAGCCTCGCCTCGCCGGGGTAGCTCCGCTGCCGCCGCCATGCTTCCTACCCGTGAGGAGCACGGGAGGGCCACGAGGCTCCAGCGGCTCGCTCGCCTGCGCGTGGCCCTCCAGCTCCGCCCCGTCGGTCCGCATCGCCCTCTGGTCCAGCCGCCAGCTACTCGGCGCAACCTACCTCCTCTCTCCTTCACCGGGCCGAGGCCCATTGGTGAGCACACCCGAGCCCTTTATATTGTGCGGATGCGTCGTTTAGCTATCTTGCACCCGATGCCCTCTTTAGATTCGGCCCAATTCGGGTTTCCTATTTATCCGGCGAGTTATTAATTTCAGGAATATTAGCTGATTTTCAAATGCCCGTATATTTTAAACCGTGTGTTGGATCGCAATGTATTATATATGTAACTCCTGTAGTTTTTTGCGTAGAATAATATTTTGCATCTTGCATACATGTTTGGAGTGGTTTGACCCGCTGTTTGCCTAGCATTATGTGTTGTCCTAATAGGGAATTAATCCGTAGCTATTTTTGCGCATGTTCGGTTTGTTCAAATCTCTTAGGTAAAATGTTCATGTTTCTCGGGACCCTTTTCCATGTAGTTTAGAGTAGTGGTTTGCATTTTTGCATGTAGGTTCCGTCGCTTGTTTGTTATGTCGTGTTTAGGACATATTCTCGCATATATGTGTGGCGTTAGTTTTATTTTGCAACCCCACGTATTATATATGTTTTCGGGGTAGAAAAATCCGTAGAATTTAACTTTGCATTTAGTTTTGTCTTTCAAGTAAGTTAGTGCACGTGATGTTTTGCCATGATGCCCTTTTGTTTATTTCGTCCGATTTATTCCGTGCATGATATGAATTAGTTGTGAACTAGAGGTATGCCCTTGGATGTGTAGGCTAGCCCCTGGTAATTTTGGTTGCAATAGAAATCCATGTTTAGGTGATGTTTGCGTGTTGTCAACATGCTAGAAAATAATGTTGATTTGGAGATGCTGAAATATTTCTAAGTCTGAAATCTGTAATATTTTGTTGATGTCTTGCCATGATCTGTAGCTCTTTTGAGGTTCGTGCAATGGAGTTATTTGTAGTCCTTAATATTCTAGCATGCTGTAAATTTTCATGCCATTTGGTACCCTGTAGCATATAGTTTTGCCGTTGTCAATATGCCTTCAGATCGAAAACTACACTGTCAAAAACTGTTATTTTCTCTAAGTCTGAAACTGTGTGTGAGATGCCATTTTGTGAGTTCTTTTCCTAGTGATCCATACTTCCATGCTAGATGTTATTAGTAGGGTGTCGAAGTGCATCTAGCCATCTACTGTCTCATGCCTTGTTTGAGCATTTTGGATTTATGTAGCTTGTTGTTTTGGTGTGTAGGAAATGCCATGTTGCTGTTTTTGGCAGATTATGACTATTTCTTGTGTAGCTTGTATTTGTTGAACCGTTGCTCGGTTTTGATCGTGTCCTATATAAAACTTGCTTAGAATATCGTGTAGTTTCATATTATCTTGCTACTTGTGTGGTTTGGATGCTTATGACTGTCGTTGCACACATATTACATTCATGCCATCATATCTTGCAGTGATCGTATCTTTTGAACCGTAGCTCCGTTGGAGATGTTCCATATATGTAAATGGACTAGGACGACGCATAGAATCACGTGAACCCATTTATTTTTCTGTTTAACAAATATTAAAACATGTTAGTTCAGATCTGGAAAGAATTATAAATTAACGTATGAGGTCAGTTCGGAGATGCTATATGTCTTTTCCGACCTCATTTAAAATGCCTAGATATGTAGATTAATTTCGCTTCACCTCTTGCCATGTTTAACCATGTTTAATATTGCCGCGTACCTAATTGGTATAGAACTACATAATTCGTATGTGGAGTTTCGTCAATATGCAACTCGTTGCATATTGAACTTCACTTAATGTGTAGTATTTGATTGTTGTGAATTGGCATGCCATGTCTTGCATATATTCTTATGATCATGCATCATATGTGGTTTGCATCTTGTCGTGCATGTGTCATGGTGAATATCTATGTTGATGCTTGTTTTCGGTTTGCTTCGTCTCGATAGAGTTCCGCAAACGTGTCGGAAGTGAGGACCCGTTCGACTAAATCGGTTCGTCTGCTTCACAGAGTCATTCTTCTTCCAAGCGGGATCTCAGGCAAGATGACCATTTCCCCAGATACCATTACTATCGTTGCCATGATAGTCTTACCGTTTCTATCGTTATTTTTTGCTGCCTACCACCTCTTAAATATCAGCCTCCCAACATAGCCATGAAAACCTTCAACCTGTTCACAACCTAGAAAACCACTGATTGGCTTTGTTTCCGCTTTCTTAACCATGTGTTAGCGTTGCTAGTTGCAGGTGCAGTTGCTTCCATGTGATAACATGGGTTCCTTGTTATATCACCATATTTATGCAATCTAATTTAATGCACCTATATACTTGGTAAAAGGTGGAAGGCTCGGTCTTTCTAGCCTGGTGTTTTGTTTCACCTTTGCCCCCTTAGTTTCGGCTATCGGTGTTATGTTCCATAAATGAGAGCTCCTAACATGCTTGGGGTTGTTATGGGACCCCCTAGGATAAAGCTCGTCTGGCAAGGCCCAACATTGGTATTGTATTTGCCCAACATAATATTTCTGTTAATACTGAAAGGCATAGGGAGTTAGCGCTACCCGAGGAGTAATTCTACATAATACAGGGAGGGCTAGTGCTGATGGTGTTGGTCCGAAACAGAGCCACTTGCGGGGCCACCCGGGGCAACTCGGGGATGTCTATCCGGCCACCGTACGTAGTGCTCATCCGTCGTGTCCTGAGAACGAGATACGCGGCTCCTATCGGGATCGTCGACACGTCGGGCAGCCTTGCTGGACTTGTTTTACCTTTATCGAGCGTCTTGTGCAAGGGATTCCGAGGATGCTTTGAGCTAAATCGAGGTTGAGGTTTTCCAATAGGGATACGAGGAGATCATGGGTTTCCCTGATTGAGGTCATTCCGTCGCAGCTTGTGGTAGTTTGTGATGGACTAGTTGGAGCACCCCTGCAGGGTTCAATCTTTCGGAAAGCCGTGCCTGCGGTTATGTGGCAACATGGAAACTTTTTTTAACATCCGATTCTAGATAACTTGAAGTAAGCTTAATTAAAACTTGCCAACTGAGTATGTAACCGTGACTATCTCTTTCGTGAGCTCCTTCTCCGATCGAGGACATGGTGGGGTTATATTTGACGTAAGTAGGTGTTCAGGGTCATTCATTTGATCATCAGTAGTTCACGTCCGCTATGCATAGATCATCCCCCTCTTTATTCTTGTACACGTAAGTTAGCCACTAAATAAATGCGTAGTCTCTTGCTGCAGCCTCACCACTTAACCATACCCCACCTATTAAGCTTTGCTAGTTTTGATACCTTTGGAAATGAGATTGCTGAGTCCCCTGTGACTCATAGATTACTACAGCACCAGCTACAGGTACAGGTAAAGGATATTAAGACGTGAGAGCGATAATTTTTCATTTGTAGTTTCTTCTTCTTCCTCTTCGTCGATCTAGGATGGGTTCCACGCCGGCAGCCTGGGATAGCAAGGATGGACGTTGTTCTTTTCTCGTTTGTTTTCGTCCGTAGTCAAACCCTGCTCTTCTTCGTGATATTTATGTATTGTGCTGATGTGACTCTGATGTAGCATGTGGCGAGTGTAAGCCAAATCCATATACTCTTCTCTTCAGTACATGTACTTGTAACGATATCCATTCTTGCGAAACGACGAGATGCGCTTCTATCCCTGTCGAGGCCCTCGCGCCAAAATAAGGATAGGATCGCATCTTGGGCGTTACAAGTTGGTATCAGAGTAGTACCGACCTAGGAGCCCCCTTGATTGATCAAACTTGGCCGAGTTGAGTCAAGTGAAAAACTGCTTTGAGTCTAGTTATATATCGGAGAGTAGGTTTCTTTTTTCTCCTCTTATATGCTCTGGTCAGGTTCACGACTTAATAATTTTAATTCCACTCCTCTTCTCACTCAAAATCTTTTTAGGATCACGCGGATATTTTTGGAGTCTATATGATGTCGATGTGACGGAGTTCTGTCTTGGTGCCTCCTGTCTGACTTGATTTCTTTCGGGAAGTTGAGCTCCAGGGGATTCTTGAGGACGTCGCTATCATTCAGATTTCTTAGTATCTCAGAACGAAGGATGTTTGAAATTGCTTCAATACTAGTAGTTGCGAGAGGAGTCCGGCTTCCCCAGTACTGGTGCAGAGAGTTCCGGATGTATCGCCATACTTAGTATCGTTGTGATTACGAGTGTCTGAAATAGATGAGTTTCCGAGATCTCTCGTTATGTGTTTACGGATGTGATACACTGGACGGGTTAGTATAGGAGTTGAGTGATATATTACTCCTTGTATCCGTGGACCAGATTGCATGACCAGAAATTTCGGGAGTTCTCAGGTGGGAATTCAAGTAGTTACTTATAGGACAATCTTCCAACAAATGCATGATGTTATGTTCGGGTTCGACATCTAGTGGATTCGTTTGTTCACGATCGTTTTACAGTGGTTCTCGTTGTGTCTTAAAGAGCCTTGTAGCTTGCTACGACTCGGGGACGCTTCGCATGTCGTGTGCACTGCCTTGCACATGATGGCTACTGTAGGATAGAGCCCGTGCGAGCCTCATCCATGAAAATATCGAGCGGAATCTCTCTCATGAATTAGTTCTGGCTTGCTTCATAAGCCTCACCCCTTTGTTTTGTTGGAGTATGGTAATTCAAGTTGCTTCAATGTCAAATGGTGATTTCATATCTTTTCCACGAGGTGTTCTCATATTTTTTATGGGAGTGCAAACTCTTTGCTCCATCAAGGTTTCTTATCAACTCTTTTCAACCAGAGTCATCATATCAATTCTCTTTCATCTAGTGTGCTTCTCTTCAAGTCAATTCTATCCTTTTCAAGTGTTGCAAGATCGTTCTCTCATTTCTTTCCACAGTTTTCCTCATCTGTCCCAACTTGTCTTTGTTTTCCCACCCTCCCACCCTTTTCCTCGGTGATTCAATTTTCATCCAAGTGTCTTCCACTATCTTTTCTTCCGTGTCCTATCCGGTTATTCATTGTGAAGATTCTCAGGAGCTTCGTGTTCATCTTTATTCAATCTTGTTATATTTTTCGGTGAATTCAATTCAGTTATCCGTGTTCATCATATCCTTTTCATCCTTTAAATTCTTTTCCATGTTGAACATTCTTATCAGCCTATCTTGTTATTCATTCCTCTCTTTTCTATCCGGAGTGTTGAAGATATTTCAGCAGTTCTTGTTTTCAATCCTTTCAATTATTTCAAGGGCCTCACCTCATCAAGTTTTCTTTATACCGGTGCAATATCTCTCTTTCTAAGAAAACTTTTCAACGGTGGTTCCTTTGAAGTGGGCCCATAACCCACAGGTTCTTTCCCAGGATCTTAGCTGGTTCTTGTAATCTTTCCCAACTTCTCTTATTCTTTTCAACTATGACGTAAGTATGAATTTCATCAGTCATATCCCTTCTCCAAAATCTATTCGAATTAATTCTCATATTTGGCTCAACCTTTCATTCTTCATTATTTCGGAGTGTCTCGGTATCCTTGGTGTTGTTTCTCGTCATCATTTTCAGCTTGGAAGACCGAAGGAGTGTTTCCCTCAAATCTTGGTCCATTTTCCTGTCATTTCAGCTTTGTGGCATCATCTTGAATTATTCCCAATCATGAGAATCTATTTCTTGCTATTCTGTGCTTTTCTGAGTTGTTTTCATTCTTGATCCTCCGAAAGCCATCATTTCAAAAGATTCTTCGTTCTCAGCTTTCAGCTTTCATCCTCAATTCTTCTCAACTATGTCTCTTCATTCGTCTCTCTTTTATTCCGGTGCCTTGTTCAGTTTTCTGTTAGGCGGCTCAAGATCTCTTCATTCTCAAGGTGTCTTCAAGATTCTTATGGTAGTAGTTCTCATTTTCTTCTTCGTTCTTTTCTTGCCAAGATCTAGTTTCTATTCTTTCTAACGAGGCTTTGTGATGTTGCTCCCTTCAATATATCATTTTAGCTTTTCAAGATGTTATTGTTCCCTTGCTCAATTTAGTTAGTTTGTTGTGAATCTTCTCAAGATCTTTCCGTTGTATCGAATTTTTGTCCCCCTTTTCCTACCAAAGTGCTGCCGAAATTTTGTGTGAATTCTTCCTTGTTTCTTATATCATTCTTCATATCTTTGCAACACCAAGAGTCATTGGTTTCACTCGTTTGTCAAAGGAGCAACTAAGTTTTACCTCCACCTCTTTCTCTTCATCTTCCCCTTTCATTCTTGGATCTCGGGTCGAGATCCTCTTGTAGTGTAGGAGAGTTGTCACAGCCAGAGACCGACGCTCCAGAAGATTCCCCTATTTTTCGTTGCTCGCGTGTATTTATTTTTATTTGTCGCATCATCATCGCATCATCCGCATTGCATCGACACTCCGTTGCCGCCAGTTTTCAAAACTTGCATCCGTTATTAGTTGCCCGTTCTCGTCGTTGCCCGTTTTGAGCCTGACCAGACCCACACGCGCCCGTGGCATCGTCAAAACCTTGTTTTTAAAAGTGTGTATAAAATATTCTTGGATTGGGATGAAACTATGTGTGTGGTCTTATTTTAATATAGGTAGGCCGCCTGCCAATTTTCGTCGCAATCGGACTTCGTCTGGTACCCGAACGGTCGACCGCAGCGGCACCGTCTTCGGTTATTTGTCGGACGTTTTTCGGTGTTTTAAAATCACGTTGTCGGGTGCCCGTTGTCATTCTCGTCTCCGGCTAGCCACTCTACACAGCCCACCTAGCCATTCCCGCGTCCGTGGCCGTCCGATCGCGATCCCGTGGTCGAAAACGGAGCCACATTCGGATAACCCTAGCCATGTTTGTCTATAAATAGGCAGCTCCCTTAATCCTCCTCGTTTCTTGTGCAAACCCTAACCTCAGCCGCCTCATGTCTCCTCCCAGCCGCCTCAGCCTCTCCCACCTTGCTCCAAGCCCGCCCATGCCCGGATCGGGCCCTCCCGGGTCCATCTGGAGTGCCACCGCCCGATCGAGGCCCGAGCCTGGCCGCCCCTGCGCCCGGCTGACCGCATGCATGCAGCGCCACCCTGCCCCGGGTTACTGTCGCGCCACTCCTCACCGGTTGCAGGCCACCGCCATGCCCCGCCGCCAACCTGCCATCCCCTACACTGCCCTAGCCTCGCTAGTGTGCTTCCTGCACCCGCCGGAGCCGCTCCATGCACCAGCTCCTCCCGCCGCTGGATCTCTTCCCCGCCACCGAGATAGTTCGCCGTCAGCCAGATCTGGGCTCCCAACCCCGAGATCGTTCGTCCCCGCCCCATTCCTAGCAGCCTCGATGGCCAGGCAGCCTCGCCTCGCTGGGGTAGCTCCGCTGCCACCGCCATGGTTCCTACCCGTGAGGAGCACGGGAGGGCAACGAGGCTCCAGCGGCTCGCTCGCCCGTGCGTGGGCCTCCAGCTCCGCCCCGCCGACCCGCATCGCCCTCTGGTCCAGCCGCCAGCAACTCGGCCCAACCTGCCTCCTCTCTCATTCACCGGGTCGAGGCCCATGGGTGAGCACACCCGAGCCCTCTATATTGTGTGGATGCGTCGTTTAGCTATCTTGCGCCCGGTGCCCTGTTTAGATTCGGCCCGATTCGGATTTCCTATTTATCCGGCGATTCATTCATTTCAGGAATATTAGCTGATTTTCAAATGCCCGTAGATTTCAAACCGTGTGTCGGATCGCGATGTATTATATATCTAACTCATGTAGATTTTCACGTAGAATAATATTTTGCATCTTGCATACATGTTTGGAGTGGTTTGACCCGTTGTTTGCCTAGAATTGTGTGTTGTCCTAATAGGAAATTAATCCGTAGCTATTTTTGCACGTGTCCGGTTTGTTCAAATCTCATAGGTAAAATGTTCATGTTGTTCGGGACCCTTTGCCATGTATTTTAGAGTAGTGGTTTGCATTTTTGCATGTAGGTTCTGTCACTTGTTTGCTATGTCGTGTTTAGGACATATTCTCGCATATATGTGTGGCGTTAGTTTTATTTTGCAACCCCACACATTATATATGTTTTCGGGGTAGAAAAATCCATAGAATTTAAATGTGCATTTAGTTTTGTCTTTTGAGTAAGTTAGTGCGCGTGATATTTTGCCATGATGCACTTTTGTTTATTTCGTGGGATTTATTCCGTGCATGATATGAATTAGTTGTGAACTAGAGGTATGCCCTTGGATGTGTAGGCTAGCCCCTGGTAATTTGGTGCCCTGTACCATATAGTTTTGCTGCTGTCAATATGCCTTCAGATCGAAAACTGCGCTGTCAAAAAATGTTATTTTCTCTAAGTCTGAAACTATGTGTGAGATGCCATTTTGTGAGTTATTTTCCTAGTGATCCATGCTTCCATGCTAGATGTTATTAGTAGGCTGTTTAAGTGCATCTTGCCCTCTACTGCCTCATGCCTTGTTTGAGCATTTTGGATTTATGTAGCTTGTTGTTTTGGGGTGTAGAAAATGACATGTTGTTGTTTTTTGGCAGATTATGACTATTTCTTGTGTAGCTTGTATTTGTTGAACCGTTGCTCCGTTTTGATCGTGTCCTATATGAAACTTGCTTAGAATCTTGTGTAGTTTCATATTATCTTGCTACTTGTGTGGTTTGGATGCTTGTGACTGTCGTTGCACACATATTGCATGCATGCCATCATATATTGCGGTTATCGTATCTTTTGAACTGTAGCTCCACTGGAGATGTTCTATATATATAAATGGACTAGGAAGACGCGTAGAATCACGTGAACCCATTTATTTTGCTGTTTAACAAATATTAAAACATGTTAGTTCAGATCTGGACAGAATTATAAATTAACGTATGAGGTCAGTTCGGAGATGCTATATGTCGTTTCCGACCTCATTTAAAATGCCTAGATATGTAGATTTATTACGATTCACCTCTTGCCATGTTTAACCACGTTTAATATTGCCGCATACCTAATCGGGATAGAACTACATAATTCGTATGTCGATTTTCGTCAATATGCAACTCGTTGCATATTGAACTTCACTTAATGTGTAGTATTTGGTTGTTGTGAATTGGCATGCCATGTCTTGCATATATTCTGCTCATCATGCATCATATCTGGTTTGCATCTTGTCGTGCATGTGCCGTGTTGAATATCTGTGTTGATGCTTGTTTCCGGTTTGCTTCATCTCGATAAAGTTCCGCAAGCATGTCGGAAAGTGAGGACCCGTTCGACTACATCGGTTCGTCTGCTACGGAGTCATTCTTCTTCCAACAGGATCTCAGGCAAGATGACCATTTCCCAGATACCATTACTATCATTCTCATGCTAGTTTTACCATTTCTATCGTTATGTCTCGCTGCCTACCACCTCTTAAATATCAGCCTCCCAACATTGCCAGGAAAACCATCAACCTGTTCACAACCTAGCAAACCACTGATTGGCTTTGTTACCGCTTGTTGAACCTTGTTTTAGCGTTGCTAGTTGAAGGTGCAGTTGCTTCCATGTGATAACATGGGTTCCTTGTTATATCACCATATTTATGCTATTTAATTTAATGCACCTATATACTTGGTAAAAGGTGGAAGGCTCGGTCTTTCTAGCCTAGTGTTTTGTTCCACCTTTGCCCCCTTAGTTTCAGCTACCGGTGTTATGTTCCATAAATGAGCGCTCCTAACATGCTTGGGGTTGTTATGGGACCCCCTAGATTCTCATTTTAGGATAAAGCTGGTCTGGCAAGGCCCAACATTGGTATTGTATTTTCCCAACATAATATTTCTGTTAATACTGAAAAGCATAGGGAGTTAGCGCTACAGAGGAGTAATTCTACATAATATAGCGAGGGAAAGTGCTGATGGTGCTGGTCCAAAACAAAGCCACTTGCGGGCCACCCGGGGCAACTCGGGGGATGTTTATCTGGCCACCGTACATAGTGCTCATCTGTCGTGTCCTGAGAACGAGATACTTGGCTCCTATCGGGATAGATCATGATAAATGTGTGTCCGCTATGCATAGATCATCCCCCTCTTTATTCTTGTACTCGTAAGTTAGCCACTAAATAAATGCGTAGTCGCTTGCTGCAGCCTCACCACTTAATCATAGCTCACTTATTAAGCTTTGCTAGTTTTGATACCTTTGGAAATGAGATTGATGAGTCCCCTGTGGCCAACAGATTACTACAACACTAGCTGCAGGTACAGCTAAATGATATTAAGACGTGAGCGCGATGATTGTTCATTTGGAGTTTCTTCTTCTTCCTCTTCGTCGATCTAGGATGGGTTCCAGACCGTCATCCTAGGATAGCAAGGATGGACGTCATTATTTTCTCGTTTGTTTTCGTTCGTAGTCCGACCCTGCTCTTCTTCGTGATATTTATGTATTGTACTGATGTGACTCTGATGAAGCATGTGGCGAGTGTAAACCAATTCCATATACTCTTCTCTTTAGTACATGTACTTGTCACAATATCCATTCTTCGCAAACGACGAGATGCGCTTCTAACCCTGTCGAGGCCCTCGCGCCAAAATAAGGATAGGATCGCATCTTGGGCATTACAAGGAACCCGAGGAGATCACGGGTTTTCCCTTATCGAGGTTATTCCGTCGCAGCGCGTGGTAGTTTGTGATGGACTAGTTGGAGCACCCCTGCAGGGTTAAATCTTTCAGAAAGCCGTGCCCGCAGTTATGTGGCAAACTTGGAAACTTTGTTTAACATCCGGTTCTAGATAACTTGAATTTAACTTAATTAAAACTTGCCAACTTAGTGCATAACCATGACTGTCTCTTTCGTGAGCTCCTTCTCCGATCGAGGACACGGTGGGGTTATGTTTGATGTAAGTAGGTGTTCAGGATCATTCATTTGGTCATTATTAGTTCATGTCCGATATGCGTAGATTAACCCCCTCTTATTCTTGTACTCGTAAGTTAGCCACCTCTAATAAATTATTAGTCGCTTGCTGCACCCTCACCACTTAACCATACCTCAGCCATTAAGCTTTGCTAGTCTTGATACCTTTGGAAATGAGACTACTGAGTCCCCTATGGCTCATAGATTACTACAACACCAATTGAAGGTACAGGTAAAGAGTTACTTTGATGTGAGCGGCTGATTGTGCTAGTTGGAGTTTATTCTTCTTCTTCATCATCGATCTAGGATGGGTTCCAGGCCGACAGCCTGGGATAGCAAGGATGGACGTCGTTCTTTTATCGTTTTTTTTGTCCGTAGTCGGACCCGGCTCTTCTTCATGACGACTGTATGTTATTGTATTGATGTGATGTTGATGTAGCTTGTGGCGACTGTAAGCCAACTCCTTATACTCATCTCTTCAGTACATGTACTTGTGACGATATCCATTCTTGCGAAATGACGAGATGCGCTTCTATCCCTGTCGAGGCCCTCGCGCCAAAATAAGGATAGGAACGCATCTTGGGCGTTACACTTCACGAGCACCACCATCGCATCTCCAACCCTAGTTCATCTCTTGTATCATTCTCTGTCTCAAAACCTCAGATTGGTGCTTGCGGGTTACTAGTTGTGTTGATTACATCTTGTAGTTGATGCTTGTTGGATTACTTGGTGGAAGATATTATGTTCAGATCCTTAATTATTATTATTACACCTATGATCTTGAACATGTTGATGATGTGTGAGTAGTAATTATTGTTCCTGAGGACATGGGAGAAGTCTTGTTATAAGTAATCATGTAAAGTTGGTATTCGTTCGATATTTTGATGATATGGATGTTGTTACTTATCTTAGTGGTGTCATGTGAACGTCGTCTACATGACACTTCACCGTGTTATGGGCCTAAGGGAATTCATTGTAGAGTAACAAATGGATAATGGGTTGCGATAGTAACAGAAGCTTAAACCCCAGTTTGTGTGTTGCTTCATAAGGGGCGGATTTGGATCCACGTGTTTCATGCTATGGTTAGATTTATCTTAATTCTTCTTTCATAGTTGTCGATGCTTACGAGAGGGGTAAGCATAAGTAGGTTGTTAGTTCAAGTAAGAACAACAGCTTAGCACCGATCCACCCACATGTCAAATCATCAAAGTAGCGAACACGAATCAACTCAATATGATGAAGATGACTAGACAGAAATTTCCATGTGTCCTCAGGAACGCTTGCTTTATATAAGAGAACTTCCAGGCCTTTCCTTTGCTATGAAAAGGATTTGGCTACCTTGCTTCACCTATTCTACTATTGTTACTCGTCACTTGTTACAAATTGTCTTGCGACTAAACAAGCTATCACTCTTACTTGTAGCACTTGCATAGAATACATTGTTGAAAATTGCTTATTATTTCCTTGTGCTCCTCGTTTGGTTCCACACTATTACTTATTGAAACTTGAAAGGACTATGGTTTATCCCCTATAATTGTGGGTCATTATCAGTGAAATCCTACAAGATCTTAGTGACAGCAGGAGGCAAAGAGGGAGGCACATCCTTGATGAAAATAATACGTCTTTGCACACAAATGCATAGAAAACAGATGTAGTAAAATCCACATCAGTAATATCAGATTTAGTAGCAAGTAAACATCCACTCTTCAATTTTATTTCAGATGCAACACTACATGATGGTTTATTAGGCTTGTTTTATTCCTCAAATTCCTTTGCCACAATCTAATTTTTCACTCTTATTTAGCTCCCGTTTTGCTTTACTAGATCTAGTAATGTCATCTTTCATAATATGTTCACCAGACATAGGAAGCAAAGTTATATTTTGATCTTTATGAACAAGAGTATAGTGATTTGTCCAACCATGGTGTACAAAAGTTTTATCAAATTTTCATGGTCTACCAAGTAAAACAGACCATGCTTGCATGGGTACCACAGCACGATCAACATAATCAGAATATGTAGCAATGCTAAAATGTACACGAACAATACGTGTTATCTTAACCTTGCCACTGCTGTTGAACCATTGGATGTAATAAGGATGCGGATGTGGTCTGGTGGTGAGAGACAGCTTCTCCACCATGTCCATGCTAGCCAAGTTGTTGCAACTCGCTCCATCGATGATGACACAATAGAACGTCCGTTCACAACTCCCTTTGTATGAAACAAATTGTGTCTCGTTTTTTCTCAACCTATTTTACCTGCACACTTAAAACATGTTGATCAATTAAACTTTCATACCTGTCGGCGTAGTCAGCATCCATGTATTGTGTCTATTGTTCAGTATCATTGACACCCTATCCTTCACTTGCAATAAGAGCGAGAGTCTCTTCCTCATAAGCACTAGAGAGTCATATCCACCATCCTCGGTAACAATCATCCCATGCTTGGATGGGAAATCTCTCGCGTAGTGACCTCAACCCTGGCAACAGCGACATATAACAGCATGTGTTCGCCGTGTGGATGTAATGGATGAAGAAGAGCTCTGCGCAGGCACGGAAGGCATGCTCTTAGCGGAGGGTGGGGCAAGTGCCTGTTTCCTGATATCTTGGTTGGAGTTAATGGCTGAAGTGGGCGGTGATGCAGCAGGACGTGTGGATGTATATGAGGTGCGTGGCATACATGATGAAGTGCACCTGCAGAAGAATTAGTTCTCGCCAATGCGTGTCGATCCTGCACTTCACGTTCAGCTTTGCAGGGAAGATGGACTAAATTGGTGATAGTATTATACTCCTTATACTCTAAAATAGTCTGAATATCTCTATTTAATCCACGCATAAAATATGCAAGCATAGCTCCATTGTCCTCAACATCTAATCATGCCAGTTTGTAATTCGTGATAATATTCTTCTACAAAAAATCCTTCTTTTAAACGTTGTAATTATTGAAGTAATTCACACTGGTAATATGGTGAACCCAATGAGTATGCATAGCAATTTTCAAGCAGCCCAAGTAGTTGGAATATTAGCATGATATATTCTACAATGTTTAGACCACCAAACACAAGCAAACGTAGTGAATGAACAAACAGCAACAGCAACACGTCTATCCTCGGGAAATTCTAACCATGTAAAACGTTGTTCTATTTCTAACTCCCATGTAAGATATATATCAGGAACATATCTACCATCGAATGTAGGAATATTCAATTTAAATATAGGGAGATGGTCATGATCCCGTACATGAGGGTGTGGTGCAGCCCTACCATTGGGATAGTATCCATGTGGATGACGTGGTGCTTGTGGTGGTGGTTGTCCCTCATGCTGATTTGGAGCAACCTCTCCCTCATCATTGCAATCACCATCATAATCCGCATTCTGCTCAACAACAGTAGCAACAACAGCCACATCCACAGAAGTAGTAACAGTAGCAACGACACAGAAAATCTAGCCTTGGTCGAGAGGCACACATTGCGCTCGTCCCACGAAATTCGGGCGTTATTGATCTTGTTGTTGTTGTTGGAGTGGGACATTAGCTGCAGCTAGTGGTGGTAGAAGTGAAAGCACCTCACTGAATTTAGCATCAAGCTTGGCGTCGACCATCTTCTCCAAACCATGTAGCTTCTCCAAGGCCTCTTCAAGGTTGTTCATGATGTCTTGTACCTGTCACCCATCATTTGCTGAAATTTATCATGGAGCTCCTTGTTGTTCATTCCCTTCCAGTCGATCTCGTCAGCTTGTGATCCTGGCATAGTTAGCAACAATAGGAACCACAAGAATATGAACCTACAGACTACTAGGAAGTGATGGTGGTGGTGGTGTGTCACAAATCCGTCAAGAAAATCTTAAATTATTACTAGTTCTTACCCAGCAGCAGGCGGTCATTGGCAACCATTGTAGTAAAAACTCTCAAAGCTTGGATAGAGCGATTTCCACGTGGTGCCAAAAACATGACGTAGACGTATGTGGAGCCGGGAAGGCATATAATATGGTAGCAAAAAGGGTCAACAATAATCAGTTCAAAGATGCAAAGTTGAAAAGACGCGCAACGATGATATCGTGCTGGTCCTAGGCTAAAGTATGCTAGAGACGCGAGCCTAAAACACTAAAAAATCACGGCGATGTACATAAACAAGGAAGAGCACACTCTGTAAAAAAAAAGTATCTTGTTTTTGGCGCCTCTATTTTTATGCTCTTTTTCCAGAAAATCACTATAATTGCGAGTGTCTCAAAAATCTTCTAAAGATCTAAAAACATGATAGGCACGAAAAAAGATTGTCTAATTTTTTTTGGACGTCCGGATCAAAAACAGGAAAGTGCTCAAAAAAATATATATAACTGACTATCTCAAAATGCTCTACTACACCTAAAATAGGATAGCCAACAAATTTGACCGTGTGTTTTTTGAAATTTTTGGACTATTTTTTTAAATCACCCTCGGCCACGAACACACAACAATTGATCAAATTCGAAACCTACTGTAACAGCCCGAGACCGACGCTCCAGAAGATTCTTCTTTTATTTCGTTGTCGCCGTGTGATTAGATTGTTTGTCGCATTCATCATCGCATCATCTGCATCGCATCGGCACTCTGTTGTCGTCAGTTTCAAACTTGCATCCGTTATTAGTTACCGGTTCTCACTGTTTTGTCGTTCACCGTTTTGAGACAAACCACACACGCACACGCCCACGGCATCGTTAAAATAGTGTTTTTAAAAGTGTGTGTAAAACTTTCTCGGATTGGGTTGAAAGTTGGTGTGCGGTGTTCATATAGTGTAGGTAGGCCGCCTGTCAATTTTCGTCGCAATCGGAGTTCGTTTGATACCCAAACTATTAAACCTATAGCGGCACTATAGCCGATCAACGTGGGACATTTTTGTTTATAAAACTCCGCCTAGCCCCTGTGCACAATGCACAGACCCTATGCGCAACCCAGCCCGAAACTCTCCCCCCCCAGCCCAAAAGTACTGTCGTGGCCGTTGGATCCGGTTCAACCCCGTTTTATCGCAAGCCGTCATCAGTTTTTCAAAAGGACCCCCTAGCCTATTTTTCCGCGACCGTTTGATTTGGATGGAGGGCTAATTAGACCCCATTTAGAAATAGTGGCTATTTATATACGAATGTAGTCTAATCCTACCCAAACCCTAGCTAACCAATTCCCTCCCGACAGCGTCGCCGCCCCACCTGGTTTTTTCCATCGAGCCACTAGCAATCGTATCCTCGTTCCTCCTGCCCGATCCAGCCAGCCAACCGCACAGGTAGCTAGCCGAGAACAGTTGTGACAGCCCGAGACCGACGCCCCAGAAGATTCCCCTTTTATTCCGTTCTCGTCGTGTGGTTCGTTTGTCTATCGCATACATCATCGCATCATGCGCATCATCTGCATTGCATCGGCACTCTGTTGCCGCCAGTTTTCAAAACTTGCATCCGTTATTAGTTGTTGGTTCTCTCCGTTTCGCCGTTGACCGTCTTGAGCCCGACCACACACGCACGCGCCCGCGGCATCGTCAAAACCTTGTTTTTAAAAGTGTGTTTAAAATATTCTCTGATTGGGTTGAAACTTGGCGTGCTGTCTTATTTAGACGTAGGTAGGCCGACTGCCAAATTTCGTCGTAATCGGAGTCTGTCTGGTACCCGAACGGTCGACCGTAGCGGCACCGTCTTTGGTTATTCGTTGGACGTGTTTCGGTGTTTTAAATCACGTTGCCGGGCTTGCTATTTCCCTCTCATCTCCGCCCAAGCCACTCTACACGGCCTAACCTAACCTTAGGGCATTTCCGAAGCGTCCGATCAAGATCGGAGGGTCCAAAAACGCCCCATTTGGCAAACCCTAGCCCCAATTGCCTATAAATGGACACCCCCATGTCCAGAAATGGCCTTCTCCCACCTCTGCCTCGAAATCCGTGCCACCCCACCAAACCCTAGCCGCCACTTGGTCAGCCCCCGTCTCCCTCAGCAGCGGCTGAGGCCCGCCGAGCCCATTGCGGCATCGCCCCCTGCCTGCCCCGAGCCGCCTCTGCCCCGGTCGCAGGTGCAGATCCCGAGCGCCGCCGTCATCGCCCGCGCGCGGCTCGAGCTCCTCCGCGCCAGCAACGCGCCCTGCGCCTCCTGGAGAGACGTCGTCGCCTTGCCCCGCGTGAAGCCGCGGCCCTACGCAGCCGTCGCGCCTCCCTGCTCGTGCTCTGCGGCCGCCCGCGGCCGTGCCCCTCCGTTCGTCACCCCGACGGATCCCAGCCGTCCTCGCCGCATGCCGCCGCCCGACAGCCTCCATGCCAGTCGCGTCCCCTCGCTCCCCGTGTAGCAGCCCGCCGCCAGGAGCCACCGCCGTCGCCTGTGCCCTCGGTCCCAATCGGGATCGGGAGGACGAGGCAACAAGCGCGCCCCTCGCTCGCCCCTCCTGCTCGCGTGGGCCAGCACCCCATAGCCCAGTCGGCCTCCACCAAGCCACCTCTCCCCGAGCAGGCCGGTTCAATTCGGCTCAAGGTGAGCAGCCCCCCACCCGACCCCTCTATTGAGCGTCGTGCATGTTTTATTAAACTGCGCTGTCGTGGTTTTGTCACAGCAGATGTCCTCGTGAAAGGACTTAGTACTGGAGCCATCGCGCCTTGGTGGCGACTCAAAGGGGTTAAACGGGAGGAACACGGCGATTTACCCAGGTTCGGCCCCTCGAGAGGAGGTAATAGCCTACGTCCTGCTTTGTGTGTATTGATGTGGATTCGATTACAAGGGAGGCGTAACTCGCCTAACCTAGCACTCGATGATTTTCTACCCCCCCCCCCTCCTCCTTAAGACTCGCCTTTATATATAGGTCGAGGCTTTAGGGTTTACAAGAGTCCCTTCCTCCTTACAAATCGTGACCATTGTAGTCTCTAAGTCGCCGTCCTTCAAAACCCGGAGACCTTCCAGAAATCATAACCGTCCCGCGGCCTTGAACCGCCCAGGCTGAAGCCCAAATAACCTAAAGGATGAATCGCCTTACTGGTAACCCGGCCCATCTTGGGCGGGTCACTTAATAAGTAATATCCCCAACATTAGGCCCCAGATTGACTTGAACTTTCACGCCAATGCTTCCGCTCAGTTGAAGGTGATTCACTCCTTCGTCTTTCTCCATACGTCAGAAATTGTAACTCGCCATCTGGCACTGAAAAATCTTTGAGTCGCCAAACCATTTCCTGTTGGCATCTTCTTATCCCTCGATTCTCGGGAAAATTAACATAATCCCAACGGATCTTTAGTGCATCGTTATCCCAAAATCTTCGGACGTCATCATGGCGAATCTTTTTATTCCCCAACGGTTCCCGCTAACGGCGCCTCGATTCCAGCGCCCGTCCTGATAAATAGACGGAAGGGACAGGGCTGGCGCTTCCCACCTACCAGTCTCGTCAGTCCCCCCCCCCATTATCACAGCAAAAGGCCTCATCGCTTCCCGAGGGCTCCGCCGCCAGCCGCAACTTCCGCCCTCGTCCGAGAAGCTTCAGCGCCGCCCGCAAGTCGTTGCCATCGTCAAGCTTCGCACCTCGGACGATCCGTCCGCCGCGATTGTCCATCGCATCATCACCGACCACCTCGTTGCTCGCCTCGAACTCTGCCGCCGCCGAAGATCTCTTCGTTCGTCGGGACCCCCGCGCTTCTTCAACGATCTCCGTCACCACCGGCCTTCTTCGATCGACAGCATCGGGTTAGGCCTTCATTCACCTTCTTAGGAGTAGGTTCATTCCTTGCTTGTGCTTTCGCCATTGCCGTAGCTTCGAAGCTTTTCGCTCACAGTTATTCATCTCCCTCGAATCGATTAGTCCGAGCACCGATAGGGTAGCCAGTGCCCTGAATAATTTTAATTATCCGTTGTACTCGCGAATTTTTGAACACAATGTCTTCACCAAACGAGGGGCGTCACTTGATAATAAATTGTTCATGCCCAGTTATATTCGTAGGTTTTCACATCTTTTTGGTAGATCCATTCCTCATTTACTGTTTACGAAAAGTCGTTTGTAGCCTTCATCCCCCCTTAGTGCTTCAGAACGAATAGATTTTACCATCCGCAGAAACGTAGCCTTTGGGAATAACCCTACTTCCATAAGTCGCCATAGCAACCCAACCCGGCCTCTTGGTCTAGCGGGTTAAATGAACCGATTCCATCCCATATAGTAGATGTTCAAGACATGTAATATCATACTTTTACCTACTTGTAGCATGGGCACCGTCTTCAAGAGTGACTGGCTTCCTACCAAGGTCGATGACGCTGTCTTAGCTAATTATGTGAAAGCGGGCTGTTTGGATCCTCAAGATGTCATTGGATGGCGCAGCGGGTTGGGAGAAGATCTCCCTAATCCCAAAGAAGGGGAAATAGTAGTTTTTGTTGAACATTTGGAACGGGGTTTTAAGCCGCCCGGATCGAAATTTCTTAGGGACGCTTTGACCTTCATGAACGTCCAACTCCAGGATCTGGGACCCAATTCCATAAGCAATTTGAGCCAGTTCCAAGTTCTTGGCGAAGCTTATCTGTGGATCGAGCCTTCTGTCCCTCTATTCTGGCATTTTTTTCATCTGAATCGCCAGACGGAATTCCACAATGGCCCCAGTTTGGAACTCGGCGGCGTCAACGTCCAGTGCCGTAGGGATAGTCCGTTCCCTTCACTCATCATGCCTAGCCATCCCAACGGTTGGGGCGAATCTTGGTTTTATTGTCAAGAGACGTCCCCTGCTGGTGAGAATAAGCTTCTGGGTTACAGGCCAACCCGCCTTCCGGTCAATTTCAAGCTCCCAGACAAGCTCACCGAGGAAGAAGAGTCGGAGTTCATCCCAATATTATCTGAACTGAGATCCCTGACGAACAATGGTCTTACCGGGGTTGACCTCATCCGCTGCTGGGTCGAATGGCGGATCCTTCCTCTGAGCCGCCGAGGTGGTCTGATGTGTGAGTTTGACGGCACTCTGGATCATCCTCAATGCTACTTTCACACAGCATTAACAGAAAAAGACATTGTTGCCATCATCAAAAAGTTGACCGGCGAGCCTACAGGAAAGTGCGGCCAAATCGGCCTTAAGCCCTTTTGCAAGATTAACCCGGCGCCCAAGGTAACCAAAACTGACCCGCCCTTGGTATTTATCCCTTCTGTTTTATTGCCATCATGATTTCATAATATATACCTTTCCAGAAAGGCGATAATTTCTGGTCCAGGAGACCTAAAAAGCAAGCCATGAAAACTGCTAAGCCGCCTTCTAAGAAAGCCAAGGGCAAAGGTAAATCTGCTGCGGCTGAGCCATCTGAAGTCGACGAATCCCAAGTCGGCGATGCACTTTCAGAGGTACAAAGCCGTCCTCTTTTCACTCGCCTCCTATCACTTTTGACCTTTTATTGGCATTGGTGTTGGCACCCACCGTGGGGCCTACGCACGGTGGAGTTGAGTTCTCAAAGGGAGCCCTACCAGGGTTTGGGAGTTATGCGACGGCGCTCATGACTCGGAGCCGCCGCGGGATAACCTACATCGACAACCAACGATGGGGACCTGAAGCGAATTCTCTCAAATCGGGCTACAGGGTCCCCTTCGGCAAGATCAACATCTTCATCGGCATGATCGGATCATCCGTTCCTGAGCCGGACATCTCCACCGACATCGTCGAGCCGTCCAGGTACGTCCTCCCAGTCATAACACAGAATCTAACGCGCCCGGTCTTTGTGGGGTTCACGCAGGGATCAGAAGAGCCAGAACACGTGGCGACTCAGGAGGTTACCCCGGTCAACTCTGACGATGAGTCATCCATGGGCAATTCAGATTCCATCCGGTCTCTCCATGGAGACGATCTCGGAGGCTTGTCACTGGCCATGGATCCGAAAATCCTTGATCGAACCCGCCGCCAGATCGCCATCTACATGGCTGGGGCAACTCAACCCGCACAAAACCCCACCGGAGGCGATGGGACCGGCGGGACATCCAGAAGTGCGTCCGCAGTCCTGGTGGATTTAGCGGCGGAAATCACGAGACTTATGTCAACTCCCCTCACGCCAGAGAACCAAGAGGAGATAAATGCAGAGTTAGCAAAGCTGAGAGAGGCGATGGAAAAGGCCCATCAGGATGCTGAGATGGAGTCCGCCAGGATCGAGACTCGACAAGCCCAAATCACGGCCGAAAGGATGCGATTGAACACTGACAACTGGCGGCTCGAAAGACAGCAGCGCGCGTCCGACGCCGTCCATCAGCGGAGACACCAGGGTCGCCTACCCCATGACCTCAACCCGACCCGCCTGTTCGACACTCCTCGAACCCCCGGGATGGGAGCTGCCCCAGTAGGAGGGCCGGGCCGCCCACCTAACCCGCCGGTTTAGCCGACTGAGGGTCAAATTCCTCGTTTCCGGACCCCTCAAGGCGACTTCTCCAACCCGGTGGATAACGTGCTTGCCGCAACTCGCCATTTGGAGTCTCTTCCGATTCGCGGCAACACCCCAGCTGAGATTGAAGCGAGGAACGCCATCGAGATGTTGAAAACAGCGGTGGTTCAAAACGCACAGTTCTCACACAGCCTTGAGAGATTGCACTCCACCCCTCAGGCGAGCTATACCAGGAGTAGGCCGGAGGATCGGCCAGCCGTAAACAGTGGCCCGCGACACTTCCCGCAGAACAACCCGCCCGAGCGGAACCCGCCGGGCAGAGATCTCCCCAACATTCAAGACGCCCAGGCCCCCCTTGCAGGGACCGGAGGGCAAGTTGGGGTACCGTGTTTGTCCCTAGCCCTTCGGAACGAAAGAATGCCCAAGGATTTCAAAGGACCGAGAAAGGTGCCTAATTACACACCAGATCTCGAACCAACATCATGGATCGAGGGCTATGAGATTGCCATGGACATGCTCGACGTAAATGAGGCGGTTTGCGCCAGATATTTCACCATGATGCTCGAGGGATCGGCGCGCACTTGGCTGAAAAACTTACCTCCCAATTCTATCCAGTCCTGGGCCGAGCTGAAAGAGCGTTTTATCAAAAACATCCGGGGAACCTGTAAACGATCGATGACGATCGTCGACTTACAACACTGCGTACAACGCCCGGATGAGTCGGCACACCATTGGTCACGGCGGGTCGCAGAAATTATTCATTCATCATATGGTATCACGGCAGCACAAGCTGTGCTTATCCTCGAGCACAACTGCCACTATGAACCATTGGTCCAGAAATTGGGGCGACTCAAATGGAAAGTTCGGGACATGGGCGAACTGATGGACACCCTCACTAGGTATGCCGAGGCCGATGATACCAAGGATCCCGGCGAGGATGGTAAGGGTAACTCGCCCAAAAAGGGCGATTTGACAAAAAATTACACCCGTTTCCAGGGCCGCAACCGTCACAATCAGGGGACCAACGGCAAGCGTAGGCCACGGGAGGAGCCCTCGGATTTGGTTGCCAACACCAATGCCAATGACGGCAAAAAGAAGAATCGAGGTTTCAGTGGGAAAAGGCCGCGTAATTATGAAGAGCTGCTCAAAGGCCCTTGCCCGCACCACGCCACGGCCGACGGCCCGGCGGGCCACTCTTGGGAGAACTGTTTCGTGATGCAAGAATTTCGGGCGGAGGCAATCAAGAAGAGCCAAAACGAAGATCCGAACCGGCGCCAGGACCAACTCGCCGCGCCCAACCAAAGGCAGAACCCCTTCGGTGGCTTTCCCGAACAGGGGGCTCAGGGAGGCCCGCAACCAGGCGGCGGCCAGTACCCGGTGCACCACCAGCGGCGGTACAACCCGTCGGGAGTTTTCCAGCAGCCGCCCCCACAGGGGGCTCCACAGGACCAGGATGACAACGGGGGCTTCCGCAACAATCCCAAACAGCTAAGTAATGGGCAGTACCACGTTTTCACCACTAATGCTTGCAGGCGTGATAAAAAAGGTAAATCACCGGGCGTACAGCGTAACTGAGCCAGCGATTCCCAGATATCTCCACTGGTCCGAGCAGACCATAACATGGAGCAGAGAGGATCACCCTCCAAGAATAGATAACCCGGGCGACCTGGCATTAGTCGTGGCTCCCCAAGTGGGGGGTTACACCCTGTCAAAGGTATTAATGGATGGTGGCAGCAGCATTAATATCCTATACTTCGACACCTTCCGGAGGATGAATCTATTGGAGAAAGACTTGATGCCTTCAACCACGGTTTTCCACGGCATTGTCTCGGGCAAGTCGGCTTATCCCATAGGCCGGGTCAGGCTCTCAGTAGCGTTTGGAACTGCGCATAATTACAGGTCGGAGTCTCTAATCTTCGAGGTGGTCAAGCTGAAAAGCCCGTACCATTTGTTGTTCGGACGACCGGCTTACGCCCGCTTCATGGCCCGCCCGTGCTACATCTACCTCAAGCTCAAAATGCCTGGTCCTAAAGGACCCATCACGATTGATGGAGATAGAAGAATCGCAAAGGAGTGTGAGGAAGGGGACGCGGCTTATGCGGAAGTCGCCTGTGCCGCGGAAGAGCTCAAACATCATCGGGCCAATGTTGACCCGGCAGACATGTCACCTCTCAAGAAGCCGACTACAGATTCTGAGTCGCCCCTCAAGTTCAAACCGACGGATGATACTAAGACAATCGATTTCGTTCCTGGCGATTCATCCAAGCAGTTCACCATTGGGACGGGTCTGGACCCCAAATAGGAAAGCGCGCTCATCGAATTCATCCGTGAGAATCGGGACATCTTCGCATGGAAGCCCTCTGACATGCCGGGTGTACCGAGAGAATTCGCTGAGCACCATCTTAATATTGACCCAAAATGCAAACCTGTCCAACAGTACCTTCGCAGATTTAACGAGGAGCGACGCAAGGCGATTGGAGAAGAAGTCGCCCGTCTTTTAGCCGCCGGGTTCATCGTGGAAGTATTTCACCCCAAATGGCTGGCTAACCCGGTGTTAGTACTCAAGAAGAATGGCACTTTCCGAATGTGTATTGACTATACGGATCTCAACAGAGCTTGTCCCAAAGATCCTTTCGCTCTTCCCCGCATCGACCAAATCATTGACTCGGTGGCAGGATGCGAACGATTGTGCTTTTTGGACGCCTATTCAGCTTATCATCAGATCAAGATGGCCGTGGAAGATCAGGAGAAGACGGCCTTCATAACCCCCTTCGGGGCCTTTTGCTATGTGTCCATGCCGCTCGGACTCAAGAGCGCAGGGGCGACTTATCAACGCTGCATCCAGAATTGTCTTCATAACCAAATTGGCCGCAACGTCCATGCTTATGTTGACGACATTGTGATCAAGACCCGCCGGGGGGAGACACTTTTGGAAGACCTTAAGGAAACCTTTGATAATTTACGAGTATATCAGATGAAGCTAAATCCTACCAAGTGCGTTTTTGGTGTACCTGCGGGAAAACTACTGGGTTTCTTGGTATCAGAGCGCGGCATCGAGGCTAACCCGGACAAAATTGAAGCGGTTACCTCTCTCGGGAAGCCGACGAATGTTAATCAAGTTCAGCGACTGGCGGGCCGCATTGCGGCTCTAAGTCGTTTCGTGAGCCGCCTTGGGGAAAAGGCGATTCCTCTTTACCAATTGTTGAGGAAATCCGACCGATTCGTATGGACAGAGGAGGCAGACGAGGTGCTTCAGGCCTTGAAACATCAATTGGTTAACCCGTCGGTCCTGGCAGCCCCAACTAAAAAGGAGCCTATGCTCCTGTATATCGCGGCAAATTCCAAGGCGGTCAGCGTGGCTGTGGTCGTCAAAAGAAAGGAGGAAGGAAAGGAATACCCGGTGCAACGTCTGGTATACTTTATCAGTGAGGTGTTAACTCTTTCCAAACAGCGATACCCGCATTGGCAAAAACTGGTCTATGGGGTGTTCATGGCGAGTCGAAAGCTTAAACATTATTTCCAGGAGCACCCGATCACTGTGGTCAGTTCCGCCCCTCTCGGTGACGTCATCCAAAATCGGGAGGCAACAGGGCGAATCGCCAAATGGGAAATAGAGCTTGGGTCTCATCACATACAATATACCCCCCGCACAGCCATCAAATCCCAGGCACTAGTCGATTTCGTTAACGATTGGACGGAACTTCAGGTTCCGAAAGATCGGCCTGACCTTACCAATTGGACTATTTACTTTGATGGATCCAGGCAGTTGGAGGGCTCGGGGGCTGGTGTGGTGCTGATATCCCCTCAAGGAGATAAGTTCTGTTATGTTCTCCGACTCATGTTTCCCTGCACGAATAATGCGGCGGAATATGAAGCTCTGCTTCACGGTTTGCGACTGGCAAAAGAGATGAACCTAACCCGAGTCAGATGTTTTGGGGATTCAGATTTGGTGGCGCAACAGGTTTCGGGTACCTGGAACTCTCGGGATCCTATGATGGCGGCTTACAGACGAGCTGTATCTGATGTGGCGGGCTATTTTCATGGATATCAGGTGGATCATGTTGATCGGCGACTCAACGAAGCAGCTGATGCCCTCTCGCGACTCGGCTCACAAAGAAAACCGGTCCCCCCGAATGTTTTTTTGGATATCTTGCATAAACCATCTGTGGCTGTACCCACGGAGGAGGAGTTGGCGATACCAGATCCCGAGTCTCAACTCGTGGCGGCTCTCCATGTCACTCCGGACTGGGTTCTTCCTTATCTGGCTTATCTCACTCGCGGCGAATTACCCACTGATGAGGTTTTGGCTTGCCAGATCGTTCGACGTAGCAAATCCATGGTCATCATTAATGGCGAGTTATATAAACGGAGTGCTTCTGGGGTCTTTCAACGGTGTGTTTCCTCCGAGGAAGGATGCGTGATCCTAAATGACATTCATTCTGGAGACTGCGGGCATCACGCCGGGTGACGTTCTTTGGTATCAAAGGCTTTTCGACATGGTTTCTTTTGGCTGACGGCTCATGCAGATGCGGAAGACATAGTACGGCGGTGCGAGGGGTGCCAATGATATGGGAGACAGGCTCATGTGCCGGCTCAAGAATTGAGGATGATTCCCATTACTTGGCCCTTCGCGGTCTGGGGGCTGGACATGGTTGGTCCTTTTAAAATGTCCTCTAACAAGAAAACACATTTATTCGTGGCAGTTGATAAGTTCACTAAATGGGTTGAGCCGGAACCTATTGGAGCTTGCGATGCAGAGACAGCGGTCAAATTTCTGAAAAAACTGATTTTCCGTTTTGGGTATCCGCACAGTATTATCACGGACAATGGTACTAACTTGTCCCAAGGAGCGATGCTAGATTTTTGTCGTCGAGAACATATCCGGCTTGATGTTTCTGCAGTTGCTCACCCGCAGTCCAATGGGCAAGCAGAGCGGGCGAATCAGGAAATCTTGCGAGGGATTAAACCTCGGCTCATGGTCCCCCTGGAAAGGACTCCAGGGTGTTGGGTTGAAGAATTACCTTCGGTACTGTGGAGTATTCGGACCACCCCGAATCGATCCACGGGGTTCACTCCTTTCTTTTTGGTCTATGGAGCAGAAGTTGTCCTCCCTACCGACATAAGACATGATTCTCTTAGAGTCGCTGCATATGTGGAGCAAGATAATGAGCTGGCGCGTCAGGATTCCTTGGATGCCTTGGAAGAGGCGCGTGACCTAGCTGCGGCTCGTTCTGCTATCTACCAGCAAGATCTGCGGCGTTACCATAGTCGCCGGGTTAAGAGTCGGACTTTTCAGGAGGGCGACTTAGTACTTCGTCTGATACAAGGTCGGGCAGGTATGCACAAGCTATCACCCCCTTGGGGAAGGGCCGTTCGTCGTCACTAAAAACCTCCGCAATGGCTCTTATTATTTGATGGATCTTCGGCCTAATCGACCGACTACAGAGGCTGAGTCAACTCGCCCCTGGAATATTGCTCATTTGCGGCCTTACTACACTTGAGCTCTTAAAAGCTCCACGTTTTGTAAGTTTTCAGTTTCATTATGAAATAATAAAACACTCCTCGACTTGGGGGCTTCTTCGTTAAAAAAGTGCAAATTGTGTCATCCTGTTGCGACCTTATGAGCCGACAGAACATGCATTTAGGGTGGGTGCACGAGCTTTCTGACTCGCCTCCCCCTGTCGTGACCGTATGAGCCGACGAAACTTGCATTTAGGGTGGGTGCATGAGCTTTCTGACTCGCCTCCCCCTATCGCGACCGTATGAGCCGACGAAACTTGCATTTAGGGTGGGTGCACGAGCTTTCTGACTCGCCTCCCCCTGTCGCGACCGTATGAGCCGACGAAACTTGCATTGAGGGTGGGTGCACGAGCTTTCTGACTCGCCTCCCCCTGTCGCGACCGTATGAGCCGACGAAACCTGCATTGAGGGTGGGTGCACGAGCTTTCTGACTCGCCTCCCCCTGTCGCAACCGTATGAGCCGACGAAACTTGCATTTAGGATGGGTGCACGAGCTTTCTGACTCGCCTCCCCTTGTCGCGACCGTATGAGCCGACGAAACTTGCATTTAGGGTGGGTGCACGAGCTTTCTAACTCACCTTCCCCTGTCACGACCGTATGAGCCGACGAAACTTGCATTTAGGGTGGGTGCACGAGTTTTCTGACTCGCCTCCCCCTGTCGCGACCATATGAGCCGACGAAGTTACTTTTATTATGATTTTCCCCTTTCTACATACTTGTTGAATCTACCCGTAGTTCATTTGTTTTCACAGATGATGTTTTCAAAGTTTACGACAGGAGGGTGCTAAGATTTGTTTCATCCTTGGCGGATTAAGCATTATAGAAGATTCTTATAAAGGCGGGCCAAACATTTCAAGTCGCCTTAAAAAGCGATATAAGAATTTTTTTCTCGCAGGAGATGTCATCAAAAAATAGTACTGACTATTACATGGCTCGCAGGCCAAATTCAGGAACGTCTACTACGCTAAATCCTGGCGTGAGCTCTGACCAACTTCGATTTGTAAATTGCCCAATACCCAATTGCACCTGGCCAAAGCAGCAAAGTCGTCTTCGTCGGTCAAAATTGATGCCAAGTCTGCTTCCCAGTCGAAAGGATTCTTGGGTCGCCGAAGAATTAGGTGGTCACCACGAAGGTTGGCGGGCTGACTTTCTTATTCTTACTGTCATAAGCCGCCTGGTACTTCGTTAAATCAAGGCTTGCGGCGAGTCGAGTTGCAGCCAGCCGAGAATCCTTGACAACTTTCTGGTAATCCTCTTCAACAAATTCCGATCCATCGTCTTTAAGCTGAGGGAAGCCAGCGGCTACTTCTTCTAAATTGATCTCCGGGGCATACGCTAAGCAGCGACTCAGGGCAGTCAGGACACCTTTCCGGGCGGCTGACCGAGTTAACTCGCCAATCTGGGGAGGAAGTGTGGACAAACATCCAAGTACCTTCTTGATGGAAGTAATAGGCTCTTTGGCACCCATCACAGCTTTGACGGTCAACACACTGCCTGTGTACAGTTGCTCTGTCAGCGTATAAATCGCCTTCAGCATCAACACACAGTCTTCTTGCAGGTTGGCGATTTTTGGACCTGGAATATGATAATTAGTGACTTAACATCAGAAATTTGAGTACAAAAAAGGGGGGATAAGGTTGAAGATTTAGGTAAGGCTTACCAAAGATGGCTTGCGTCATGTTAGAGATATGACGTTTTAAGCCGGATAACTCCTGCTGAACAGTCACAAGCTTCGCTTCAGCTTTCTCTGCTCTCTTCAAAGCGGCGTTTTGGTCAGCTTGAGTTTTTTCTAACTCGGCTTTGAGTTTTTCCAGTTCGGCCAGAGCCAATTTATACTTCTCTTCCGACTGAGTTCGGGCGTCTTGTTGTTCAGCTAAGTTTTTCCTTAAATCGCCCAGCGCCAATTCGGTCTGAGCAAGGTTTTCCTATTGAAAGTTTAAAATAAAGACAAGTCTCAGAATTACTGCAAAGCAATATCCCTGACACTTGGGGGCTAATGTATAATTTTTTCAGGAGAAATTATACAGAAATCAAGACCCGGCTCATCTTTTTTATTGATGACCCGGCCCTTGGGGGTTACTCGTCGCGAAGCTTTTTCTAAATTTTCAAGACCCGGCTCATCTTTATACTAATGACTCGGCCCTTGGGGGTTACTGGTCGCGAAGCTTTTTCTAAATTTTCAAGACCCGGCTCATCTTTTTACTGATGACCCGGCCCTTGGGGGTTACTGGGAATAGTATAAGTATAACAAAGTTTACCTCATGTTTGTTGTTTAACATCTTTAGCAGATTTTTCTCCATCTCATAGCTCGCCTCCAGGCGACTTGCAAAGCCAGAACAAAGTTCCCTAAACTCCAGATTAGCATAGTCGGAAAGTTTCGCCTTGGAGAGCCCAGACTCGGGAATGGCCTGAGAGGAGGATGCTACATGTTTGGACAAAACTGTCGCTGCCGGCTTAGAAAAGCCAGAGCCAGTAATAACTACAGCATCTGGGTCTTCTGTTGTCATCAATGGGTTCGGCGATTTAGAGGCATCCATTGTTTCCTTCGGCGACTCAGGAAGATCCACTTGAATCGCAGGCTCAGCATGATCCGGATCGTCTTGAGTCGGAGTTGATTTCTTTGGAGGTTCTGAAGTTGCATCAGGAATTGATCCACTGGTTTTCCTTTTCTTGGCTTGTGCCCTAACAAAAGGGAATAAGCACGTTAAGGAATTGAAAAGATCGTTATTCTCAAAAGTCAAGGCAAGAGACTTACCCCGGAACTCGAATCATCGGTGGAAATGTTGACATCACTGAGTCGCCGGAAGTGGGAGGAGAATTCTGCAAGAATTATATATCAATAATACAGGCGGGTTACAAATGTGATCCAAAGAAGCACGAATAATGGTTACTCATAAAAGTACCTCGCTTGGCTTTCTTTTGTTCGTTGCTCGTAAACCAGATATCAGATCGCCAGAGTGACTTCGTGTCTTCCGGTTTGAGGCGTGCTGTGTTTTCTTCAGTAGGAAATTTGGGTCCAAATGAGCATTTGGATGTGAGAAGGGGACTTTCCCACATATTCGCCGGGCCGGCTTAGGAGGAGAAGGAGATGAATCGGAGGAAACAGAAATTACCTCAACAGAGTCTTCTTGGCTTTTGTTATCTTCATTCTATTACAAGGATAGAGAAAGATATAAATAAAAGGTCAAAAGTGATAGGAGGCGAGTGAAAAGAGGACGGCTTTGTACCTCTGAAAGTGCATCGCCGACTTGAGATTCGTCGACTTCAGATGGCTCAGCCGCAGCAGATTTACCTTTGCCCTTGGCTTTCTTAGAAGGTGGCTTAGCAGTTTTCATGGCTTGCTTTTTAGGTCTCCTGGACCAGAACTTATTGCCTTTCTAGAAAGGTATATATTATGAAATCATGATGGCAATAAAACAGAAGGGATAAATACCAAGGGCGGGTCAGTTTTGGTTACCTTGGGCGCCGGGTTAATCTTGCAAAAGGGCTTAAGGCCGATTTGGCCGCACTTTCCTGCAGGCTCACCGGTCAACTTTTTGATGATGGCAACAATGTCTTTTTCTGTTAATGTTGTGTGAAAGTAGCATTGAGGATGATCCAGAGTGCTGTCAAACTCACACATCAGACCACCTCGGCGGCTCAGAGGAAGGATCCGCCATTCGACCCAGCAGTGGATCAGGTCAACCCCGGTAAGACCATTGTTCGTCAGGGATCTCAGTTCAGATAATATTGGGATGAACTCCGACTCTTCTTCCTCGATGAGCTTGTCTGGGAGCTTGAAATTGACCGGAAGGCGGGTTGGCCTGTAACCCAGAAGCTTATTCTCACCAGCAGGGGACGTCTCTTGACAATAAAACCAAGATTCGCCCCAACACTTGGGATGGCTAGGCATGATGAGTGAAGGGAACGGACTATCCCTACGGCGCTGGACGTTGACACCGCCGAGTTCCAAACTGGGGCCATTGTGGAATTCCGTCTGGCGATTCAGATGAAAAAAATGCCAGAATAGAGGGACAGAAGGCTCGATCCGCAGATAAGCTTCGCAAAGAACTTGGAACTGGCTCAAATTGCTTATGGAATTGGGTCCCAGATCCTGGAGTCGGACGTTCATGAAGGTCAAAGCGTCCCTAAGAAATTTCGATCCGGGCGGCTTAAAACCCCGTTCCAAATGTTCAACAAAAACTACTATTTCCCCTTCTTTGGGGTTAGGGAGATCTTCTCCCAACCCGGTGCGCCATCCAATGACATCTTGAGGATCCAAACAGCCCGCTTTCACATAATTAGCTAAGACAGCGTCATCGACCTTGGTAGGAAGCCAGTCACTCTTGAAGACGGCGCCCATGCTACAAGTAGGTAAAAGTATGATATTAAATGTCTTGAACATCTACTATATGGGATGGAATCGGTTCATTTAACCCGCTAGACCAAGAGGCCGGGTTGGGTTGCTATGGCAACTTATGGAAGTAGGGTTATTCCCAAAGGCTACGTTTCTGCGGATGGTAAAATCTATTCGTTCCGAAGCACTAAGGGGGGATGAAGGCTACAAACGGCTTTTCGTAAACAGTAAATGAGGAATGGATCTACCAAACAGATGTGAAAACTTACGAATATAACTGGGCATGAACAATTTATTATCAAGTGACGCCCCTCGTTTGGTGAAGACATTGTGTTCAAAAATTCGCGAGTACAGCGGATAATTAAAATTATTCAGGGCACTGGCTACCCTATCGGTGCTCGGACTAATCGATTCGAGGGAGATGAATAACTGTGAGCGAAAATCTTCGAAGCTACGGCAATGGCGAAAGCACAAGCAAGGAATGAACCTACTCCTAAGAAGGTGAATGAAGGCCTAACCTGATGCTCTCGATCGAAGAAGGCCGGCGGTGACGGAGATCGTTGAAGAAGCGCGGGGGTCCCGACGAACGAAGAGATCTTCGGCGGCGGCGGAGTTCAAGGCGAGCAACGAGGTGGTCGGTGATGATGCGATGGACAATGGCGGCGGACGGATCGTCCGAGGTGCGAAGCTTGACGACGGCAACGGCTTGCGGGCGGCGCTGAAGCTTCTCGGACGAGGGCGGAAGTTGCGGCCGGCGGTAGAGCCCTCGGGAAGCGATGAGGCCTTTTGCTGTGATAATGGGGGGGGGACTGACGAGACCGGTAGGTGGGAAGCGCCAGCCCTGTCCCTTCCGTCTATTTATCAGGACGGGTGCTGGAATTGAGGCGCCGTTAGCGGGAACCGTTGGGGAATAAAAAGATTCGCCATGATGACGTCCGAAGATTTTGGGATAACGATGCACTAAAGATCCGTTGGGATTATGTTAATTTTCCCAAGAATCGAGGGATAAGAAGATGCCAACAGGAAATGGTTTGGCGACTCAAAGATTTTTTCGGTGCCAGATGGCGAGTCACAATTTCTGACGTATGGAGAAAGACGAAGGAGTGAATCACCTTCAACTGAGCGGAAGCATTGGCATGAAAGTTCAAGTCAATCTGGGGCCTAATGTTGGGGATATTACTTATTAAGTGACCCGCCCAAGATGGGCCGGGTTACCAGTAAGGCGATTCATCCTTTAGGTTATTTGGGCTTCAGCCTGGGCGGTTCAAGGCCGCAGGACGGTTATGATTTCTGGAAGGTCTCCGGGTTTTGAAGGACGGCGACTTAGAGACTACAATGGTCACGATTTGTAAGGAGGAAGGGACTCTTGTAAACCCTAAAGCCTCGACCTATATAAAAAGGCGAGTCTTAAGGAGGAGGGGGGTAGAAAATCATCGAGTGCTAGGTTAGGCGAGTTACGCCTCCCTTGTAATCGAATCCACATCAATACACACAAAGCAGGACGTAGGCTATTACCTCCTCTCGAGGGGCCGAACCTGGGTAAATCGCCGTGTTCCTCCCGTTTAACCCCTTTGAGTCGCCACCAAGGTGCGATGGCTCCAGTACTAAGTCCTTTCACGAGGACATCTGCCGTGACAAAACCACGACATGCGCCATGCCCATGTTCGGCCCATGTAGACAGATTCGACCCGAGTGGATTTTATTACTTGTGATTTATTTTATTTCAGGGATATTAGATATTTCAAACGCCCGTAGAAAATTAACCGTGGATCGGATCGCAATGACTTAAATATGTAACTCGTGTAGAATTTCACATAGATTATGATTTTACAACTTGCATGCATGTTTGGAGTGGTTTGACCCACCGTATGCCTAGATTTGCGTGTTGTCCTAATAGGGAATTATTCCGTAGCTACTTTTATGCGTGTACGGATTACTTAAATACCATAGATGAAACGTTCGTGTTGTTTGGGACCCTTTGCCATGTATTTTAGAGTAGTTGTTTGCATTTTTGTATGTAGGTTCCGTCGCTAGTTTGCCATATCGTGTTTAGGACATATTCTCGCATATACGTGTGGCGATATTTTTATTTTGCAATCCCATATATTATACATGTTTTCGGGGTAGAAAAATCCATAGAATTTAACTCTGCATTTAGTTTTAGCTTTCGAGCACGTTAGTGCGCGTGATATTTTGCCATGTTGCCCTTTTGTTTATTTTGTGGGATTTATTCTATGCATGATATGAATGAGTTGTCAATTAGAGATATGTCGTTCGATGTGTAGGCTAGCCTCTGGTAATTTTGGTTGCAATAGAAATCCATGTTTAGGTGTTGTTTGCTTGTTCTCAACATGTTAGAAAATAGTGATGATTTGGAGATGTTGAAATATTTCTAAGTCTGAAATCTGTTATATTTTGTTGTTGTCTTGCCATGAGTTTTGCTAGTGATCTGTAGCTCTTTTGAGGTTGGTGAAATGGAGTTAGTTGTAGTCCTTAAGATTCTCTAGCATGCTGTGATTTTTCATTTCATTCGGAGCCCTGTAGCATATAGTTGTGCTACTGTCAATATGCCTTCAGATTGAAAACTGCACTGTTAAAACTGATTTTTTTCACTAAGTCTGAAACTGTGTGTGAGATGCCATTTTGTGACTTCTTTTCCTAGTTATCCATGCTTCCATGATAGTTGTATTTAGTAGGGTGTTGTAGTTCATCTTGACCACTATTGCCTCATATCTTGTTTGAGCCTTTTAGATTTATGTAGCTTGTTGTTTTGGGGTGTAGAAATGCCATGTTGCTGTTTTGGGAAGATTGTAGTGATTTCTTGTTTAGCTTGTAGTTGTTGAATCGTTGCTCCGTTTTGATCGTGTCCTATATGAAACTTGCTCAGAATCTTGTGTAGTTTCATATTTTATTGTTGCCTTGGTTTGTGATGCTTGTGACTGTCGTTGCACACATATTGCATTCATGCCATCATATCTTGCGTTGTCCGTATCTTTTGAACCATAGCTCCGTTGGAGATGTTCTCTATGTGTAAATTGATTGGAACGACGTGTAGAATCACATGAACCTATTTATTTTGCTGTTTAACAAATATTAAAACATGTTAGTTCAGATCTGGACAGAATTATAAATTAACGTGTGGGGTCATCTCGGATATGCTATGTGTTGTTTCCGACCTCATTTAAAATGCCTAGATAGATAGCTTAGTTACGCTTCATCTCTTGCCATGTTTAACCACATTTAATATTTCCGTGTACCTAATCGGGATAGAACTAAATAATTGGTATGTGGAGTTTCGTCAATATGCAACTCTTTGCATATTGAACTTCACTTAATGTGTAGTGTTTGATTGTTGTGAATTGCCATGCCATGTCTTGCATATATTCAACTGATCATTCATCATATGTGGATTGCATCTTGTCGTGCATGTGCCGTGGTGAATATCTGTGTTGATGCTTGTTTTCGGTTTGCCTCGTCTCGATAGAGTTCCGCAAGCGTGTCAGAAAGTGAGGACCCGTTCGACTACATTGGTTCGTCTGCTTCATGGGGTCATTCTTCTTCCAAGCGGGATCTCAGGCAAGATGGCCATTCCCCCAGATATCATTACTATCATTGCCATGCTAGTTTTATCGTTTCTATCGCTATGTCTCGTTGCCTACCACATGTTAAATATCAGCCTCTCAACATACCATGAAAACTTTCAACCTGTTCACAACCTAGCAAACCACTGATTGGCTATGTTACCGCTTGCTTAACCATGTGTTAGCATTGCTATTTGCAGGTGTAGTTCCTTCCATGTGATAACATGGGTTCCTTGTTATATCACCATATTAATTGCTATTTAATTTAATGCACCTATATACTTGGTAAAAGGTGGAAGGCTGGCCTTTCTAGCCTGGTATTTTGTACCACCTTTCCCCTCTTAGTTTCGGCTACCGGTGTTATGTTCCATAATTGAGCGCTCCTAACACGATCGGGGTTGTTTTGTGGACCCCCTTGATAATTCGTTTTAGATTAAGACTGGTCTGGCAATGCCCAACATTGGTACTATATTTGCCCAACATAATAATTTTGTTAATATTGAAAAGCATAGGGAGTTAGCGCTACCCGAGGAGTAATTCAACATAATACAGGGATGGCTAGTGCTGATGGTGCTGGACCAAAACAGAGCATTGTGCGGGGCCAACCGAGGGCAACTTGGGTGATTTCTATCAGGCCACCCTACGCGTCGCTCATCCGTCGTGTCCTGAGAACGAGATACGTGGCTCCTATCGGGATCGTCGACACGTTGGGTGGCCTTGCTGGATTAGTTTTACCTTTTACGAAATATCTTGTGGATCAAAATTCCGGTGAAACTTTGGTTATCTCAAAGTTGAGGTTTTCCACTAAGGAGTCCCATGAAATCGCGAGTTTCGTGATCGATGATTTCTATGCGGCTTGTGGTAATTTGTGATGGACTAGTTGGAGCACCCTTGCATGGTTAAATCTTTCGGAAAGCCATGCCCGCGGTTATGTGGCAACGTGGAAACTTTGTTTAACACTAGTTCTAGATAACTTGAAGTTAACTTAATTAAAATATGCCAACTGAGTGCGTAACCGTGAATGTTTGTTTCTCGAGTCCCTTCTCCGATCGAGGACACGGTGGGGTTATGTTTGACGTAAGTAGGTGTTCAGGATCATTCATTTGATCATCAGTAGTTCACGTCCGTTATGCGTAAATCATCCCCCTCTTATTCTTGTAATCGTAAGTTAGCCACCAAATAAATGCTTAGTCGTTGTTGCAACCTCACCACTTAACCACACCTCATCCATTAAGCTTTGCTAGTCTTGATTCCTTTGGAAATGAGATTGATGAGTCTCCTATGGCTCACAGATTACTACAACACCAGTTGCAGGTACAGGTAAAGGATATTAAGACCTGAGCGGGATGATTGTTCTGTGGAGTTTCTTATTCTTTATTCTTCGTCGATCTAGGATGGGTTACAGGCCGGCAGCCTGGGATAGCAAGTTGGACGTCGTTCTTTTATCATTTGTTTTCGTCCGTAGCCGGACCCTGCTCTTCTTCATGATGATTACGTATTGTACTGATGTGACTCCGATGTAGCTTGTGGCGAGTGTAAGCCAATTCCATATACTCTTCTCTTCAGTACATGTACTTGTAGCAATATCCATTCTTGCAAAACGACGAGATGCGCTTCTATCCCTGTCGAGGCCCTCGTGCCAAAATAAGGATAGGGTCGCATCTTGGGCGTTACACCAGGCTCGTGCCCGAGCTCTCTCTAGCACCCGCCCCCGACCACGGCCGATCGCGTCCCCCCTGCTGGTCACCGGCCAGCCGCCGCCCGAAGCCGCGTGCATCCGCTCGAAGCCGCCATGCTGCAGCTCCTCCCATGGCCACCGATCTCATGTTGCACCCCGTCGTCGCCACCTTGGTCCATCGTCGTCGTCCAGCCCCCCAGGTCCGGCCGCTCCGACCGTGCAACCCCCGAATTCGGTCGGTCCCTCGCAAGAGGACGTCATCTCGCACCCGGAGGCGTCGGATCCCTCCATGTGTGCCCCGTCCCAGACCTCCAGCGCCCTGCATACGACCCTCCGCCGCTCGTTGCTTGTTGTGTTCCGCCACCCGCTCCTGTTGTCGTTGGTGCGTGTTCGACCGTCTCGTGCGTCCTCCAGCACGCCTTGCAGGCCGCCTTGCCGCAGCCTCCCTGCATTGCTGCTCGAGCACCAGCGCCGTCAAGGGCCTCTCATGACCATGCATTTTTTGGCTGCCATTAGTCGCTGCACCCAGGGCCTCTGTTGCATGCTCCTGTGCCCCCTTGGTCGTTTCCATGAGCAGTTGCACCATCGAACGGGGCCATGATGTAGCGACCCGACTCAAAACGAGTCAAGCCTCTCTGTTTCTGTGCCATCCCTGGATCAGTATGCTGGCACACACAGTACATCAATGTATATATCAAAGTGCAATCACATGTAAATAGCGTAAAACTGATATATACCTTAATTATTTCAGCGGAAGCAGTCAAGGGAGTGGAGTCCCAATAAACACCAACGGCAAGTTGAGTGTAGACCGTAACCCTGAATCGTACTCTTACTCGTCGAAGAAAAGTATCTGCAACATAAGACGTTGCAGCCGTGTAGGTCAGCATATTGAATATGCCGGCAAGTCACATAAGAGAGGGGTGAAAAGTAATCATCTATACTATATGCATATATGGCAGGTGGGGGTTATAAGTTTTTAGCGAAAAGCAAGTTTTCTCCTACAACAAGAGAGGGCTAAAAGCAAAATGTTACTACATATGTTGGTTGTTAACGAGATGGTTCTGCCAACCTGTTCTCGTACCCGAGTTGTCAATAATTACCCTCATCAAATATATATAATGGTGTTGAGAAATCCAAATAACTTCAGTTCCTTTGGCTCAAGTTGTCCATGACCGTGGACACGGCTAATCGATTAGGTTTGAGTACTCAGAGGAATGTATGTGTCTCCTTGGTAATCATGGTACATTCCTACTCAGTGGATCCTGTGGGTTTACAGATTACTACCACACTTAAATTAATTATACTCATGCCTTTATAGACCGTATTTTCTCATATCCTCATAATTGTTCAGAGATCTTTGTTCGAAGAGAAACAATGCATACAGTTTCAACATAGACAATCATGAGACAATAAATTCCATTTTTTCATGATGTTATTACAATCTCAGGGACTTCTGTTACAAAAAAAATTCACTCCATGATCTCATGAAAAACAAGAGTGCTTCAGGTTCCACTTATTGCCACTGTCAAAACTTATCTACTCCATTTTAGCTTTCTTCCCTTGTGGACAATCACTAGCATAATGTCCTGCTTCCTTGCAACGAAAGCAAATGAGTTCTGACAAGTCTCGAGGCGTCTTAGTGTTTGCTTTTGCTCCTTGGGTTTCCGGCTTCCTTCCTGAGCACATGTATTTGTGGTGGCCAAATTCCATACACTTGTAACATCTGACATGACTCAGGTCTATATCTGCAGAGCTTTGGCTCTTCCGAGGGTATTTTTTCTTCTTTCCGGACTCCTTCATTTTGGCCAGTTCTTCTATCTCAAGTGGATCAAACTCCACTTTTTCCGTCGGGAAGTTTCCCAGATACCCTTGGCTTCCCTTCGTGCAATCCTGTGAATAATGTCCTTCTTCTCCACATGAGTAGCATGCATTGGAGAAAAATCTGGTCAGACCTTGTCCATCAGGGTCTTCAATATTTTCGTTCATCATCGGCTCTTCTAGAATCTTCTTCTTGAGTGTTTCCTTCATTGCTTCTTTCTGCTGCTGTACAACTTGTTCTACCTTGGGGTAAATGTGACACTGAGCTAGGAAGTGGGTGGTTCCTTCACAAAGGAAACAAGTCACCTGACTACTTGGGCACTCCTCAGCTGGGTGATTTTCTTCACAATGAGTGCATCCATGCTTGTGTTCTTCCTGAGTGTGTCCTATTTCTCCATAGATCTTGCATGCACAAGTCTTCTCCTTCGGATTATCATAGCACTTCTGAATAAGTCGGGATCTTAACAGAGTCTTCTTGAATTCGTCCCAAGTTTCTGCTCCACTAAATCCTTGTATGGCATGGTGCATTTTCCACCAGATAGCAGCACTTTGGGTAAAGTACTGGAGAGCGTGTTCCACTTCATACTTCCTTGAGATTAAGTTACTCCCGAAGTGGTTCTCCATGTTCTGAATCCATATCTCAGCTTCCAGCTGGGTCATTGGTCCAGAGACTACAAGTCGAGCTTCATACTCCATCTGGTAGGATTGAGGTTTATGGGGATGAGACGGATAAGAGAGGGAGGGAGATACACACAATGCAAACAATATTTTTGAGAATAGGTTTTATTTGTGGCCGTCGGAAAACACACACCAATGACGGCTCACAAATCATCGTATCTAACGTGGGTATATAACAGGGGTTTGGACTTTTAATGGTCATATAAATATTCGAACGCTTCAGGGTCTTCGAATTCTTCGGGTCTTGAGAGTCTTTAATTGGTGGAGCTTCAATTCTTCAAATGCATGATGAAATCCTCTTCACTTTGATGTGGGAGTTGGTTGATCCTTCACGTAGTCAAAGGGGAAAGGGCATTGTCTAACTATTGGAGGCGAGAGAGAACGTTTGATTAAATCAGAAGGGATGAGAAGTAAAAGATGTTCTTGAAAATAATTTTTTTGAGAGATTCTTCCCTAAGGGATTTCCAGTTTCTAGGGTCACGTCCTACAGTCAACATGTGCTCTGATACCATTTATGTAGCGACCCGACTCAAAACGAGTCAAGCCTCTGTGTTTGTGTGCCATCCCTGGATCAGTATGCTGGCACACACAGTACATCAATGTATATATCAAAGTGCAATCACATGTAAATAGCGTAAAACTGATATATACCTTAATTATTTCAGCAGAAGCAGTCAAGGGAGTGGAGTCCCAATAAACACCAACGGCAAGTTGAGTGTAGACCGTAACCCTGAATCGTACTCTTACTCGTCGAAGAAAAGTATCTGCAACATAAGACGTTGCAGCCGTGTAGGTCAGCATATTGAATATGCCGGCAAGTCACATAAGAGAGGGGTGAAAAGTAATCATCTATACTATATGCATATATGGCAGGTGGGGGTTATAAGTTTTTAGCGAAAAGCAAGTTTTCTCCTACAACAAGAGAGGGCTAAAAGCAAAATGTTACTACATAGGTTGGTTGTTAACGAGATGGTTCCGCCAACCAGTTCTCGTACCCAAGTTGTCAATAATTACCCTCATCAAATATATATAATGGTGTTGAGAAATCCAGATAACTTCAGTTCCTTTGGCTCAAGTTGTCCATGACCGTGGACACGGCTAATCGGTTAGGTTTGAGTACTCTGCAGAGTTTTGCACACGTTCCCCACAAGATTTGATCGCCTCCGAGTAAGTCCTCACACTTCAGGGTGTTTGAAGACCGGATGATCAAAACATGGTCTTTCAACGGGTCCCTCTGAATCCCTGTCGGTGCCCATCCATTCCTACCGTTCTTCTACATCTGCTAGCACCACCTGTCCAAAGTCGCCGCGTTGTCCAACCAAGCCAGAGCCCATAATGACTTGTGGCTGTGCAGGTAAGCCTTGGGTCTTGAAAATATCCGTCCGTCCCTTTGAGCCTGGGTGAAGGTTTCCGCAGGATGTCATGGCCTCTCCAGCATCCCGGGTCATCCACTGGGTTCTCGAGGGAGCCGATCAACCGTCCTTCACCCGGAGTTGCATTGCGTTCTGAGGTCTTGAAAATCTTGTCTTAACCGGTCTTGATTATTTAATCAACCTTGCATCACTCGTGTTATGCACTCAACCGAAATCCCGTCTACTCAAGCATAGCAATATGAAATTTGTCGTCCCGGGGCCAAGTATCGGGGTTGTTGTGTGCCTACCACATGATACTACAATCTATACTAAAATTTCCAAGTACCTACTCAGCATGCAATTGGGCATATGATGGTAGAACTACGATGCATAAAACATAGGTGATGGTATGATCAAAGTGACTTGCCTGGTGATGTTGACGAAGAAGAATTTCTCGAGAAAATAACTTGATAGACTACTCGTCACTCTCCAATGAAATCTATATAACAAACATATCATTCACATAAGCACTCATACTAGCAATCATTCTAGCAATCAAAACGAAGAAGAGAGTGAATAAGAATCCGAAAGAAACTTCAAATAAGACTAGGGAGTCTTCTACTACGTCAAACACTAAATAGTTTTTTTGTCCAACAGAAAATAATAACAAGGAACTAAGATATAAATTTAACTAAGATAAAATAGAGTATTTTTCACAAAAACCATTTGAAAGTATTTCCAAACGGGATTTGAAACAGTGGAGAAACCAATTGCAAGTTACTAAGGAACTAGAATTGATTTCATGATAACAAATAAAAATAAAATCAACACTTGTTGCAAAACTACTGTTAACTAACATAAACAAAACAATAATCTTTCTGAAATAATAAAGAAAATATTTTAAAAACAATTATAGAAAAGGAATTAGCCGTAAATCCTAAAAGAGGTGAAACAGAAATTGTTTCACAAGAAACAGTGAGCTAAAATACTCAAACAAATCTGAAATTTTTACCACTGGTAACTAAGATCACTAGTGATCAGTAGCAAAAAGAATCAAATTAAAAGCTATTTTTAAACTCCCGGAATAAGCAAAACAAGCTTTAATTCAAATCTGATCTAACTCAATTTTTATAAATCCAAACATAGACAAATTATTTATCTACAGAAACTACATAAACTTTGTGAACCAATGCAAAAAGAATCACCTAATTCGGAGTTATAGACTAATAGATATGAATTTTCTAAGATTGCAATTTTCTGAAAAAACTGCAATACGGAATTTCGTGAATCTCACCATGGGTGACAAAGAGGAAGAACTCCGGCGAGGTAGCTGCTCCGGCGAGGTGGGGAGGTCGCCGGCGGGGTGGGGAATCGGCGGAGGAGTAGCACGGCAGGGGGTGGGGCGCTGGAGAGGCTCGGCAGGGGTGATGGGGAAGCGCCACGAGACCTACTGTACTCCGTTCTTGACAGGAAGATGAGGATGGTGGCGCCGTGGCTACGAGCATGGGAACGGGGCGTTTCTCGAGGGGAATGGAACGAGGATGACGAGGGGATCCTTTATAGGTGGCGAGGAGGTGCTGGGAGGGAAGGAGATTCGCGAATTCCGGAAGGGGAGGATCTCTTGGTTCCTGCCATGGAAGTTCTTGGTAACGTGAATGACTAGAGGAAGGAGAACATACTAAACGGGCCAGATTTGGAAACTCCTTAATGGGCCAGCTCTTTATTCCCTATTAAACGCGATTTGTTTCCTTTTTTCAAAATTAGGAAACTAAAATGATAAAAGGGAAAACAAATCAATTCGGAATATAGAGTTTCTATATACTAAAATTATCAGAAAAATAAAATCTAAATGATGGGCATTTTTCCACGGCAAAAATAAAAACTTCAGAAAAAAATATTTTCACAAAATTGCCTAAACGATTTATTTTCTTTTGCAAATAATTTTCAAATGACCCTCTAAGTTTTAGGGTTCAAATAACCTTCAAAATGCCCGGGTGTTTGAGGGTGATGTTCCTCCTCTCTTTTCTGTTTGACAGAATGTATTTCCCGGCATTTCTTGCATGAAGAAAACAAATAGAAATGCAAGAGAATTCAATTGCAAATATCTTCGTTCAAATCCTTTATAGTTGGAGAAGTCATGTCATCTTCTCTCTTTGCTTTTAAAATATTGAATTTGAATTCACCGGAGAAGGGGAAAGTCATTTTATTCCCTCTCATTCAAAAGTTTTGAAAAGTTTCAAATTTCCACTCAAGTTTCAATCACACAAGCAAACAAACAAACAACTAATAGTTATTTTAACATTTCCAAAATTTGGGATGTTACACATGCGCTGCTTCATATTGTTCATGCCAAGTCTCGCAAGTCCTAGGGCCTCTCTGCCCGTGACCGATGCCCTCCTGCTTCATCTCTATCAAGTTTGAGACCGTCAAGTACTCGACGACCCGATGACGCGCCAAGTACCACTACCGCTGACCTCCGAAGACCGTGGATTCGTCAAGTTTGTCACCAAGCGTGTACGACTACGTCGCCGAAAACCCGTGAACCACTACGCCAAGTGTACGACTACCATCGACAAGATCGCGGTACCACTACTTCCACGACATCCTCGACAACCCCGAACATCTGTGGAGCGTGTAACACTATCGTCGCCAAGACCCGTGAATGACTACTTCCACTACGTCTGCAATGACTCCATCCGCTCTGAATTGCATGCTTTGAAGGTATAACCGTTGAGACCATGCCCGTGGACCAAATGCATTGTTGTATGAGAGGCGATGTTGTCCGTTTCATAGATGCCATACTAGTTGCATGTTGTCTCTCTTTTGTCATGCCGCGACACATGGGAACCGGTAACCGAGATCATCTCATCATTCGTGGATGACTCGCTCACGCTCACAAGACGTTGGCACCGGTACCTCATCGAGTTGACGAGACTGGAACATTGCCGTGTCATCGTTTCTGTTTTGCCGCCATGGTTCCCTTTCGTTCGTCGTGGCAACACATGCTTCAAATCCTGCTTGCATGTGTTTTCATAAAATTGCATGCATGTTGCATTCATGGAATAATATCATGTGTTGCACGTATCTTTTGACTGTAGCTCCGTTCTTACGTTCTTTGTGTAACCGACTAGAATGTCGTGTAGAATCACATGCTTCACCTCTTGACATGTTTAACACATTTAATATTGTCGTGTACCTAAACGGGAGTGAACTAAATAATTCGTATGTGGAGTTTCGTCAATATGCAACTTGTTGCATATTGAGCTTCACTTAATGTGTAGTGTTTGATTGTCGTGAATTGCCATGCCATGCCTTGCATAATTCAAATGGACATGCATCATATTAGGTTGTCCATCATATCGTGCATGTGCCATGGTGAATATCGTGTGTTGATTCTTGTTTCTGGTTTGCTTCGTCTTGATATAGTTCCGCAAGCGTGTCGGAATGTGAGGATCCGTTCGACTACGTCGGTTCGTCTGCTTCACGGTTTCATTCTTCTTCCAAGCGGGATCTCAGGCAAGATGACCGTTTCCCTAGATACCATTACTATCAATGCCATGCTAGTTGTCTCGTTTCTTTTGTTATGTCTCGTTGCTTACCACCTGTTAAATGTGAGCCTCTCAACATTGCCACGAAACCTTCAACCTTCTACAACCTAGAAAATCACTCATTAGCTATGTTATCGCTTGCTTAACCATGTGCTAGCGTTGCTAGTTGCAGGTGCAGTTGCTCCATGTGATAACATGGGTTCCTTGTTATATCACCATACGAATGCTATTTAAATTAATGCACCTATATACTTCGTAAAAGATGGAAGGCTCGGCCTTTTACCTTGTTATTTTGTTCCAACTTTGTCGCCTTAGTTTCGGCTACCGGTGTTATATTCCATATTTGAGCGCTCCTGACATGATCTGGGTTGTTATGGGGACCCCCTTGATAATTCGTTTTAGTTTAAGACTCGTCTGGCAAGGCCCAACTTTGGTACTATTTGCCTAATAACTAATGAACCACATAGTGAGTAATTAACCCAAGGAAACATAATCAACCCCCGGTCCAGTGCTCCTCACGAGTGTTGGTCCAAAATAGAGCACTGTGTGGGGCCAACCCAGGGCAACTTGGGTGATTTCTATCAGGTCACCGTACACATCGCTTATCCGTCGTGTCCTGAGAACGAGATACGCAGCTCCTATCGGGTTCGTCGACACGTCGGGTCGCCTTGCTGGATTAGATTTACCTTTTACAAAATATCTTGTGCATCGGGATTCGAGTGATGCTTTGGTTATCTCAGAGTTGAGGTTTTCCACTAAAGAATCCGAGGAGATCACGAGTTTCGTGATCGAGACTTTCTACGCCACTTGTGGTAATTTGTGATGGACTAGTTGGAGCACCCCTGCAGGGTTAAATCTTTCAGAAAGCCATGCCCGCAGTTATGGGGCAAACGTGGAAACTTTGTTTAACATCAGTTTCTATAAAACTCGAAGTAAACTTAATAAAAATATGCCAACTATGTGCGTAACCATGACCGTCTCTTTCGTGAGTTCCTTCTCCGACTAAGGACATGGTGGGGTTATGTTTGGCGAAAGTAGGTGTTAAGGATCATTCATTTGATCATTATTAGTTCACATCCGTTTATGCGTAGCTCATCTCCCTCTTATTCTTGTACTCGTAAGTTAGCCACCTCATATTAATGCTTAGTCGCTTGCTGCAGCCTTAACACTTAACCATAGCTCACCCATTAAGCTTTGCTAGTCTTGATACCTTTGGAAATGAGATTGTTGAGTCCATGTGGCTCACATATTACTACAACAACAGTTGCAGGTACAGGTAAAGCGATACTTTGACGTGAGCGTGATGATTGTTCTATTTGGAGTTTTTTATTCTTCTTCTTCATCGATCTAGGATGAGTTGTAGGCCGGCAGCCTAGGATAGCAAGGATGGACGTCGTTCTTTTATCATTTATTTTCGTCTGTAGTCGGACCCTGCTCTTCTACATGATGACTGTATATTTTTGTATTGATGTGAACTTGATGTAGCTTGTGGCAAGTGTAAGCCAACTCCTTATACTCATCTTTTCAGTACATGTATTTGTAACGATATCCATTCTTGCGAAATGACGAGATGTGTTTTTATCCCTCTCAAGGCCCTCGCGCCAAAATAAGGATAGGATCGCATCTTGGGTGTTACACCTACTGAGACAAGGAAACATGAATCTGACAACAAATGGATCTCCAAAGGAAACCTAATGGATGATGGACTCGGAGTGGTGGAGGATACATGGTGGTGGTATATTGCAGCAGCGATGATGGTGGCGTGGTGGTGGTATAATGTAGCCACGATGATGGTAGTGTGGTGGTGGTATATGGCATCAGCGGTGATGGTGGTGTGGTGGTGGTATATGGCGGCATCGATGATGGTGGTGTGGCGGTGGTATACAACAGCGGTGACGTAACTAGCGTGGTTGTGGTATATGGCAGCGCTGAAGATGGCGTGGCGGCGGCATGACAACCTGTGAACAGAACTCAAAACTCTAAAAGACTAGACGCTAAGACCAGCAACTCGACACGATGATGCAACCGCAGATTAAACAAAGCAAAACACTGAATAGAAAATTGCAAAAGGCTCAGATTGGTTCGGATAGGATGAACTAACCCTAATTTTTTTTGGCTTTTTCATGGACTATAGGTATGAAGAACACATGTGATCTAAACTACAAAAAACTAGTAAACTCTCACCGAGCAACCTGGAAATCATATACCACTTGCAAGAGGCAAAGTCGTCCGTGTCTTTCGATGAGATGGTGGCTATCGTTTTTTATGGAGTAGACTTTGACGATCCGACTACGAACGAGTGAGGACGGCGCGCCTTAGCAATCTCTAAACGAACTCCGAGAGGTTATTGACCATACCGGAGCACGATCAACCTGACCATGAAGGTCTATTTCCTGCACGCAAACGAAGAACAAGCAAGAAACAAAAATTGCAATCTGGATATTGCAAATATAAGAGAAAAACTTTATTGATGAACGTGGGGTTCTCTGACGTGTTGGTCAAGCTATGGCGAAATTGTAATCTAAACAAAACCCAAGCCTAAACAACGCCCTAAGGGGTGTATATATGGGGAATAGAGGGGAATTTCGTGACCCCTTGGAGGAGGGGGTCAAAAACCAACCCTAACTCAGTTTCCCCACACATACGAACTCTAAAAACAGCCTATAATGTGGTACTTCGGAAATACATGGGCCTGGCCCAAAAATAAGATGAGACGTCACCTATAATAGCCTATGGACGAAATTTATGAAGTGGCATCTTGTATATTTCATCCAAGCCTCCATGCTCTCCTTATATATGGAGGCTTCAAAATCACCACTAGAGACTCCGTTGTTCTTTCCCGCATGTGCACCTTCTTCTCCATGCTTGATCCGCTCGAATGGTCATCCTAATTGTCTATGTTGGGTCCTTCATTAATAAATAAAACAAAAGTATCTAATTTAGGCAGCATCGTATGTTCATGAACATTAGAAGGATTTTCAAGAAATGGAAGTAACTAGTAATTCAATTGGCGTGCGCGAGCTCTCGTATTGGGTCCCGTATGTATAGTAGCAGGGGTTGTGGGTGTAACAATGGTATTGATGTCCTCATCATCCCTCGTGCGCACCTCCAATTCGCGCAAGTCAGTGGCGAGTTGCTCAATGCGGTCGTTCAAAACATCTTGTGATTGGCGCATTCCTTTTTGTGCGCCAAAGAATTATAGTTCGATGACGTAGTTATTCTCATCATCGTCTTGCTCCTCAAAAGTCGGGTTCGACATGGTTGTCCTATCCATAGCACTCAAGTAGATACAAGTGGAATAATATGAACACAATATGGATTACCATTCCAAAAGTTGAAAATGGATCAAAGATCACTCAATGTGCAAATACGGGAATAGTAGAATTGGTACCGGAGATCGTCCTTCGCACACCTACACAAATAAGGTTTATAGAGTAGCTTGGTTAGGATGGTGGCACAAAATTCAAGCAATTCGTAGATAAGATTCAATAATGTTGAAATATATTAGCAAATATGCAAGTAAGAAAAGCTAGATAAATAGCAATGAGTATACACGGAAACACACACACGGATAGAAAATTGGGGTTGAGCTACCAAGGAATGAGCACAAAATATGGAATCCACAGAAAACGCTCGTGTTGCACAGCACTAGAGAGACACTAGCGCGATTGCTCAAATGGGTGTGATACGAACTTGTGCACAACCTATAAGAAACAAAACGTGTCGTCTTCCTATTCCTGAATTTTTCTATGTATGTATGAGGCACGATGTCACTCGCTCAAGTGATCCAAGATGATCGAGTGTGATATGCAAACTTGGCGATGTTATTGCTTTTTCTCTTGCTTAAAAGCTTTGCTTCTCTTTATGTTGGCAATGATATTTTGTATGGCCACTATGCGGGATGTGCACACCAAGATAGCAATTGTGTATGCGGGTACTATTGTAACACACAAGATGATACTATGATATATGCACGCAATTGGAGCTATGCGGAGTATGTACTGTTGGGGAACGTCGCATGGGAAACAAAAAATTTCCTACGCGCACGAAGACCTATCATGGTGATGTCCATCTACGAGAGGGGATGAGTAATCTACGTACCCTTGTAGACTGTACAGCAGAAGCGTTAGTGAACGCGGTTGATGTAGTGGAACGTCCTCACGTCCCTCGATCCGCCCCGCGAACTATCCCGCGATCAGTCCCACGATCTAGTGCCGGACGGACGGCACCTCCGCGTTCAGCACACGTACAGCTCGATGATGATCTCGGCCTTCTTGATCCAGCAAGAGAGACGGAGAGGTAGAAGAGTTCTCCGGCAGCGTGACGGCGCTCCGGAGGTTGGTGATGATTTCGTCTCAGCAGGGCTCCGCCCGAGCTCCGCAGAAACGCGATCTAGAGGAAAAACCGTGGAGGTATGTGGTCGGGCTGCCGTGGAAAAGTCGTCTCAAATCAGCCCTAAAACCTCCGTATATATAGGTGGGAGAGAGGGGACCTTGCCTTGGGGCTCAAGGAGCCCCAAGGGGGTCGGTCGAGCCAAAGGGGGGAAGGACTCCCCCCCAAACCGAGTCCTACTTGGTTTGGTGGGTGGAGTCCTTCTTTCCTTTCCCACCTCCTCTTTTTTTTTCTTTTCTCTTTGATTTTTCTTCCAATGCGCATAGGGCCCTTTTGGGCTGTCCCACCAGCCCACTAAGGGCTGGTGCGCCACCCTCAAGGCCTATGGGCTTCCCCGGGGTGGGTTCCCCCCCCCCCCCCCCCCGGTGAACTCCCGGAACCCATTCGTCATTCCCGGTACATTCCCGGTAACTCCGAAAAACCTTCCGGTAATCAAATGAGGTCATCCTATATATCAATCTTCGTTTCCGGACCATTCCGGAAACCCTCGTGACGTCTGTGATCTCATCCGGGACTCCGAACAACATTCGGTAACCAACCATATAACTCAAATACGCATAAAACAACGTCGAACCTTAAGTGTGCAGACCGTGCGGGTTCGAGAACTATGTAGACATGACCCGAGAGACTCCTCGGTCAATATCCAATAGCGGGACCTGGATGCCCATATTGGATCCTACATATTCTACGAAGATCTTATCGTTTGAACCTCAGTGCCAAGGATTCATATAATCCCGTATGTCATTCCCTTTGTCCTTCGGTATGTTACTTGCCCGAGATTCGATCGTCAGTATCCGCATACCTATTTCAATCTCGTTTACCGGCAAGTCTCTTTACTCGTTCCGTAATACAAGATCCCGCAACATACACTAAGTTACATTGCTTGCAAGGCTTGTGTGTGATGTTGTATTACCGAGTGGGCCCCGAGATATCTCTCCGTCACACGGAGTGACAAATCCCAGTCTTGATCCATACTAACTCAACGAACACCTTCGGAGATACCTGTAGAGCATCTTTATAGTCACCCAGTTACCTTGCGACGTTTGATACACACAAAGTATTCCTCCGGTGTTAGTGAGTTATATGATCTCATGGTCATAGGAACAAATACTTGACACGCAGAAAACAGTAGCAACAAAATGACACGATCAACATGCTATGTCTATTAGTTTGGGTCTAGTCCATCACGTGATTCTCCTAATGACGTGATCCAGTTATCAAGCAACAACACCTTGTTCATAATCAGAAGACACTGACTATCTTTGATCAACTGGCTAGCCAACTAGAGGCTTGCTAGGGACAGTGTTTTGTCTACGTATCCACACATGTAAATGAGTCTTCATTCCATACAATTATAGCATGGATAATAAACGATTATCTTGATACAGGAATTATAATAATAACTATATTTATTATTGCTTCTAGGGCATAATTCCAACAGTCTCCCACTTGCACTAGAGTCAGTAATCTAGCCCTCACATCATCATGCGAATTACATTGTAATAAATCTAACACCCATACAGTTCTGGTGTTGATCATGCTTTGGCCGTGGAAGAGGTTTAGTCAGCGGGTCTGCTACATTCAGTTCCGTGTGCACTTTGCATATATTTACGTCCTCTCCTTCGACGTAGTCGCGGATGAGGTTGAAGCGTCGTTTGATGTGTCTGGACTTCTTGTGAAACCGTGGTTCCTTTGCTAAGGCAATGGCACCCGTGTTGTCACAGAACGAGGTTATTGGATTCAGTGCGCTTGGCAGCACTCCAAGATCCATCATGAACTGCTTCATCCAGACACCCTCCTTAGCCGCCTCCGAGGCAGCCATGTACTCCGCTTCACATGTAGAATCTGCTACGACGCTTTGCTTGGAACTGCACCAGCTTACCGCACCCCCATTAAGAATAAATACGTATCCGGTTTGCGACTTAGAGTCGTCCGGATCTGTGTCAAAGCTTGCATCGACGTGAACTTTTACGGCGAGATCTTCGTCACCTCCATACACGAGAAACATCTCCTTAGTCCTTTTTAGGTACTTCAGGATATTCTTGCCGGCTGTCCAGTGATCCACTCCTGGATTACTCTGGAACCTACCTGCCATACTTATGGCCAGGCTAACGTCCGGTCTAGTGCACAGCATTGCATACGTGATAGAACCTATGGCTGAAGCATAGGGGACGGAGCGCATATGCTCTCTATCTTCATCAGTTGCTGGGCCTTGAGTCTTACTCAATCTCGTACCTTGTAAAACTGGCAAGAACCCCTTCTTGGATTGTTCCATTTTGAACCTCTTCAAAACTTTATCAAGGTATGTGCTTTGTGAAAGTCCTATCAGGCGTTTTGATCTATCCCTATAGATCTTAATGCCTAGAATGTAAGCAGCTTCTCCTAGGTCCTTCATAGAGAAACTTTTATTCAAGTAATCATTTATGCTCTCCAAAAACTCTACGTTGTTTCCAATCAGCAATATGTCATCCACATATAATATTAGAAATGCCACAGAGCTCCCACTCACTTTCTTGTAAATACAAGATTCTCCAACCACTTGTATAAACCCAAATGCTTTGATCACCTCATCAAAGCATTTGTTCCAACTCCGAGATGCTTGCACCAGTCCATAAATGGATCGCTGGAGCTTGCACACCTTGTTAGCATTCTTAGGATCGACAAAACCTTCGGGTTGCATCATATACAATTCTTCCTTAAGGAAACCGTTAAGGAACGCCGTTTTGACATCCATCTGCCATATTTCATAATTGAAAAATGCAGCTATTGTTAACATGATTCTGACGGACTTAAGCATCGCTACGGGTGAGAATGTCTCATCGTAGTCAACTCCTTGAACTTGTGAAAAACCCTTTGCCACAAGTCGAGCTTTATAAACGGTCACATTGCCGTCAGCGTCCGTCTTCCTCTTAAAGATCCATTTGTTCTGAATAGCCTTGCGGCCCTCACGCAGTACCTCCAAAGTCCACACTTTGTTCTCATACATGGATCCTATCTCGGACTTCATGGCTTCTAGCCATTTGTTGGAATCTGGGCCCACCATTGCTTCTTCATAATTTGCAGGTTCATTTGTCCAACAACATGATTGATAAGACGGGATTACCGTACCACTCTCGAGCAGCACGTGGTCTCGTCGACCTGCGTGGTTCGACAGAAATTTGAACCGGAGTTTCATGATCATCATCATTAACTTCCTCCTCAACCGGCGTTGCAACGACAGAGGGTTCCCCTTGCCCTGCGCCACCATCCAGAGGGATGATTGGTTCGACAACCTCGTCAAGTTCTATCTTCCTCCCACTCAATTCTCTCGAGAGAAACTCCTTCTCGAGAAAAGCTCCGTTTTAGCAACAAACACTTTGCCTTCAGATTTCAGATAGAAGGTGTACCCAACTGTCTCTTTTGGGTAACCTATGAAGATGCACTTTTCCGCTTTGGGTTCCAGCTTTTCAGGCTGAAGCTTTTTGACATAAGCATCACATCCCCAAACTTTAAGAAACGACAACTTTGGCCTTTTGCCATACCACAGTTCGTATGGTGTCGTCTCAACGGATTTTGATGGTGCCCTATTTAAAGTGAATGCAGCTGTTTCTAATGCATAACCCCAAAATGATAACGGCAAATCGGTAAGAGACATCATAGATCGCACCATCTCTAATAAAGTACGATTACGACGTTCGGACACACCATTACGCTGTGGTGTTCCACGCGGTGTCAACTGTGAAACAATTCCACATTGTCTTAAGTGAGCACCAAACTCGAAACTCAGATATTCACCCCCACGATCAGACCCTAGGAACTTGATCTTCTTGTTACGATGATTTTCAACTTCACTCTGAAATTGCTTGAACTTTTCAAATGTTTCAGACTTGTGCTTCATTAAGTAGACATAACCATATCTACTCAAATCGTCAGTGAAGGTGAGAAAATAACGATATCCGCCGCGTGCCTCTACGCTCATCGGACCACACACATCGGTATGTATGATTTCCAACAAGTCACTTGCACGCTCCATTGTTCCGTAGAACGGAGTTTTAGTCATCTTGCCCATGAGGCATGGTTCGCACGTGTCAAGTGAATCAAAGTCAAGTGACTCCAAAAGTCCATCGGCATGAAGTTTCTTCATGTGTTTTACACCAATATGACCTAAGCAGCAGTGCCACAAAAATATGGCGCTATCATTGTTAACTCTAACTCTTTTGGTCTCAATGTTATGTATGTGTGTATCGCTATCAAGATTCAATATGAACAATCCTTTCACATTGGGTGCATGACCATAAAAGATATTACTCATAGAAATAGAACAACCATTATTCTCTGACTTAAAAGAGTAACCGTCTCGCAATAAACAAGATCCAGATATAATGTTCATGCTCAACGCAGGCACTAAATAACAATGATTCAAGTTCATAACTAATCCTGATGGTAACTGAAGTGAAACTGTGCCGACGGCGATTGCATCAACCTTGAAACCATTTCCTACGCGCATCGTCAATTCATCTTTCGCCGGCCTTCGTCTATTCCGCAGTTCCTGTTTCGAGTTGCAAATATGAGCAACAGAACCGGTATCGAATACCCAGGCACTACTACGAGAGCCGGTTAAGTACACATCAATAACATGTATATCAAATATACCTGATTTTTCTTTGGTCGCCTTCTTATCTGCCAGATACTTGGGGCAATTGCGCTTTCAGTGACCCATACGCTTGCAATAGTAACACTCTGTTTCAGGCTTAGGTCCAGCTTTGGGTTTCTTCGTCGGATTGGCAACAGGTTTGCCGCTCTTCTTTGAATTACCCTTCTTGCCTTTGTCGTTTCTCTTGAAACTAGTGGTCTTATTCACCATCAACACTTGATGCTTTTTACGGAGTTCAGACTCTGCGACTTTCAGCATCGCAAACAACTCGCCGGGTGACTTGTTCATCCCTTGCATGTTGTAGTTCAACACAAAGCCTTTATAGCTTGGCGGCAGTGATTGAAGGATTCTGTCAGTGATAGACTCTTGCGGGAGTTCAATCCCCAGCTCAGCTAGACGGTTTGAGTACCCAGACATTTTGAGCACATGTTCACTGACAGACGAGTTCTCCTCCATCTTGCAAGCATAGAATTTATCGGAGGTCTCATATCTCTCGATCCGGGCGTTCTTCTGAAAGATAAACTTCAACTCCTGGAACATATCAAATGCTCCATGACGCTCAAAGCGACGTTGAAGTCCCGGTTCTAAGCCATACAAGACTGCACATTGAACTACTAAGTAGTCCTCCTTACTTGCTAACCAAGCGTTCTTAACATCCTAATCAGCCGTAGCGGGTGGTTCATCTCCTAGCGCAGCATTAAGGACATAATCCTTCTTCCCAGCTTGTAAGATTAGCTTAAGATTACGAGCCCAGTCTACAAAGTTGCTTCCATCATCTTTCAACTTAGCTTTCTCTAGGAACGTATTAAAATTCAGGGTGACTGTCGCATGAGCCATGATCTACAACACAAATATATTCAAAGTGGACTTAGACTATGTTCAAGATAATTAGAGTTTAACTTAATCAAATTATTCGCTAAACTCCCACTCAAAAAGTACATATCTCTAGTCATTTGACTGGTTCATGATCCACTTACACTAGCTCAAGTCCGATCATCACGTGAGTTGAGTATAGTTTCAGTGGTAAGCATCCCTATGCTAATCATATCATCTATATGATTCATGATCGACCTTTCGGTCTCATGTGTTCCGAGGCCATGTCTGCACATGCTAGGCTCGTCAAGCTTAACCCGAGTGTTCCGCGTGCGCAACTGTTTTGCACCCGTTGTATGTGAACGTTGAGTCTATCACACCCGATCATCACGTGGTGTCTCGAAACGACGAACTGTAGCAACGGTGCACAGTCGGGGAGAACACAATTTCGTCTTGAAATTTTAGTGAGAGATCACCTCATAATGCTACCGTCGTTCTAAGCAAAATAAGGTGCATAAAAGGATTAACATCACATGCAATTCATAAGTGACATGATATGGCCATCATCACGTGCTTCTTGATCTCCATCACCAAAGCACCGGCACGATCTTCTTGTCACGGGCGCCACACCATGATCTCCATCAACGTGTCACCATCGGGGTTGTCGTGCTACTCATGCTATTACTACTAAAGCTACATCCTAGCAAAATAGTAAACGCATCTGCAAGCACAAACATTAGTATAAAGACAACCCTATGGCTCCTGCCGGTTGCCGTACCATCGACGTGCAAGTCGATATTATCTATTACAACATGATCATCTCATACATCCAATATATCACATCACATCGTTGGCCATATCACATCACAAGCATACCCTGCAAAAACAAGTTAGACGTCCTCTAATTTTGTTGTTGCATGTTTTACGTGGTGACCATGGGTATCTAGTAGGATCGCATCTTACTTACGCAAACACCACAACGGAGATATATGAGTTGCTATTTAACCTCATCCAAGGACCTCCCCGGTCAAATCCGATTCAACTAAAGTTGAAGAAACCGACACTTGACAGTCATCTTTGAGCAACGGGGTTACTCGTAGCGATGAAACCAGTCTCTCGTAAGCGTACGAGTAATGTCGGTCCAAGCCGCTTCAATCTAACAATACCGCGGAATCAAGAAAAGACTAAGGAGGGCAGCAAAACGCACATCACCGCCCACAAAAACTTTTGTGTTCAGTCGAGAAGACATCTACGCATGAACCTAGCTCATGATGCCACTGTTGGGGAACGTCGCATGGGAAACAAAAAATTTCCGGGATCTCATCCGGGACTCCGAACAACATTCGGTAACCAACCATATAACTCAAATACGCATAAAACAACGTCGAACCTTAAGTGTGCAGACCCTGCAGGTTCGAGAACTATGTAGACATGACCCGAGAGACTCCTCGGTCAATATCCAATAGCGGGACCTGGATGCCCATATTGGATCCTACATATTCTACGAAGATCTTATCGTTTGAACCTCAGTGCCAAGGATTCTTATAATCCCGTATGTCATTCCCTTTGTCCTTCGGTATGTTACTTGCCCGAGATTCGATCGTCAGTATCCGCATACCTATTTCAATCTCGTTTACCGGCAAGTCTCTTTACTCGTTCCGTAATACAAGATCCCGCAACATACACTAAGTTACATTGCTTGCAAGGCTTGTGTGTGATGTTGTATTACCGAGTGGGCCCCGAGATACCTCTCCGTCACACGGAGTGACAAATCCCAGTCTTGATCCATACTAACTCAACGTACACCTTCGGAGATACCTGTAGAGCATCTTTATAGTCACCCAGTTACCTTGCGACGTTTGATACACACAAAGTATTCCTCCGGTGTTAGTGAGTTATATGATCTCATGGTCATAGGAACAAATACTTGACACGCAGAAAACAGTAGCAACAAAATGACACGATCAACATGCTACGTCTATTAGTTTGGGTCTAGTCCATCACGTGATTCTCCTAATGACGTGATCCAGTTATCAAGCAACAACACCTTGTTCATAATCAGAAGACACTGACTATCTTTGATCAACTGGCTAGCCAACTAGAGGCTTGCTAGGGACAGTGTTTTGTCTACGTATCCACACATGTAAATGAGTCTTCATTCAATACAATTATAGCATGGATAATAAACGATTATCTTGATACAGGAATTATAATAATAACTATATTTATTATTGCCTCTAGGGCATAATTCCAACATGTACCACTAAAGTGCACAAGTAACGTAGCCCGGCAATACCCAATGGCTAGTCACGATAGGCAAGTTACACAAATAGGCTCGGATAACAATGCAATGGCAAGGGTATAAGTCAAGAGTGTCATCGCGGCTTGCTTGCGATGAAGTGTCAACAGACAATTGGTTGGCCACGATCCAGGGTGATGATGAGTGGCGATGTTGGTGTAGATCCACTCCTAATTAGCCGAAACATCTAAGGAAGTGGCAAGCTCGCGACCCCAAATCTCAAGTGCAAAAGGTTGCAGAAGAAATGGTGGTGGCAAATGTGGAAGACAATGGAGGAGAAAACAAAAATTTTGTTGCAGGAAAATGCAGTTTGTAACACTTGTCCAGATGTCCAGGCTCGCTCGGACGTCCGACCTTGTCCGGACGTGTGGAGGTGTTCGGTTGTCCGGAGCCTACGGGTCTCACGGGTTGACCTCGGGTGGTGGATGAACTCGAGGCAAAAGGTATGAACACAAGAATTTCTGCAAAATTTGGGCGATTTGGCGAAGGAAATTGATGGGGATGTTGGGGAAAAGCTAGATCCACTTGTATGAATCCACGGATCCAAATCAGTAAAATCTCCTCAGATCCAATGAATCCAAGAAATTTTGATGTGGCTATTTTTGTGAATCTTTTTTTGAAATTAGGTCCAATCAATACAAAAAATGGCTAGAAAGTGGAGGATGAGACTCCAAGGTGTGAATCAACGTGGCTCATGATACCAATATGATATAGGGCAAACCTGAGGGTGTCGATTTTTTCACACTTGGAGGGGGAAAGGGAGAAAGCAAAGAGAAAACAACAAACTCTCAAGAGCGATTCCTGACCGGACATCCACTGGATCCACATAAACACATGAGATACATAGATCCATAGTCAATAAAAGGTCAGAAGTAACTCATAGTCTTCCCTAAGAGGATATGGAAGGTGCAATGCTCAACTAATCTATGAATCAACACATTGCCTACCCTAGATGGAGGTGGGGGTAGAGTATTTATACTCTAAGGCGAAATAGAGGGGTACATGGCCCAAGGCCCGACACTATAGGAATCAGCTTCTTTGTCGTCTGTCATAGCGGACACCAATGGGGTTGTTCACGAACAGTAAAGCCTTTGTCGTCCGTTTCCGTTCGGCGAAATTCCTACGACAGCTTTCGTCGGTAAAGGCCCTTCTTTGTCGTGTGCTTGGTGAAAGCGACGACAAAGGGCTTTGCCGTCAGCCTGCCGTGGCAAGTAGACGACAAAGCCCTTAGACGGTAGCCGACAGGCAACTACTCCGTTAGGTGGCTAACAGAGTATTTGTCGTCTGCTATATTTGATGGGTCTTTGTCGTCTGCCATACGTCAACATGGAAAGCCCCCTGTTGTCGCTAGGTGGTTGCTCTTGCCGTCTGCCTATGCGGCCGTTAGGTCGCCATACTCTTTGTTGTCTGTCCCCCGACGGCAAAGAGGTATAAGGCAGATGGCAAAGAGGAGCACCTAACGGCCGGTTAAAAAGCGGTCCAGTGAGCCTATTTGTCGTCTGCCTGACTTCTCTTTGCCGTCAGCTCGCAGACGACAAAGAGTTCACTGATGGCAAATAAAACCTTTGCTAGCAGTCATCTCTTTGCCGTATGATTTCCATCTTTGTGCCGTCAACTGGCAGACGGGAAAGAACTCAGTGATGGCAAATAGAACCTTTGCCATAAGTAAGCTCTTTGTCCTCTGATTTTTGTCAGCCAGCCAGCAGGCGACAAAGAAAAGGCTGATGGAAAACTCTCTGATTCCAGTAGTGCAAGTGTCGATGCGCAGACAGGATCCGGTCGTCAGAAGGTGGCCGGTCGTCCGAAAGCTCATGGAGGGTCGGGCGTCCGGAGCGGTTCAACCTTTCAAGGATTCGGCTCGGGTATGCATACGCCGGATTTGGGGAGAGTGTCAGACGTCCAAGGCACGGTCTTCCGTAGTTTTGGCTTTGGATTGGCGATGTCGGATGTCCGGAGAGTCTCGATCATCTGGAAGTTGGGAGGTGTTGGACGTCCGGACATGGTCGGTCATCCATCCGCTCTAGCGGGCTGCTTGGACTCTGACTTGGCTGAGCTCTACGGTTCGAACGTGCGTAGGTGGTCGGTCGTCTGGAGGTTGTAGCCTGTCCGCGGCACCTCATTGGTCCTTTCGAGCTTGCCGTCCTCGGGGTCCTTCATAGTCATTCCACAATCTTCTTCCGAGTACCTGAGTATACAAATTGTTTTCGCTTGAGGTAGTGAGCATGTCTGAGTGGACCAAACGATGGTTGAGCAAGGAGAGATGTCACCTCGGTTTCAATGGCACGTGCATGGGCTCTTGTCATGGGACCACTTGGAGCTTGAGGTGTTGATGATGGATCCATGGGGATGACCTTAGGATGTTATGCATCAAGTTTTACGACGACCTTTGTTTCACACACTCGTATGGTAGGTTCTAGGGCAAATTTTCTACAAGAGGTCATATATGGGGACCTAATTTGGAAAAAAATTATGAACCGCATTTTTTCATTATGGTTTGAATTGCAAAAATATATTTTGGATGTGCCACTGAAAAGGTAGTTACCGACTAGTTTTTGGTCGACCTCTATTTTCTAGTACATGTTTGGTAGGTTTTAGGGCAAATTCTTAACAAGAGTTCATATATAGGGACATAATTTGGGAACGGTTTGTGAGCGTCATTTTATCATGAAGGTTTAGATAGCAAAATTTTATTTGGGCCATGCCATGGAAAAAGTTTTTATCGAGGATTTTAATGAAGACATCAATACCATTGTTACGTCCACAGCCCCTGCTGCTATACATACTAGATCAATAACTAGAGCTCGTGTACGCCAATTGAATTACCATGTACTTTTGTTTCTTGGAAATCCTTCTAATATTCATGAACATATGATGTTGTCTAAATTTGATACTTTGTTTTACTTACGAATGAAGGACCTAGCATGGATAAGAAGTATGGTCATTAGAGCGGGATCAAGCATGAAGAAGGCGCACACGCGGGAAAGAAAAACGGAGTTTCTAATGGTAATTTGAGCACTTTAAAGGCACCATAAGAAGAGCATGAAGGCTTGAACGAAATATACAAGATCTCACTTTGTAAATTTCGTCAATAGGCTATTATGGGTGTTACGTCATCTTATTTTAATTTTGCGTCAGCCCATATAATTTCAAAATACCACATTATAGGTTGTTTTTAGAGTCTGTATGTGCGGAAAAACGGAGTTAGTGTTGGTTTCGGACCCCTCCTTCAAGGGATCACGAAATTCCCTTCTATTCCCCCATATATATTGTCTTTGGGTGCCGTTTAGACTTGAGTTTTATTAACATTACAAGTTCGCCATAGCTATAACTTTGCATTCTTTGTTTGTGTTCTACAACCAGACCAAAATGTCACAGAACCCCACTTCATCAATAAAGCTCTTCTCTTATATTCGCGATATCCAAATTCCAATTTTAATTTCTTGCTTGTTGTTTGTTTGCTACAGAAAACAAACCTTCGTAAACAGGTTGATCGTGCTTCGACGTGGTCAATAACTCTCGAAGTTGGTTTAGCTATTGTTAAGGCCCAACGTCCTCACACGTTCGTAGTCGGGTCGTCAAAGTTTACTCCACGAAAACAATGGCCACTATTGAAAAGAAGTTTTCAATGGTATACTTTCACTAGTAGAAAACATGGCTTTGGTTCGGGCCTGGCCAGCCCATTAGTCCCGGTTCTTCACGAACCGGGACCCATGGGGGGCATTAGTCCCGGTTCATGAGCCCAGGGGGGCGGCCGGGGCCTCGTGCGCATTGGTCCCGGTTCGTCTGGACCCATTTGTCCCGGTTCTAGGCACGAACCGGGACCAATGGGTCGTGCTCCTGGCCCACATCCATTGGTACCGGTTCGTGCCTTGAACCGGTATAGAAGGAGGGGCTTTAGTCCCGGTTTATGCCATGAACCGGGACAAATAATTTGCCTATATATACCCATCGTCGCGGCAGAGCACTCTGTTTTTTCTGGCCGGCGAGGGGAGGGCATTTGGGTGCTCTAGCTCACCTCCTATGCAAATGAGGTGTTCGATGAAATGCCCGAGCCACACTAGTTAAGCTTTCTCCTCTCGAAGCTTGACCTCGGAGCTCCATTTTTCCCGAGATTTGTCTAGATTTAGCGGTCCGTCACGCCCCGTCCCCGTTTTCACCGTCGTTGATCGCCCGCGTCGATCTCGTCGCCGGCACCACCGTGGTGAGCCTCTTGTTCTTATCTTCTTTCTGATTTTCTTACTTTAGATAGACACTTGTCTGATTTTCTTACTTTAGATAGATACTTGACTGATTTTCTTACTTTTGACACACATAATTATATATAATGCACGCAGATGAACCGGCAATGGATGTATGGTGACACACACACCTCCGAGTACATTAAGGGCGTGCATAATTTTCTCGAAGTGGTTGAGGCAAACAAGCATAATGATTTTATGTGTTGTCCATGCCCTAAATGTAGGAATACGAAGTCTTACTCTGACCGGAAAATCCTTCACACCCACCTGCTTTACAAGGGTTTCATGCCACACTAATGTTTGGACGAGGCACAGAGAAATAGGGGTTATGATGGAAGACGGCGAAGAAGAAGAGGACGATGACAACTATGTGCCCCCTGAATACCGTGATGCTGCAACGGGGGGAGCTGCTGAAGATCAAGAAAAACCAGACGATGTGCCCGATGATGCTGCAACGGGGAAGCTACTGAAGATCAAGAGGAACCAGACGATGTGCCCGATGATGATGATCTCCGCCGGGTCATTGTCGATGCAAAGACGCAATGTGAAAGTCAAAAGTAGAAGCTGAAGTTCGATCGCATGTTAGACGATCACAAAAAAGGGTTGTACCCCAATTGCGAAGATGGCAACACAAGGCTGGGTACCGTACTCGAATTGCTACAGTGGAAGGCAGAGAATGTTGTGCCTGACAAAGGATTTGAGAAGCTACTGAAAATATTGAAGAAGCTTCCAAAGGATAAAGAATTGCCCGACAGTACGTACGCAGCAAAGAAGGTCGTATGCCCTCTAGGATTGGAGGTGCAGAAGATAAATGCATGTCCTAATGACTGCATCCTCTACCGCGGTGCATACAAGGATTTGAACGCATGCTCCGTATGTAGTGCATTGCGGTATAAGATCAGACGAGATGACCCTGGTGATGTTGACGGCGAGCCCCGCAGGAAGAGGGTTCCTGCGAAGGTGATGTGGTATGCTCCTATAATACCACGGTTGAAACGACTGTTCAGAAACAAAGAAAATGCTAAATTGATGCGATGGCACAGTGAGGACCGTAAGAAAGACGGGAAGTTGAGAGCACCCGCTGACGGGTCGCAGTGGAGAAAAATCGAGAGAGAGTACTGGGCTGAGTTTACACGTGACCCAATGAACGTATGGTTTGGTTTAAGCGCGGATGGCATTAATCCTTTCGGGGAGCAGAGCAGCAATCACAGCACCTGGCCCATGACTCTATGTATGTATAACCTTCCTCCTTGGATGTGCATGAAGCGGAAGTTCATTATGATGCCAGTTCTCATCCAAGGCCCTAAGCAACCCGGCAACGACATTGATGTGTACCTAAGGCCATTAGTTGAAGAACTTTTACAGCTATGGAATGAAAACGGTGTACGTGTGTGGGATGAGCACAGACAGGAGGAATTTGACCTGCACGCGTTGCTGTTTGTAACCATCAACGATTGGCCCGCTCTGAGTAACCTTTCAGGACAGACAAATAAGGGATACCACGCATGCACGCACTGTTTAGCTGACACCGAAAGTATATACCTAGACAAATGCAGGAAGAATGTGTACCTGGACCATCGTCGATTTCTTTCTTTCGACATTGAAATGCATGACCGGAAGAAGCCCGCCATGCGTAACGGTGATCACGTACTTGCTATGGTCAATGATTTAAAAGTAATCTTCGGAAAGGGTCCTGGTGGACTATTTGTTCCGAGTGACGTTGCAGGACACGCACCCATGTGGAAGAAGAAATCTATATTTTGAGACCTACCCTACTGGAAAGACCTAGAGGTCCGCTCTTCGATCAACGTGATGCACGTCACGAAGAACCTTTGCGTGAACCTGCTAGGCTTCTTGGGCGTGTATGGAAAGACAAAAAATACAGCTGAGGCACGGGAGGACTTGCAACGTTTGCATGAAAAAGACAGCATGCCTCCAAAGCAGTATGAAGGTCCTGCCAGCTACGCTCTTACCAAAGAAGAGAAGGAAATCTTGTTTGAATGCCTGCTTAGTATGAAGGTCCGGACTGGCTTCTCGTCGAATATAAAGGGAATAATAAATATGGCAGAGAAAAAGTTTCAAAACCTAAAGTCTCATGACTGCCACCTGATTATGACGCAACTGCTTCCGGTTGCATTGAGGGGGTTTCTACTGGAAAACGTCCGATTAGCCATTGTGAAGTTATGTTCATTCCTCAATGCAATCTCTCAGAAGGTGATCGATCCAGAAATCATACCAAGGCTAAGGAGTGATGTGGTGCAATGTCTTGTCAGTTTCGAGCTGGTGTTCCCGCCATCCTTCTTCAATATCATGACGCACGTCCTAGTTCATCTAGTTGACGAGATTGTCATTTTGGGCCCCGTATTTCTACACAATATGTACCCCTTTGAGAGGTTCATGGGAGACCTAAAGAAATATGTCCGTAACCGTGCTAGGCCAAAAGGAAGCATCTCCATGGGCCATGAAACAGAGGATGTCATTGGGTTTTGTGTTGACTTCATTCCTGGCCTTAAGAAGATAGGTCTTCCTGAATCGCGATATGATGGGAGACTGACTGAAAAAGGCACGCTTGGAGTGGACTCAATAATATGCAGGGACGGATATTCTTGGTCTCAAGCACACTACACAGTACTAATGAACTCTACCTTGGTGACCCCGTATGTCGATGAACACAAGAACAATCTGCGCTTCAAACACCCGGAACGGTGCGACGACTGGATTACAAGTGAACAAATCAGGACTTTCAGCTGTTGGTTGGAAACACGTCTCAGAGGTGAGAACACTGTTTATGCTGAGTTGTACTCGTTGTCCAGGGGACCATCTTCAACCGTATTGACTTACAAAGGATACAAGATAAATGGGAATACATTTTACACGATCGCCCAAGATCAAAAGAGCACCAACCAAAACAGCGGTGTCCGCTTTGATGCAGCAACCGAAAGGGAAATAGACGCGTATTATGGTTACATAGTGGACATATGGGAACTGAAATACCGACATGATTTTATGGTCCCTTTGTTTAAGTGCAAATGAACCAATCTGTCAGGAGGCGGGGTACAGGTAGACACACAGTACGAAATGACAACAGCAAATCTGAACAATCTTGGGTACACTGACGAACCGTTTGTCCTAGCCAATGATGTGGCACAGATTATCTATGTGAAGGACATGTCTACCAAACCGAGAAAAAGAAAAGATAAGAAACCGAATACATCATACGCTGAGCCAAAGCGCCACATAGTTCTTTCAGAAAAAAGAGACATCTTGGGAGTGGAGGGCAAGACAGACATGTCCGAAGATTATGAAAAGTTTAATGAAATTCCTCCCTTCAAAGTCAAGGCTGACCCAAGCATCCTGATAAATGATGAAGATTATCCATGGTTACGGTGCAATAAGGAAAGGACACAAACGAAGAAAAAGTGAAGACTTCTTCCACAACTATTATGATCATACCATGTCAATTTTCAACTTTTTCGTAGTTCATTTGAAATGCATGTTGTAACAGACAAGTTTACGTATGAAATCCTGATACTTCGAAAGAGATTGTTCATTTTGTACACAAAATGCATTCGGTTTTTGCCGTAACCCTCTCAACTTTCTTGCATATGTTATATGGTTGAAATGATAATACCATGCCAAATTCCAACCTTCAGAGTTTATTTAAAATGCTTTTCAATTTTAAGGTCTTATAGCTCAAAATAATCAGTAAATGCATGAAAAATAACATATGAAGACAAAAAGGGATGAAAATTAATGATGTAAGTAGAAACCAAATAAAATAAAATAAACTTTAATAAAACAAGAAATCCGGACTAAAAGAATTATCATAAAAGAAAATAAATAAGTAATTAGAATTTTGTTACAAACTTTAATAACAAAAAAAATTATCACAAAAGAAAAATAAATAAGTAATTAGAATTTTGTTACAAACTTTAATAGCAAAAAGAATTATCATAAAAGAAAATAAATAAGTAATTATAAACTAAAAAGAAAGCAAAAAAATAGAGATAGCACTGCACCGAGCCAGCACACGGCCAAAAAACAAAAATTTAGTTGTAAGTAGAAACAAAAGAAGAAGAAAAGCAAAAAAACAAAACAAAAATAATGAAAAAAAATAAAAAAAAATAGATCTGAATTTATAGAGAAAATTCAACCCAAAATCAAAGTACTAGTTAGCTTAACTGGCTAACTAGCACTTTGAATTTAGGTTGAATTTTGTCTTTAAATTCGAGTTCGATGTTGCAGCCGCGACGGAGCTTATAAACAGGTTCGGGAGCCCTTCGCTTGGCAAGGTGGGACTAAACATCCAACCGCACCGCGGCAGTGGCAGACACATGCCTTTAGTCCTGGTTTGTGGCTTCAACCGGGACCAAAGGCCTCTGCTTCCCACCGTTCGGGCTGCTGAAAAGAGACCTTTGGTCCCGGTTGGTGGCTCCAACCGAGACTAATGCCCCCCTTTAGTCCCGGTTGGTGCCACTAACCGGGACCAAAAGTCTCTGTTTCCCGCCTTTGGGCTGCTGAAAAGAGGCCTTTGGTCCCGGTTGGTGGCACCAACCGGGACCAAAGGCCTTTGCTATATAAGCCAGCACTTGAAATTTTCAGATTGGTATCGCCACCATTGCCCCCCGCCCAACGACGTCGTGAGCTCATCCACGGCGCCGCCAGGCTGCCCCCGTCGCCGTCGCCCTCCGCCCCTCGCCCTCGCCGCCCACCGCCGTCATCGTCGCCCTCCGCCGCCCCCAAGCCGTCGCCCGTCACCGTCGCCCTCCGCCCCCGCCGCCCACGCCGTCGCCCCGACCGCCCCCGATGTGAGCCGCCGCCGCCACGGCTCTGTTCTTTTTTTTTGATTTATTGATTTTAATTTTTGACTAGTTTAATGCCCGCGCGTTGCCGAAACTGGATGGCTAGAAGAATTTTCAGTTTCATCAATGTATGATCATACCGAAACTGGATGGCTAAAATAATTTATTTACAACTCGAAATAAAGATTATAAATCTTGTTTCTAATATGCATACAAATATAAGGTTACTACTTAACTTTTGTTCACAAAATTGTTTTTCAAGATCTTCTAGTGCACAATACATGATTAACTGAGTACAAGTACGTTGTGGCATATGTATCGGTATGATACTTCGTCCAATTCATAATAAGTGTTGCTATTTTGAACTAAGATTGAACCTAACCGCGACACTTACGTTGGATCGCAGGGAGTAGTATATAATGCTCATCATCTCCTTTCTAATTGTATACGTCTTGATCCTCTAGAACGGTAAGATAAAAAATGCATATGCACTCATTAGTGGGTATAAATATAAAAAAATGATGTTCCAATTAACAAAAATAGCACCATGAGTGTTGATCCACCTCTCCGCAGCGTAATGGTGGCCTAGTACTAAAGAGAATCTAACTCACATGTTGATTGTTTTCACATAGCTTTTGTTGATTGTTTACCCATAACACTCCTTGTAAACATATATATATATATATAGAATTTTTGAAACATGAGAAGGATCCCAAGGATGGTAGCACTTGATATTTTCCCAACCTACTTACTACAAAAAAGAGACCTGAAGGAAAATACCACGCCCACCGTTTTTTAAGAATTGTGATATATGTTGGAATATTACATCTGATGCACTCTAATTAGCGAGTAAGAGCGTATGTATTTGTAAAACGATAAACCAACTTTTGAAACTCTAGTGTGAGGTGGGAACAGTCGCTTAATAGTAAACTGTTATGAGGATGCTAAATTCGGTAAAGGAAAATGGAAGAAAATATTATGCAACTATAGAGTGTACATTTCTCTAGATAAAGCAAAGCCTGTGACTATGAACACAACTTCTAAATGCATGTTTACGGTCCAGTTTTTAGAAGCTTCACCAATACCTATACTTTATTGTTTCTATAACCAAGATCATTGTTTTATCCTTGACTTACAAAGAGCATGAAAAATCCATGGCCTATAGGACCATGGTCCAGTTTTTAGAAGCTTCACCAATACCTATACTTTACTGTTTCTATAACCAAGATCATTGTCTTATCCTTGACTTGCAAAGAGCATGAAAAATCCATAGCCTATAGGACCATAATTGGCTCATATAGTCAACACACACTTTTTCTAAATACTGTGATGTGGTGGTGTAGTAATTTGTTATTTATTTTTAGAAGCACGCTGATATAAGTAGTTTATTTTTAGCAAGAAAATTAATATAACTAGTTTATTTTTTTAGTTCATTTTACGATGCCTATCCCGCATCCTCGTCGTTGACTCGGCGGAGGACACCTGCTTGATCAGAGGGGCCCTGTCCGGGACTGGGCTCCGTCCAGTTGGTATTGGGAGTTGCTACCTTTCGGGGGGCGTAGGTTGGTGAGGAGCCAGCCCGTTGTTGACCTGATCCTTGTTTGGTGGCAGTCGCGTGGGCCAGTGACGGTGTCGAGGCTTCCGGACACCGCAGAGGTGGTACGTCACCGTGTCAGCGAGGAGGACGAGCACGTCCGTCGCTACATGGTTGCGTTGGAGGACAGGTTCGACAATACCTGACAGGTTCTTCAGGAATCTCACTGGAGCTATGACCTTCTCTTTGGGTGTCCACCGCCCGCGACGATACCTATCGAGCGCTACGGTTCTAGCTGTATTAGTGATGCTATATGTATGACAAGAGATGATGTAGTTTTGTTTATAATTGAATGCATGCTAATTTGAATACTACTTTATTTTACGATTTGGTTTTGCTTATTGAATGCTCAAATTGGAAAAATACTCCTACTTTGAATGCTAAAATTGAAAAGCACTATGCAGAAAAGTCCTACCTAATACTGATGATCATGTTGTTGTAAATGTTGTATGACAATGTTGTAAAGGGTAGTAATTGGTCTCTTCAGCTGCTTTTCAGATATGGAGTTCTTCACGATTATACTTGAGAAATCCTCCAGCAGGCACGTGATGTCGGACAATTTTGTGAAGATGTTGGACGGCTATCGGCCACAGAACATGAAGATGAGGCAGGCCAGCAACGGGCTTCGCAAGTTGTGGGACGTGGAGGTGGTGTTCGATACCGATGGAAGCATGTACCTAGATCGTGGCTGGAAGCAATTCGTCCGTGCCTACGACCTGCGGCACAGTCTTCAGGTACGACGGCAACGCCACGTTTGCCGTGAAGGTGTTCGACACGACTATCTGTCGAAGGCGCTACCAGGACGACGACGATGCCAGTACGCTCTGTCTCTTCTTCCTTTCCATTAGGCTATGTCTCACACCCATTTTAAAAAAAACTTTTTTGCATTTGGCAAAGCAATGGAAGCAGGAACAGCGAGTACTGACAATGTTGTAAAGGGTAGTAATTGGTCTCTTCTGCTGCGGTCTCTTCTACTGCTTTTCAGAGATGGTGTTCTTCACGATTATACTTGAGAAATCCTCCAGCAGGCAGGTGCTGCCGGACAATTTTGTGAAGATGCTGGACGACCATCGGCCACAGAACATGAAGCTGAGGCAGGCCAGCAACGGGCTTCGCAAGTTGTGGGACGTGAAGGTGGTGTTCGACACCGACGGAAGCATGTACCTAGATCGTGGCCGGAAGCAATTCGTCCGTGCGTACGACCTGTGGCACGGGTACTTCCTTGTCTTCAGGTACGACGACAACGCCACGTTCGCCGCGAAGGTGTTCGACACGACTATGTGTCAGAGGCGCTACCAGGACGACGACAATGTCAGTACACTCTGTCTCTTCTTCCTCTCCATTAGGCTATGTCTCACACCCATTTTAAAAAAAAACTTCTTTACATTTGGCAAGGCAATGGAAGCAGGAGCAGCGAGTAGTGCGACAGGTGTTATGTCTACGGCAGCAGCGACTCTGGCTACAACAAAAGTAGCAGCGACGATGGTCTCGCGATGGTGATCCCATAGCTGGGCGACAGGGCCATGCCAATTGTGGTAGAGGAGTACATCCCACAGCCTGTGGCTTCGCCGCTCTAAGCGCATCAGGATGATGAAGGAGAAGGTGAAGAAACAAGAGTGAAGATCTTAAGAACCCGATGGAGCTTTAATCTTTATAGTGTAAACCTTTTAAATACGATAGTGTTGAACTGCTACTGCACTTTTAAGTATGATGGTGGTGTGCCTGATGAAATTTTGTGCATGTTCATGGATGCTGATGGATGAAAGATAAAATTATTTCTTTTTGTGCTTGCTCATGGATGCTCCTTGGTTGGTGTATATAACAACCTAAATTAACCCCTAAACCAGCCCCTTTCAAAAAAAAAACAACCTCAGCTTCAGCCGAAAAAAAAAACAACCTCAGCTTCAGTCAGGTGCTGACGCGTGGACGCCTTTTGGTCCCGGTTGGTGTCACCAACCGGAACTAAAGCCCCCCCCCCCCCCCCCCCCCCCCCCCGCCTGGCCTGGCCGTAGCGGCCACGTGGAGGCCCATCTGTCCATGTTGGTGTAAGAACCGGGACTAAAGGCCGAGGGCATTAGTAACGACCTTTTAGTCCCGGTTCCAAAACCGGGACAAAAGGCCCTTTTTCTACTAGTGTTTTTAAGTCATAAAAATATATATTATTGATCTAATTTAGAGTCAAAGTTGGATTTTAAAAAGTGTGTACTCTTTATTCATTGGAATGGATGGGGTATTACTGATTGTAAGGAACAATTGTACACAGCCTGATATACCATAAGCCCCGCTTGGAATAGGGGTAAATTTATACACCTGAATTACTTTTACAAGTGTAAATCACCAGCCATGTGTGATTTCAACCAGAAATGAAAACGACCGATTGAGGTCTGTATCTTTTACACGTGTAGAAGTATGGAAAAGGACAATCCAATCAGGCCCTAACTGATTCTGGGAAAGAGGTGCGACTAGAAGGCAAACCAAGACAGAATGATGTACAGATATTTACCTGTCTCATTAACCTTTTCATCTCAAAGCATCCAACATCCTCACATCATTCTTCTTGCGTCTGCAACGGTGGTGACTCTTCTGCTCCCCAAAATTACTATCACCAACAATGACCATCTTATCCATATCTGTGATGCAATCTGCAAGGAAAATTAAAAGGAGAACATATTAAGCACCACAGCTTGTAGAATAATAGAGATCAATACACAGAACGAGGGATGAGTGCAATATAGCATTCTCAACACAGATAGCTTCAAGGTACACCAATACAAATACAATGAATCCAGGATCAAACAACACAACAACACCACTATTAGCACTAAAAGATAATTTACATTCAGTTTATCTAAGGCAGAAAAATAGAAAGACTAATCACATATCCGAGAGACCGCAAAATTTAAGTCTGTAACATATAGCATTCTGAAACAAATACTAGAAGCTAGTCTTCGCTACAAAGCTGAAATTTTCCAGAACTGCTAACATGGCCAACAAATCACAACACCACTATTAGCACTACAGAATAATTTTCATTCAGTTTATTTAAGGCAGAAAACAGCAACACTAATCACAAATCCAAGAGACCACAAAATTTTAAGTCTGTAACATATAGCATTCTGAAACAAGAAATCCTAGCAGCTAGTCTTCGCTAGAAAGCTGAAACTTACCAGAACTACCAACATGGCCAACAAAATTCCACATGCATGTGAGCATATCAATGCCAAATGTGGATGGCCATTTTGAAGTGCATATCATGGTAGCAAGTTTGAGAATATTTTACGGCACGCCCAAACACTATTCTCGTAGCAAAAGGTCCAATTTGCACAGGAATATGAGAAAACTCCTGGTTCTAGCTTTGACCTTTATTTATTTAGTTAAAAGATATGAAATGCAACTACATCACTTTTCCAAAATGATTTTACATGGCCCAACAGACAAATATGACCAAGGTCTCATTTATTACCCACCAAGAGAATGGTAATAGTCGAATATAAGTTATTAACTTATCCTTCTGCAAATATGAAATCCCATTGGTTGTTGACAAAGAAATGTCACTAGAGCAAAACTAATCCAATATACAATCTGCCACCAACCAACATGTGATAAATAGCAAAATAACCAGGATTTGCAGTAATTTAAAGTTTCTGCTAGAATTTGGAACCCTGATGACAACAACAACGATGACGACAGCAACAACAAAGCATTTTGCCCAAGCAAGTTGGGTAGGCTAGAGATGAAACCCAGCAGAAACCTGTCAGAACCCAAAAAGAAGAGAGGGCACAAGTAAATATAGTTGAAGGAAAGTAAATTAAGGCTCTGGTACATGGACTGCTGATTTCCATGCAGTCCTATCAAGAGCCAAATCCTTAGGTACATTCCAATCCTTCAAATTTTTGGGTACATTCCAATCCTTCAAATCTCTTTTACCGCCTACTCCCATGTCAACTTTGGTCACCCCATACTCCTAGAATTTTACCTACACTTTAGAATACAGCTATTCATTGCTGCTTCTGCAAGCCTCCGTTGGATATGTCCAAACTTAGTCGGTGTTGGACAAGCTTCTCTTCAACATTATCATGTATCCCCTCATTCCTAATTCAGTCCTTTATTGTATGGCCACATATCCACCTTACCATGCACATCTCAGTGACACACATTTGTTGTATGTGTTATCTCTTAGTGGGCCAACGCTCTGCTCCATATAGCATCGCAGGTCTGATCGCCGTCCTATAGAACTTGCAACTGAGCTTTTGTGGGACCTCCTTGTTACAGAGGATGCCAGATGCTTGCCACCACTTAACTTACCCTGCTCTGATTTTTTGGCTAACATCCTCATCGATACCACCGTTGCTTTGCAATTGATCCCAAGTATCAGAAGGTGTCCCTCTTAGGCACTATTATGTCCCTCTATACTAACCTCTCCTTCCTCGCACCTAACACTATTATGTCCCTCTATACTAACCTCTCCTTCCTCGCACCTAACACTACTAAAGTTACGCCTCGTAACTCGGCCTTAGTCCTACTAAGCCAAAAACCCACTCTGAAGTCTATCTTGTCAACTAGGACCAAATCATCAGCAAAGAGCATACACCAAGGGATACCTCCTTGTATATCCTTTGTGAGCTCGTCCATCACTAGGGAAAAAATGTATGGTCTCAAGGCTGATCCTTGATATAGTCCTATCATAATTAGGTAGGTATCAGTCTGACTGTCACCAGCCCCAACATCTGTCACAACATACATATCCTTGATTAGGGTAATGTACTTTGTTGGGATTTTTTGTCTCTCCAGCTCCAACCACATGACTTCTGTAAGTTGATGTAGCAAGAAATCACCTCTATAGTCGATTTCTCAGGAGTACAATTGGTTTATCGTGATGTTTGCCTTTCATCTCAAGCGATGCTCAAACACTCTCTTCCAAAGCTTCATAGTATGACTCATAAACTTAATTCATCGCTAATTAGTACAACTTTGAATATCTCCTTTATTCTTGAAGATAGGTATAAGTGTACTCTTCTGCCACTCTTCGGTTGTCTTGTGTAACCCAAAAATATGGTTGAATAGCTTACTTACCCATACTACTACCGCTTTCCCAAGGCACCTCCACACCTCAATAGGAATACCATCTGGGCTCGTTAACCTCGAGCAGTTGACTCTTCGCAGAAACCGTCTATTGGTGTCATCTACCTCAGGCATTGTGTGTGTGTGTGTACACCCCCCCCCCCCCCCACACACACACACACCCGCGCATTGAACAACCTGCCAAAGTATTCTCGCCATCTAATTTTGGTGTTTTCATCTTTCACTAGGAGTCGAGTTGCCTCATCCTTGATGCACTTCTCTCGGTTGAGGTCCCTTGTCTTCCTCTCACGAATTTTTGCCATCTTCTAAATGTCTTTTCTCCTTCCTTTATACCTAGTCGCTGGTATAGCTCATCGTTGGTCCTTTGCTTCACTCACAACTCGCTTTGCTTTCTTCTTGGCTTCTTTGTATTTCTCCATGTTGGTAGTGCTTCTAGCATGGAACCCTAACGATGACCCGTCTTTCTAAATTATATACAAGTGGGTAGCTGCTTTGTTGCTTTTCTTGCCACTGTTGTAGTGAGCCGCATCTCTAAGCACGGAGGTGACCAAACTAGCGTACCTACGGTCTCTCCATCGGCCTTCCCTTCCCCCGATCATGTTTTGACTCCTCACCGACGCTCTCACATGAAAAACGGTGGTGTTTCTATTAATAACCCACAAAGTGCGACCATAACTCCAAAAATTACACCACGCCAAGATGATTTTTAGCAACAATGTCTACTAGTAGAAATTTATGCTAACCAGGTAAGGTAACTATGCATTGCAACATACAAGTTACAGCTGTCATACCAATTCATAACCAGCTAGCTGTGGCACCCGTATTTGGCCACACCCAAAGTACTGGTAATAGACTAGGACATATTTTAGTAACATTTGTGAACCTTTAACAATCTTGATCTTCCCGTACTTCATGTTGCTTTAGAACAAAATAATGCAACACTGAACAGACAATCAATAAGTACTCTGGAAATAATTGTACTAGGTTGTATACAAGAAACAGGTGCCCCTACACATTGCCTTTAATCTGTATAATCACCAAAAGATGAACGAATAGCGGTTACCGAGCATGACATCAAATATATGTTTGCACAACAAAATGATGCCAAAATAGTAATATATTACAGCCTGAGAAAATAAAGCTTCAAACTTTCTTAAGTGCATTAAACTAGCAAACTGACAGAGCCAATTTGTATAGCGTGTCCAGTCAGTGCTGCTTTATCTAGTACATTAGCATTTGGTAATGTGGGTATAAGCAGCTTGGTTTCTTGAAATATGGCATAGTATGTGAGCAACGTGTATTGCTGAAGGATGAAAGTTCAGCAAAACTGGACAAGAGGTACCAATTGCAAGGGAAGAATTGTGTCAAGCTGAAACATGGTTCCATTCCACCAACAAAAAAACTGCTAACAAGCACCAGCTCAGCAAGCTAGATGTTAGTTGCGAACAAAAGAATTACAAATAAACTTACCAAAGAAGAAGTATTATGGACAAAAATAAAGCAACAACTAACATCGTTAGAAATGTCCATCAAATGAAATGAGTATGCAAACAAGAAAATCTTCTATTTCTATTACCGTTATATAAGCATCAAAAGGGCAACTCGGAATTGCCCACCCACTTAATCTATTTTAATTATTCTCAGCAGAAATTTGCTTAGTGCCAGTTCCCATACAGGTTCAACTTAGATCAAATAGATTCCACAAAAATTAAGGTAGGAACAGCAACCCCTTGGATTTTTCTGTGTCATAGAGGAATGAACCGTGCTATTCCTTGGGGATTCAAAGTTGTGCGCTGGCAAATGTAGGTATCTCTATAAATAGCACTGAATAGTGTAGAGCACAGTTGCGTGGGTTCATTAAGGAAGAAACTATGTTGTTTCACTGAAAAGAAATGGAATACATCATCTAGTATCATTTACTCACAAACTTGAGAGGAAGCTGGATCTTAAAACTGTAGTGTTGAAATATAAATCACCGTCATAAATAACTGATTACATGAATACCTCTTAAATTTCGTTTGCAAACCTAAAGAAAAAAGAAAAAATTGGTCATTATATTTGAAGGACAGAACTAATAATCCCAGCTTAATTTCACATGTGTTATGGAAGGAATACCTGTAAGAAATTTCTGCTATAGATAAACTCACCTCAAATAACTGGAAACTATAAATTAAGAGTTTTTAGTCCATACAGAAATTGCTTACCATACAAGACACTTGTTTAAGAACCATGCATCACAAAATGACTCAACTCGAGTGTAAACTTCTAACGATTAAGTATATTGCAGCTATCAACTGTAGCATAGGTGCATCTTGTTACTAGAGATCAGACTTGGAGATAAAGCCATTGTAAATCATGTTTTTATTACCGTATAAAGATTATGTGGCAGGCTGATAAGATTGTCTCATCAACCACTGTACATGCCCTTATAATGTACCCAATAGTTCATATCCTACAATATAGTTCCAGGCATTGTTTATAAGGTGTCCCGCCTTGGATGCTTAGGCGGCAAGGCGCCCTTGCAGCGCCTCACAACTATGCCCGCTTTAGGCGTTTATGCGTCCACCTTAGGCGCTTAGGCGTCCGCCTTAAGCGTCAAGGCAGTTGGTGTTCGCCTTAGGTCACCTTACCGCCTTATAAACCATGGTTCTAGGATACCACCGTACTAACACATTATGTAAAAACAAGTCAGAACAAAAATTCTACAACACAATCAAGTACTGCCTCTGTTCCAAATATAAGACTTCTTTGCAGTTCAACAAGCAACTAACTCACTAAAACGTACAGTATATACAGCTAACAAAATGCATGTTCACTAAATTCTTTTTTGACTCCATTAATTCGCTGCAGAATTTAATCCAGCAGCTAACTACAACCAAACAAAATACGACTCTCGCAATAAAAAAAATACCACCATCTTCCACAAACCATAAGTAAAATCTACCCCTGATGCTAACCTAATGCATTGGTGTTAAGAAGAGGTGCTAAGCACATTTAAAAGTTTAGCAACCAAAGCCCCCAATGCATAGGTGCTTAACTTGTTGTAGCTAAGCATACTCTATTTAATGATTTAGCTACTAAAGTTCTTCATGCATTGGTGGGCTTTCTTTTATTTAAGTATTTTGCCTAGGTTCACGCGCTTGGCACCGTTTCTTCCTGGGGTCACCACATCCATCTCTCTCCTCTTAAATACCATGCCACATCAGATTTTTTGTTTACATGGCAGTCTTAGCACCTGTACAAGGTGGAGCATTGGGAGGGGCCAAAGAACATTGTTCGGCAGTGGAGACTCAAAGAGCTCAAAGACCTCTAATTATCTGGTCCCAAACAAGAAATGTCCCACCACACCCAGATCTCAATCCATAAAGTTAACAAAATGTATTCTGCGAAGATTCACTTTCACACTGCAAATGGTAACGATGCCAACAACTCAGAACTATGAGGAATAAAAAGAATGGCCACGACAAATATTACTCAAGAACTAAACTCAAGCACGTTCAATCACCTCCGATCTCACCGCCCCAGAAGAACAACTGCTGCCTCCCGTCCTCCTCCTCTTCGTCTATCTCATCCCCGTAACCAAGCTCAACATCTCCACGGTAGCCAGGCTCGCTGCCGTAGCCGGACTCAGCCGATGCCAGCTCAACCACGGCGGCCGTCCCACCTGCCCCCGATCCAGCCAGACCAACGTGTGCCGATGCGAACTCCAGCGCCATAGGAACGTCTCTCGCCCGCAACTCCCCAACATCCGATGCCCACATCTCGCCGCTGGAGTCCGTTGCGCCGCCACCACCTGGACCGCACGTTACATGGAAGTCGGAGCACGTGCCGGATCTCCGACGGTCGCTGCTGCGACCTGAGACCGACCGCGAGATTCCTCCGCGGCGCCGGCGCTTGCGGAGCCCAAGCAACCGGAATGATCCTCCGCTACCAGCTGCGGAGGGAGGAGTCGTGGTTTCCACGGCGGCTGCGTCAGCGTGGTGAGCAGAGGGGGGGGCAGTGGAGCGGTCGGAGAGGCAGGGCTTCTTGTGGAAGGGGTGCCACGCAGCAACGGCGTCGGTGAGAACGAGGTGCGCCGGTTGGCGGCGGTACGGCGGCACGCGCGGTATCATCGCGGGGGAGGGGGGGCGTCGGTGTTACGGTTTGAGCTGGGGAGCAAACGTGGTTGCGCTCCTCCCGATCTCATTCGGTCCGGCACCGAGACCATCCGGTCGACCCTTCTTCCACCGATGTAACTTTTTTTCTCGATAAAGGCCACTTTTTATATTAAATTAAAATGTACTCCCTCTGTATTAAAGATTTCTAAAATAATTGTTTTAACTTTATACTAGCTCTACTACAAAGTTATAATTTTCCCAAAAAACTATAAAATTATACTAAACTTAAGACATTTATTTTACGACGGAGGAAGTATATGAAGATCCACGTATATACATGAATTAAAGACGTGTTTGGTTATCATTTATGAATAGGTTGCTGATAACTCATTTTATTGATTTGGTATTGGAACAGAAAAAATGTATCCCGCACCTATTTCCTTAGATGTGACCCTGGGTTATCGAACCCACGAGAAAAATAACCCCTTTAACGATGGTCTCTAGCAAAGCTTTGTCAAAATGTTAATTTTAGCTTTTTATCGGATTAGCAAGCAAATGATGATTCAAACACTTATAATAAAAGGAGATACGAATATGAGGACTTAATGTTTACAACATTTTATTTGCGTTGGGATCAAATAAGATATTAATTTTGTTCGAAAGTCACCCATCAAAATGTGCTTGTTACGGATCGGAGTGGGAATGTGTCCAAATAACATTTTGACCTGCACGAGTTATGCGTCAAGAATCATTTATCCTACCGTAGGCCCTAACCGTCACCCGGGTTGCCTCGATAATTAAGATAATGGAATCAAGCAATAGTTTTGGGTTTTTAATGACTACACCTCATCTATCCCAGGGATATGATCCATGTTACCCTACTGAACCTTAATGTCATCGGTGTTCGGTATAACACTTCACAGTCCCCTCATTTCTAGCCTCACCGGTCGATCTCCATGATCGTGGGTACCTGCGGAGATGAAGATCGTGGACAAGACAAGAGACATCTTCATGAAACAATTTTATTTCACACATACGGGACGTTACATCAAAGTCTTCCATTGATCCCTTCAACAAATATATGGGGCTGTAAAGCTCATGACTTGAGTGTCTTGGACTAGGGGGTACCAGCCCGAGGTGTTCAACTCACATGGGCCAAATTAGGGCATATGCTGAGCCACCGCTTGAAGGACGACCGAAGCATGAAGACTTGCATGTGCCTAAGATGGAAGTTACCGAAGACTTGGCGTGCAGTCCACGGATAGCTTTGTATTTGGTATATTGACAACCAACCTACAAGGTTTTAAATAGCATATAGCGGGCCCGTGGTGGGTTGGGGTCTGCATAGCGGAATGTGGATAGCGGGTGCTATTGCAGGCGCTATGTCCGCATAGCGAATTTGTAAAAACACTAGATTATTGTGTACATTTTTAAATCATTAACAAAAAGTAATGGCATTTAATTTGAGCAATATCGATCGCTATCTTTGCTATTTGAAACTATGCTAACCTAGCATGTAACCTAGGTACCCCCGGCATTTTATATAAACCGAGTGGTTAGGTCCATAGGGGGTCCTACACTCATACCAGAGCCATCCTGACTATAGGAAGGCTTAGTTAGGATGGACATTAGTTAAGACAAAACTATTTTTTCAAACCCATTAAATCACTTACGAAACTTCTATATTTCTTACCTCTTCTAAGTTTCCGAAGAGACCTAAGATTTTTGCCTTACCACTTCCACCAATTTTCTCTTGGCTCTCCTCATCTGCTTTTTCAAAACTTTGCAAACGGTCGTTAGTATCGTGATGTCCATGACCACTGGATTCCTTAAAATCTTCGTGGATAACTGTAACGACTAAGATGCGGATCTTTCCTTATTTGGGGCCGAGGCCTCAAAAGGGGAAAGGGGCGCACCTCAGCGTTTCGCGAGCAGGATAACATTACCATTACGTAAATAGAGAGATGAGTATTAAGATTCGGCTTACACTCGCCACATGCTAGATTACAATCCACACAAGCATTCATTATTCATACATAAGACAGGGTCCGGCTACGGACAAGATAAATGGCAAAATCATGTTGTCCCGCTCTACGATGCCCACGATCACGACCAAGCGCCTCTAATCCTCGGGATACGTCACGTACAGTCTGCCAGTGTCTTCGTCGAACTCCCACCTAAGCTGGGTTCCCTCGGGAATGTCGGCATCTGGAGTACCTGTATCTTTGGGTGGTTTTAGTAAACTGTGAGCCACGAGGAATCAACAATCTCATGACCTTGGTATCGAGTCTAACTAAGTTAATGTGTGAGGTAGGGTTAAATGTTTGAGTTTGCAGTATCCTGAGCATATATGGTGGCTAACTTACGAAGAAGAGGAATAAGTTATGGTGGACTACGTAAGACGGTCGAATACTAGAATGATCACTAAGTGATCCTGAACACCTACTTACGTCATTCATAACCCCACCGTGTTCTCGAACAGAGAAGAAGCTCTAAAAGAAACAGTCACGGTTACGCACACAGTTGGCAAGTTTTTATTTGAATTACTTTAAGTTATCTAGAACCGAATGTTGACAAAATATCCATATTTTCCACATAACCGCGGGCATGGCTTTCCGAAAGATTAAACCTGCAGGGTTGCTCCAACTAGTCCATCACAAATTACCACAAGCTGCATAGTAATCCTCTACCACGAAACTCATGATCTCGTTGGATTCCTTAGTGGAAAGCCTCAACTCTAAGAAGACCCAAAGTCTCACCGGAATCCCAATGCGCAAGATATATCGCTAAGGTAAGACAAGTCCGACAAGACCTCCCGATGTGTCGACGAACCCGATAGGAGCCGTGTATCTCGTTCTTAGGACACGACAGATGGAACTAGCTACGGGAAAACCAAACCTCAAGTTTCCTCGCGGTGGCGCCGTAGGCAGTCCGTTTTGGACCAACACTCATGAGGAGCACTGGCCCGGGGGGGGTTGATTAAATTCCTCGAGGTAGTTATTCCCTATGCTTTTATTATTAAGTTGTTAGTAGATTAACACCAAAGTTGGGTCTTGACAGACAAGTCTTAACACTAAGTGATGTACCAAGGGGGTCCCCATAATAACCCCAAACATGTTAGGAGTGCTCAATTATGGAATAAAACACCGGTAACCGAAACTAAGGCGGCAACAGCGGAACAAATCACCCGGCAAAAGGCTAGGCCTTCCGCTATTTACCAAGTATATAGGTGCATTAATTAAATAGCAAATAAATATGATGATATCAAATGCCCATGTTATCACATGGACCAGCTGGCACCTGCAACTAGCAATGCTGATAATTAGTGGTTGAGCAAGCCTAACTTAGCCAAACAATATTTTCTATGAGGAAAGGTGTTTGAAGTTTCATGGCAATGTTTGATGGCCTATATATCATGTGGTAGGCGGCGGAAATGTAATGAAAGAAACATAGCACTAAGCATAACAAAGCTAGAAACGGTGTCAAGGTCACGATCATCTTGCCTGTGATTTCTTCAGAGTGGAATTGTTCCTGATCTTCGTGCACGAACTCACCGGACTCTTTGAACTCGTTTCCGGCCTAGTAGCTACCCAAAAGAAACAAACATCTAATAAACACCAGCAAATGATGATGCAACAGACAAAATGATGCATGCATGCACAACCTCTAATCATGCACATAAACCACCCCACACAGATAAAAACTATTGCCACCACACCACAAGGGGGATCGAACCCTGCACCTGGAACTACACACTGCACTGCCTCACCACTGCGCTACTACACTTCAACTGACCATGAAGGGGGGCTAAGCCTAACTATACTACTCACACTGCTAACGCAACAGGAACAAAATGAAAAACGAAAAATGAAAAACAAAAGGGTTGACGGGGACTCGAACCCCAGACCCGCCGGTCTCAGCGCGGCGCTCAAACCTGTCGAGCTACGTAGGGGGATCTGCTCTACGGGGAACCACACTAGGTAAGTAAACTGGGGGGAATACTCTGCTCTTGCATCGCACCGCGTGGGAGAGCTGGGCTGCTGAGGCTGCTGCACGCGCCGCAAAACACACGCAAACTGTTGCGATCGTTACCGTGTTGCATGCTGCTACTGCTCGAACAGAGCCACGACGGAGACGCTGGGCTACACGGCGGCCACGACTACAGAAGGAAAGGGGAAGGCGGAGGAGAGCGGGGCTTGCTCACCTAGCGACAGAAGCGTCGATTCGGCGCTGGAGGGGAAGAGAACGACGAGCCGGAGCGGAAGAAGAGCTCGTTGGAGTGGAAGAAGATGCCGGTCATCGTGGACGTCGACGAAGCAGCCCCTACTCCCGATCCCTTCAAAAATGGAACGGAACGTCGGCGACGATCTCTTGCTCCTGGACCAGACGGGGAAGGAGGGGAGGCCTACGCTACGCCGGCGTCGAGCTCGAACCGGAGCTGTCCATGGCGATGGATGCAGTTGTGGGTGTTCCTGACGGCGCGAGAGGGAGAAGAGAGAGGCTAGGGTTGGAGAGGTGCAGCTGGGTTGCATATAGTATCGGGGCTAGAGCCAAGGCCGTCTGATGGAGGGAGAGAACGGATCGGCGGCTCTCCCAGGCACTATGCGTAGCTGACGATAGCGAGGAGGAAGAAGGGACGCGTTCCTGGGCTGGCTGGGCCGAAATGGTTAGGTTGGGCGTGGCTCTCTCTCTCTCTCTAAGAGAAAACATACATGGTGGGGTTTTTTAAAATAAAAACAAACCTGGCTTTAATAATAACCCACGGGTTAAAAGAAAGGAGAAAATAAAACCAGAATAAAACTGGGCTTCTAAAATGTCCGTCCTATTTATAAAAATAGGCGGGGCATTTTAGGGTAAAGAAAAATAAATTGTTTTATTTGAAATTGGCTCTGTTTTAAAATAAAAAACATAGGGAAAATAAAATCAAAGAAGAGATTGTTGCCACCCACAATTAATAAAAGGATTCTTCACAGATGATGAACGTTTTTAATGGGGCCAAAACTGAAAATTTAAAACAGCCACAAAACAATTGGAAGAGAGGGGGGTTATGGTCATGGTGCAACAAGGTTGTTTTGAGATGATCCTTGTTACACCCACACCGCATAACCATCACATGCAATCTCACACATTGCACTTCACTCAACCCCAAGGTGCAAGACAAGCAACCAAGACAAAAGATAGAAGGTGTTATGCATGATGCCATGATGCACATGAAATGAAGACACAATGTTAGGATCGCCACATCTCGGAACGGAGGTGGTCCTTGCGCTCCCAAGTGGCTTCTTTGTGTGAAGGATGTGACCATTGCACTTTGAGGAACTTGATTGACTTATTGCGGGTCTTGCGCTCAGTCTCTTCAAGTATTGCTATCAGATGCTCATGGTAGGATAGGTCGAGCTGGAGATCGATATCCTGGAGATCAACTGTGCGCTCAGGAGTCTTGAAGCATCTCCGGAGCTGAGAGACGCGAAACACATCATGCATATTGGAAAAATTGGATGGAAGCTCTAACTGATATGCAAGATCGCCTCTCTTGCCAAGAATTTTGAAAGGACCAACAAAGCAAGGAGTGAGCTTTCCTTTGATGCCGAAGCGCTGAGTGCCCTTCATGAGAGACACTTTGAGACACACAAAACCATCGAGCTGAAAAAGTCATGTCACGATGCTTGCTATCGTAGTAGCTCTTCTGACGCGACTGAGCTGCTTTCAGATTATCTCAAATGACACGGCACATTTATTTTGCTTCAGCAATCATGTCATTCCCAATAATCTGATGCTCACCAGTCTCTGACCAATTGAGCGGGGTACGACACTTCCAGCCATATAGAATCTCGAATGGGGCCTTGCCTGAGCTTGCATGAAAGTTGTTGTTGTATGAGAACTCGGCAAACGGTAGGCAATCTTCCCACTTCATGCCAAAATAAATCACACAAGCTCTGAGCATATCTTCAAGGATCTGATTGACTCTCTCAACTTGCCCACTTGTTTGAGGATGGAAAGTTGTACTGAAACGGATCTTAGTACCCATTACAGTCTAAAAGGAATCCTAGAACTTGGAAGTAAAGATGCTTCCATGATCTGAAGAAATGAGCATAGGAATAACGTGCAATGAGACTATCCTTGACGTATACAACTCTGCAAGCTGAGTTGCCGAGATAGACTCTTTGACCGGTAGGAAATGAGCAACTTTTGTCAACTTGTCGATGAGGATGAAGATGGCATCATTGCCTTTCTTGGACTTCGAAAACCCAGTGATAAAATCCATTTCCACATGATCGAATTTCCACTCGGGTATAGGCAAGGGATGCAGGAGGTCTACTGGATGGTGATGCTCCACTTTCACTCTGCGACACACATCACACTCGTTCACAAACTGAGCAATCTCATGTTTCATGCGAGTCCACAAGAAGGTCTTCTTTAGATCCTGATACATTTTGGAGCTACCTGGATGTATCGAGAGGAGGGAATTATGGGCTTCATCCATGATAACTTTCCTGAGCTCTCCTTTCGTAACGACAAGGCGGTTCTCAAAGAAAGAGGTATCTCTATCATCAACATGGAAGCACTTATATTTCGGAATGCTCTTTGCTAAGACAATCTTAACTTTCTTCACCATCGCATCAAGAAGTTGAGCTTGTCGGACTTGGTCTTCCAAGGTAGGAGAAATCTAGAGATTAGCAAGAAATCCCTGAGGTACTATCTAAAGATTGAGCTTCCTGAAAGATTCACAAAGATCAGGCTGGAGAGGCTTCAGAATGAGACTATTGCAGTAAACCTTTCTGCTCAAAGCATCTGCAATGACATTTGCTTTGCCTGGAGTGAAATCAATGCTCGGATTATAATCTTGGATCATTTCCACCCAACGAGTTTGCCGAAGATTGAGACTAGGCTGGGTGAAGATGTATTTGAGACTGTTGTGATCGGTGTAGACCTCAACATGTCTGCCAACAAGAGATGTCCCCAAGTCATCAAAGCATGGACCACTACCACCAACTCAAGATCATGGGTGGGATAGTTCTTCTCACTTGGCTTCAACTGCCTCGAGGTATAAGCTACCACTTTCTTCTCTTGCATCAGAACTGCACCAAGACCTTGAAGAGAGGCATCACACAACACTTGATAAGGCTTGGAATCATTAGGAGGAGTCAAGACTGGAGTTGAAGTGAGCTTCTCTTTGAGTGTGTCGAAGGCTAACTGACACTCTGGAGACCATACAAACTTCACACTCTTCTGAAGAAGGTTGGATAGAGGCTTAGCAATTTTGAAGAAGTTCTCAACGAACCTTCTGCAATAGCTTGCAAGCTCGAGAAAGCTTCAAAGCCTCTTCACATTCTGAGGAGGTTCCCACTCAACAATGGCGTGCACCTTTGAAGGATCAACTTTAATGCCCTCGGCAGAGATGATGTGCCCAAGGTCCACAACTTCCTTGAACCATAACTCACATTTGGGAAACTTAGCATAGAACTTATGCTCTCTTAGCTTATCAAGCACAAGCCAAAGATGTTCTTCATGCTCTTCCTCGGTTTCAGAAAAGACCAGAATGTTATCAAGATACAGCAAGACAAATTCATTCTTGAATGGAGAGAAGATATAATTCATCATCTGACAGAAGGTCCATGGAGCATTGGCGAGACCAAAAGACATAACTGTGTACTCATAAGAGCCAAAGCTTGTCCTGAAAGCAGTCTTGGGAATGTCTTCTTCACGAATGCGGATCTGATGATAGCCCATCCGGAGATCAATCTTAGAGAAAATCATGGCCCCTTTCAATTGCTCAATCAATTCATTGATGTTGGGAAGTGGATACTTATTTCTGATTGTCTTCTTATTCAATAGACGATGATCGACATAGAGTCGGTCCGTGCCATCCTTCTCCTTGACAAAAAGAACTCCACAACCCCAAGGAGATGAGCTTGGTCTGATCAGACCCAGACGCTCTTGCCCATCAAGCTGCTTCTTCAATTCATTCAGTTCTTCTAGACCCAGTTCAGTTCCAGGTTCAAGATCAATTACGAACTCAACTGCCCGGTGCGGAGACATTCCTGGCAGTTCTTCTGGAAAGACATCTTCGTACTCATAGACCACTGGAACTTGAGAAATTGGAGAGATCTCACCTTCTCATTCAGGGAAAACAGACGGATCGTGTCATCGAGAGCAGCGAAGATAATCAAGTTCTTTATTAAAAGGAGAACCTTAATATCCCGTAGTATCCATTAGGACCCTCTGCCACGGGAGGGATGGACGATAGATGTCATGCAAGTTCTTTTCCCTAAGCACGTATGACTACATACGGAATACATGCCTACATTAGATTGACGAACGGGAGCTAGTCACATATCTCTCTGTGTTATAGTTGTTACATGATGAATCACATCCGTCATACTCATCTATCACCGATCCACTGCCTACGAGTCTTTTACTACTGGTCCTTGCTAGGTTACCTTGTCTAGGCTTGTCCCTTGCTACAAAAGGGGTTGGGCCACTTTGCTACTACTGTTGCTACTGTTGTTACTCTGCTGCTGCTGCTACTGCTGTTCCTTGCTTCCTCGCTGTTACTTGTTGCAAGATCCTTTTTCATCACCGTTGACGGGGAAGAATAGTTCCCCGTCCACGTGCAACCTACTGGCGCCATTTATACAACAGTTAGGAATAGTCTGCCATCAACAGATCTGTTTCTGGCACCGTTGCTATCATACTACTTTGCTACTAATACTTTGCTTGCAGATACTAATCTTTCAGGTGTGGTTGAATCTGATAAACTCAGCTGCTAATACTTGAGAATATTCTGCTTCCCCTTGTGAGCGAATCAATAAATTTGGGTCGAATACTCTACCCTCAAAAATTGTTGCGACCCCCTACACTTGTGGGTTATCAAGACCTTTTTCTGGCGCCGTTGCCGGGGAAGCACAACTATATTCTCTGAGTCACTTGGGATTGACGGCTGTTGGTCACTATGAGGAATCCAAAAGATCCAAGAACTAAAATCTTGCCTTCCACTACGAGGAGAGGTAAGGAATTGCCATCTAGCTCTGCACTTGATTCACCTTCAGTTTTGAGTAAGTTTGCGACATCGCCTCCTGCTAGAAATCTTGATATGTCGCCTGTGCTTGATGATGCTACTTCTGCTACCCATGATGCTTATGATGATGCTATGCTTGATACTATGCCTGATGATGCTATGCTTGATACTATGCCTGATGATGCTATGCTTGATACTATGCCTGATGATGCTATGCTTGATACTATGCCTGATGATGCTATGCTTGATACTATGCCTGCTATGCCTGATACTGCTTTGCCACTAGGTGCATTCCTTGTTGCACAAATTGCTAGAGTTGCTGCTAGACGTGATGATACTTCTGAAACTGCTGATACTATTGAAGTAGAACCTGCTACTATGCCTGAATTGCCTCATACGCGCTATGTTATGGAGGGAGAGATAGCTGAGAACTTTATTGCGTGTAAGGATAGCCATGATGTTGAGAAATTACTGCGCAAGTGGAAAGAAAAATCTCTGAACGCTAGGATGAAATACGACCCAAAGTTTGCTACTTCGCCTATCTTTGTGACCGATAAGGATTGTGAATTCTCTGTCGACCCTGAGTTAATCACTCTGGCCGAATCTGATCCTTTTCACGGTTATGAGTCTGAAACGGTTGTAGCCCATCTTACCAAACTGCACGATATAGCAACCCTATTCACTAGTGAGGAAAAGATCCGCCACTACTATATGCTCAAGTTGTTTCCTTTCTCGTTAAAGGATGATGCTAAGACCTAGTTCACTTCTCTTGCTCCTGGTTGTGTGCGTAGTCCCCATGATATGGTCTACTACTTCTCTGAAAAATATTTCCCTGCCCATAAGAAGCAAGCTGCCTTGCAGGAAATATACAACTTTGCTCAAGCTGAGGAAGAGAGTCTCCCACAAGCTTGGGGGAGGCTCATCCAGCTACTGAATGGTTTGCCTGATCACCCTCTTGAGAAGAATGAAATACTTGATATCTTCTATAATGGACTTACCGATGCTTCTAAAGACCACCTAGATAGTTGTGCCGGTAGTGTTTTTAGGGAACGAACCGTAGAACAAGCTGAGATTCTATTGAATAACATCTTGTGCAATGAGAATGCTTGGACTATTCCCGAACCACCTCCTAAGCCAACTCCAAAGAAAAGAGGTATTCTATTCCTCAGTCCTGAAGATATGCAAGAAGCCAAGAAATCTATGCGAGAGAAAGGCATTAAATCTGAAGATGTCAAAAATCTACCACCTATATGTTGGAAATATGCCCTAGAGGCAATAATAAATTAGTTATTATTATATTTCTTTGTTCATGATAATCGCTTATTATCCATGCTATAATTGTATTGATTGGAAACACAATACTTGTGTGGATACATAGACAAAACACTGTCCCTAGTAAGCCTCTAGTTGACTAGCTCGTTGATCAAAGATGGTCAAGGTTTCCTGACCATAGGCAAGTGTTGTCACTAGATAACGGGATCACATCACTAGGAGAATCATGTGATGGACTAGACCCAAACTAATGAACGTAGCATGTTGATCGTGTCAATTTGTTGCTACTGTTTTTCTGCGTGTCAAGTATTTGTTCCTGTGACCATGACATCATATAACTCACTGGCACCAGAGGAATACCTTGTGTGTATCAAACGTCACAACGTAACTGAGTGGCTATAAAGATGATCTACACATATCTCCGAAGGTGTTCGTTGAGTTAGTATGGATCAAGACTGGGATTTGTCACTCCGTGTGACGGAGAGGTATCTCGGGGCCCACTCGGTAATACAACATCACGCACAAGCCTTGCAAGCAATGTGACTTAGTGTAAGTTACGAGATCTTGTATTACGGAACGAGCAAAGAGACTTGCCGGTAAACGAGATTGAAATAGGTATGCGGATACTGACGATCAAATCTCAGGCAAGTAACATACCGAAGGACAAAGGGAATGACATACGGGATTATATGAATCCTTGGCACTGAGGTTCAAATGATAAGATATTCGTAGAATATGTAGGATCCAATATGGGCATCCAGTTCCCGCTATAGGATATTGACCAAGGAGTCCCTCGGGTCATGTCTGCATAGTTCTCGAACCCGCAGGGTCTGCACACTTAAGGTTCGACGTTGTTTTATGCGTATTTGAGTTATATGGTTGGTTACCGAATGTTGTTCGGAGTCCCGGATGAGATCACGGACGTCACGAGGGTTTCTGGAATGGTCCCGATACGAAGATTGATATATAGGATGACCTCATTTGATTACCGGAAGGTTTTCGGAATTACCGGGAATGTACCGGGAATGACGAATGGGTTCCGGATGTTCAGCAGGGGGGGCAAGCCCACCCGGGGGAAGCCCATAGGCCTTAGGGGTGCCACACCAGCCCTTAGTGGGCTGGTGGGACAGCCCAAGAAGCCCTATGCGCAGGAGAAAGAAAAATCAAAGAGAAAAAAGGGGAAGTGGGAAAGTGGAGAAGGACTCCACCTTCCAATCCTAGTTGGACTAGGATTGGAAGGGGAGGACTCTCCCCCTTGGTTCGGCCGAACCCCTTGGGGATCCTTGAGCCCCAAGGCAAAGCCCCTCCCCTCCCACCTATATATACGGAGGTTTTAGGGCTAATTTGAGACAACTTTGCCACGGCAGCCCGACCACATACCTCCACGGTTTTTCCTCGAGATCGCGTTTCTACGGAGCTCGGGCGGAGCCCTGTTGAGATTAGATCACCACCAACCTACGGAGCACCGTCATGCTGCCGGAGAACTCATCTACCTCTGTGTCTCTCTTGCTGGATCAAGAAGGCCGAGATCATCGTTGAGCTGTACGTGTGCTGAACGCGGAGGTGTCGTCCGTTCGGCACTAGATCGGAGTGGATCGTGGGACGGATTGCGGGATGGTTCGTGGGACGGTTCGCGGGGCGGATCGAGGGACGTGAGGACATTCCACTACATCAATCGCGTTTATTAACACTTCTGCTGTGTGATCTACAAGGGTACGTAGATTTGAAATCCCCCTCGTAGATGAACATCACCATGATAGGTATTGCGTGTGTGTAGGAATTTTTTTGTTTCCCATGCGATGTTCCCCAACAGTGGCATCATGAGATAGGTTCATGCGTAGATGTTATCTCGAGTAGAACACAAAAGTTTTTGTGGGTGGTGATGTGCGATTTGTTGCCCTCCTTAGTCTTTTCTAGATTCCGCGGTATTGTTGGATCGAAGCGGCTCGGACCGACATTACTCGTACGCTTATGAGAGACTGGTTTCATCGCTACGAGTAACTCCGTTGCTCAAAGATGACTGGCGAGTGTCGGTTTATCCAACATTAGTTGAATCGGATTTGACCGAGGAGGTCCTTAGATGAGGTTAAAGAAATTCATATATTTCCATTGTGGTGTTTGCATAAGTAAGATGTGATCCTACAAGATACCCATGGTCACCACGTAAAACATGCAACAACAATTAGAGGACGTCTAACTTGTTTTTGCAGGATATGCTTGTGATATGGTATGACCGACGATGTGATGTGATATATTGGATGTATGAGATGATCATGTTGTAATGGTTAATATCGACTTGCACGTCGAAGGTACGGCAACCGGCAGGAGCCATAGGGTTGTCTTTAAGCTAACGTTTGTGCTTGCAGATGCGTTTACTATATTGCTAGGACGTAGCTTTGGTAGTAATAGCATGAGTAGCACGACAACCCCGATGGCGACATGTTGATGGAGATCATGGTGTGGCACCGGTGACAAGAAGATCGCGCCGGTGCTTTGGTGATGGAGATCAAGAAGCACATGATGATGGCCATATCATGTCACTTATGAATTGCATGTGATGTTAATCCTTTATGCACCTTATCTTGCTTAGAACGATGGTAGAATTATGAGGTGATCTCTCACTAAAATTTCAAGACGAAATTGTGTTCTCCCCGACTGTGCACCATTGCGACAGTTCGTCGTTTCGAGACACCACGTGATGATCGGGTGTGATAGACTCAACGTTCACATACAACGGGTGCAAAATAGTTGCACACGCGGAACACTCGGGTTAAGCTTGACGAGCCTAGCATGTGCAGACATGGCCTCGGAACACATGATACTGAAAGGTCGAGCATGAATCGTATAGTTGATATGATTAGCATAGAGATGCTTACCATTGAAACTACTCTCGACTCACGTGATGATCAAACTTGAGATAGTGGATTTGGATCATGTACCACTCAAATGACTAGAGAGATGTACTTTTTGAGTGGGAGTTCTTAAGTAATATGATTAATTGAACTAATTTTCATGAACATAGTCTAATGGTCTTTGCGAATTACAATGTAGCTTGCGCTATAGCTCTACTGTTTTTATATGTTCCTAGAGAAAATTTAGTTGAAAGTTGATAGTAGCAAACTTTGCGGACCGAGTCTGTAAAACTGAGGATTGTCCTCGTTGCTGCGCAGAAGGCTTATGTCCTTAATGCACCACTCGGTGTGCTGCACCTCGAGCGTCGTCTGTGGATGTTGTGAACATCTGACATACATGTTTCTGATGACTATGCGATAGTTCAGTGCAAAATACTTAATGGCTTAGAAGCAAGGCGCCGAAGACATTTTGAAACGTCATGGAACATAAGAGATGTTCTAAAGAGATGAAATTGTTATTTCATGCTTGTGCCCTTGTTAAGAGGTATGAGACATCCGACAAGATTCTTTGTCCACAAAGTAGAGGAGAAAAACTCAATCGTTGAGCGTGTGCTTAGATTGTCTGAGTACGACAATCACTTGAATCAAGTGGGAGTTAATCTTCCAGATGAGATAGTGATGGTTCTCCAAAGTCACTGCCACCAAGCTGTGAGAGCTTCGTGATGAACTATAAACATATCAAGGATAGATACAATGATCCTTGAGCGATTCACGATGTTTGACATTGCGAAAGTAGAAATCAAGAAGGAGCATCAAGAGTTGATGGTTAGTAAAACCACTAAGTTTCAAGAGAGGCAAGGGCTAGGAGGGATACTTCGTGAAACGGCAAAACAATTGCTGCACTAATGAAGAGACCCAAGATTAAACCCAAACCCGAGACTAAGTGCTTCTGTTATTAGGGGAACGGTCACTGAGGCGTAGGTACCCTAGATGCTTGGTAGATAAGAAGGCTGGCAAAGTCGAAAGAAGTATATTAGATATACATAATGTTGATGTGTACTTTACTAGTACTCCTAGTAGCGCGAGGGTATTGGATACCGGTTCGGTTGCTAAGTGATTAGTAACACGAAATGAAAGCTACAGTATAAACGGAGACTAGCTAAAGGCGAGGTGACGATAAGTGTTGGAAGTGTTTCCAAGGTTGATGTGATCAAACATCGCACGCTCCCTCTATCATCGGGATTGGTGGTAAAACCTAAATTATTGTTATTTGGTGTTTGCGTTGAGCATGAACATGATTGGATCGTGTTTATTGCAATACGATTATTCATTTAAAGAGAATAATAGTTGTTCTATTTGCTTGAGTAATTACCCTCAATGGTTTATTGAATCTCGATCATAGTGTTACACATGTTCATAATATTAGTGCCAAAATATATAAAGTAATAATGATAGTACCACTTAGTTGTGGCACTGCCACTTGAGTCATGTTGGTATAAAATGCATGTGGAAGCTCCATGCTGATGGATCTTTGTACTCACTCATTTTTGAAACGTTTGAGACATGCAAACCATACCTGTTGGTATAAATGCATGAAGAAACTCCATGAGAGATGGATCGTTTGGACTCGCTTGATTTTGAATCACTTGAGAAATGCAAAACATGCCATATGAAACAAGAGAGTAACTTGTTGGAAATAATACATTTTTGATGTGTGCAGTCCAATGAGCGCTAAGGCACGCAGTGGATATCGTTATGTTCTTACTTCACTGACGATTTGAGTAGATACATGAGTATTTACTTGATGAATCACAAAGTCTGAAATATTGAAAAGTTCAATTCTGTTTCAGAGTGAAGTTCGTCGTAACAAGAGGATAAACTGTCTACGATATGATCATAGAGATGAATATCTGAGTTACGAGTTTTGGTACGCAGTTAAGACAATGTGGAAATTGTTTCGCAGTTCATGCCACCTGGAACACCATAGTGTGATGATGTGTGTGAACGTCATAGCCACGCCCTATTTGATATGGTGCATACTATGATGTCTCTTATCGAATTACCACTATCGATTATGGGTTATGCATTAGAGACAACCACATTCACTTTAAATAGGGCACCGCGTATTTTCGTTGAGATGACACAGTATAGACTGAGGTTTAGAGAAATCTAAACTGTTGTTTCTTGAAAGTTTGGGGCTTCGACACTTATGTGAAAAAGTGTCAGTCTGATAAGCTCGAACCCAAAGCGGATGAAAGCATCTTCATAGGATATCCAAAACAGTCGGATACATCTCCTATCTCAGATCCGGAAGCAAAGTGTTTGTTTCTAGAAACGGATCCTTTCTCGAGGAAAGGTTTCTCTCGAAAGAGTTGAGTGGGAGAGTGGTGGAACTTGATGAGGTTATTGAACCGTCACTTCAACCAGTGTGTAGCAGGGTGCAGGAAGTTGTTCCTGTGGCGCCTACACCAATTGAAGTGGAAGCTGATGATAGTGATCATTAGAGCTTCGGATCAAGTTACTACAAACCTCGTAGGTCGACAAAGGTCGCGTACTGCTACAGAGTGGTACGGTAACCCTGTCTTGGAGGTCATGTTGTTGAGCAACAATGAACCTACGAGTTATGGAGAAGCAATGGTGGGCCCGGATTCCGACAAATGGCTGGAGGCCATGAAATCCGAGAGAGAATCCATGTGTGAGAACAAAGTGTAGACTTTGGAGGAACTGCTTAATGGTAATAAGACTATTAAGTAAAGATGGATCTTTAAAAGGAAGACAGACGATGATGGTGATAAGTCACTATTAAGAAAAGCTCGACTTATCGCAAAGATGTTTCCGACAAGATCAAATAGTTGACTATGATGAGACTTTCTCACTCGTAGCGATGCTAAAAATCTGTTAGAATTATGTTAGTAGTTGCTGCATTATTTATGAAATATTGCACAGTGTAGACAAGAGTGAGTGAGAGGAAAGGTGTTCTTGGATGTATTCTAGCTGTGTTGAACACCCTTTCACGAGGTGGGAGAAGAGTATATATAGTGTGGAGTGAAATCCAGCCGTTGGAGGTGCATTAAGTCACACAGGGTCCGGACGTCCGACACTTGCCGGAAGTCCGGGCGCCCGCGAGGGGCCGGACGTCCGACAGTGGTCGGTCGTCCGAGGCCTGTAGGCACGACTGGAACTCTTTTGGATTTATCAGCGACCGGACATCCGACAGGGGTCGGTCGTCCGAGGCCTGTAGATACGACAGAACCTATTTGAATTTATCAGCGTCCGGACATCCGGAGTGGACCGGAAATTCGTGTTATGCAGTTCAATTTCTACTGGTGGTGGCTTTCGGATTTCCGATGGGGGTCGGGTGTCCGGCGCTCGGACGTCTGGAGGGAGCCGGATTTCCGAGATATAGAACACAAATTCTACTGGTGTAGACTTCCGGATTTCCGGAGCTTGGTCGGACGTCCGGCCCTCGGACGTCCGGAGGGAGCCGGATTTCCGAGTTATATGCTTCACAAACTACTATTGACGGGTTGCGGATTTCCGAAGCCAGCCGGACGTCCGGCCCTCGGACGTCCGGAGGGAGCCGGATGTCCGAGGCAATGGACATGTTTTGAATTGAAGACAGGGAGGAGAGTATGTGGTGTTTGGTATGAAAGTAAAGATGTGGTATGAGCAAGTTCATCGCAAAACCTGTGATCCCCTCTTAATAGTGCGGGATCCCTATACTCAATATCAGTAAACTCAAAAGACTACTCTACAGCATCTCTTCTTAATCCCGAGCCTTCTCGAAATATAAATCACCAATCTTTTCAGGCAGCCTTTGGCACATAAATCTCAATCTACTAAAGTACTTGCCGTCCTGAGATACACTCAACAAATAGGATTAGTTTCCTATGTATGTGTTGTCATTAACACCAAAAGACGATTAGGGGCATAGCATGCACTTTCAATCTCCCCCTTTTTGGTAGTTGATGACAACATATACATAGGTCTCAAAAAGATTTAACATACATTATAGTCTAGGAGATATTTAGTACGGAGCTCCCCCTTAAGATATGCATGATAAAGAAATCGAAGCTCCAATGGATCAACATGTAAAGATAATAAATCATCATAGAAATAAGGAAGCAAGACATAATAGTCTATGATGATATCATAGCAAGTCACAACCATTCATAGGTAGCCATACATGAGTTTTATCCATTACATTAAATCTCCAAAGACTAAAAATGACGATAATAAAAGCTTAACTACGATACATTACTCCCCCTTGGGCACCAAGTACCAAAAAGGGAGCCATCAACAGCACCAATGAAACTCAAAGCTCATCACCATCATCATCAGCATCATCAGCCAAACCACTGCCCCCAGCCTCGTCAAGGAAATCAGACCACTCAGGACCAGAAGGGAAGCCAAAATCAGTGGGAGGAGCAGCAGGAGGGGCCTCATCATCACTCACATCAAGAGTGCCCGAGGCTCTCAGACGAGCCTTGAGGGCATTCTTGGAGGAGACTAAGCGGGAAACCACATCATGGGTTTGACCACACTGGAAAGAGACGGCCTTCATTAGCGCAGAATGTGCCTTGCCAAGAAATTTGGCATTGCGACCGAGAGGAGCGGAGCTAGATGAGGGGGTGGCGGTCCGTGCAGCAGTGCAGCGAGTGGATGTGGAGGATGAGGGGGCTTTCTTGGGAGCAAAGTCATCCGCCATGTGAGCGGGAATGACCCACTTGCGATGGGTGTGAGTGACAGCCACAGAGAAATCAACAACATGGTTAATAAGTGCCTGGATGAAAGGAGCGTGAGGAAAGGCTCGCTTGTACTGAAAGCTAGCAAGCCGAATCTCATGCCATAGAAAATGGGGCACATTGATTTTGCCCTTGGGGTGCTCGAACAAGTGATACATGATGTCGATACAATAGCCACTGCAAGAACCCTTATCACCCATCTTGGGATAGATGGTGCGGATGAGACACTGAAAAATAATGAAGTAAGGTGAGCGCCAGATGGATACCTGGTTAAGGTCCTTCATGCGCTCATCCGCATAAAGCTCATGTAGTGGCTTGAGAAGATGTCCACACATGTCAATAGACTTAGGCGCATGGTTAGGGTCATCCCTATGTATTTTGAAACCGTAATTGGGGAAACCCAGTGCGGCAACAAATGTAGCATAAGAAGCTTCGAAGCGAACGTCAGAGGTGATCCAGCTGACAGTGTTGTCGGAGCCAAAATGGCATGTGGCATAGAACTGGTGAATGGCAGCAGCATTAAAGTCGCAATGAAAGGCAAACAGGGCGGCAAGCCCCGATGCCTCAATAAGCTCAATGGCACCCTGATATTTCGCCGGGTCCATGCGAATATGCTCAACATCAATAAAGTGATGAATAGATAACCCCTTAGGAACTATGACTGTGGTAAAGATGTCTGCCTGGACGTTTGTGCGGAAACGTGAGTCCGTAGAGTCACGTGCGACCTCGTATTGATCTATGTCACGGTGGAAAGTGAGATATGAAGCTGCGCCAAGTGTGGTGAAATTTGTGATAGCACGACCTAACGTGGTAGGAGGTTCTAGTGAAATGCGGCGAGCTTCACCTGCGGGCTGGGCAGGAGGAGGTTGTGGCATGTAGGACGCCCTGCGAGTCCCGGCCTTTGGCTTGGACCTTCGAGTGACGTGCTCAGGAAGGTCCTCGGTGGCAAGCTCCTCCTCGAAGTCAGGGTCAGCACCATCAGACGACGAGGGAGACGGCGAACGCCGAGCCGGAGAACGCCGGGCAGTCCGTTTGAAGGGACGAATTGGCTCATCCGAGTCCGACCCCGTGTTCATAGGGGTGCGAGAGGATGAGCCGGCCACGGTCTTCCGAGCGGTGTGCTTGGTCTTTCCCATGGAGCTCAAACACCTGAGGATGGATCCCGCGAAAAATACGGAGGAAGGAGTGGGGGATCCGCGGAGGAGATCGGCCCGATCTCGAGGTTGGCGGCGCAGGGCAGGAGCTCTTCGAGCAGCTCCTCGAGCTGGCGGTGGCGGCTGGGGGAAAATGGGGCGCTGGGGGTTAGGGTAAAAGCCCAGCCCCGCGCCCAGCTATATATATAGGCCCCAAGGCGTCGGACGTCCGACAGGCGTCGGACGTCCGGAGGTTATTTTGGCGTCGGACGACCGGAGGATTTTGCCGCCGGACGTCCGAGATTAGTCGGACGTCCGAGAAGGAAGTGGAGACAGAGGCTGATTCTGTTTTTTTTCTTGTTTTGATGATGATGACTTGCATGGCATCGCACACAAAAAGAAAATACGAACATGGTTTTCCTACAAGCATTACATGCATGAACTGATCTATGTGTACTTTGTCAGCTTAAAAGTATAGAATTACGACCCACTCCCCCTAAATACATGCGCACATCAAGACACAACCATAATGTGAGTGTGTGTATGTGTGCAAGATTTCAAGATATGTTGTCAAGCTCCAAGATACCAAGTTCACGCCTAAGTTGACAGAACCTAGCTACGCTAACTGGCTTGGTGAAAATGTCGGCTAACTGCATGTCGGTACCCACATGGGTAATATCAATGTCACCCTTTTGCACATGGTCTCTCAAGAAATGATACCTAATATCAATATGTTTTGTGCGAGGGTGATCAATGGGGTTCACGGAGATCTTTATGGCACTTTCATTATCACAGAGAAGAGGAACGTGTCGATACGTGATACCATAATCCTTTAGTGTTTGCCTCATCCATAGCAGTTGGGTAGCACAGCTTGCGGCTGCAATATATTCGGCCTCGGCCGTGGAGAGAGAAACACAGTTCTGCTTCTCCGAGGACCAACTTACCAACGAGCGTCCAAGGAACTGACATGCACCGAAAGTGGATTTCCGTCCCACTTTATCACCGGCCCAATCCGCATCGGAATACCCAATAAGATCAAACTTTGCATCCTTAGGGTACCATAAGCCTAACTTTGGGGTGTGAACAAGGTATCTAAGAATATGCTTAACCGCCGTGTGATGGCTTTCCATAGGGGAAGCTTGAAATCTAGCACATATTCCTACACTTAACATGATGTCCGGTCTAGATGCGCAAAGATAAAGCAGCGAACCAATCATGGAGCGGTAAGTAGATGGGTCAAAAGGAATACCGTTTGAGTCTTCATTTAGAACTACATCGGTGGCCATAGGTGTCTTCATTGGTTTAGCATTTGTCATATCAAATTTCTCAAGAATGTCCTTGAGGTACTTAGTTTGATACAAGAAAATCCCTTCTTGAAATTGTTGTATTTGAAAACCAAGAAAGAACTTCAAGTCCGTGTTGAGTGACATCTCAAAGGTCTTGGTCATGGAGGCCGCAAACTTCTTGCACAAATGGATGTTAGGAGACCCAAAAATGATGTCATCTACATAGATTTGGCATAAGATCAAATCACCATTTTCCCTCTTCGTAAAAAGAGTGGGATCGATCACCCCCACCACAAAGCCATCATCGAGTAGGAACTTCTTAAGATGATCGTACCAAGCACGGGGTGCTTGTTTAAGACCATACAGTGCCTTGTGAAGTTTATATACATGGTCTTTGTGATGAGGGTCAACAAACCCAGGTGGTTGTGATACATATACCTCTTCTTCTAGAGGACCGTTAAGAAAATCACTTTTCACATCCATTTGATGCAAAGTAAAACCATTGAAAGCAGCATAGGCCAATAAAATGCGAATGGACTCAAGACGAGCAACAGGGGCGAAAGTTTCACCAAAGTCCAAACCTTCAACTTGGGAGTACCCCTGTGCTACTAACCTTGCATTGTTGCATAGGACAGTCCCGTTCTCATCTTCCTTGTTCTTGAAAATCCATTTAGTTCCAATGACATTATGTTCCTCAGTTGGTCGTTCTACCAATGACCATACTTCGTTGCGTGTAAAACTATTTAGCTCCTCTTGCATAGCAAGTAGCCAGTCATTGTCACATAATGCATCCTGAACCCTGTGTGGCACGGTACTAGAGACAAACGAAAAGTGAGCACAAAAGTTTGTTAATTGTTTACGAGTCACTCTACCTTCCGACACGCCTGTGAGGATTTGATCAATATCAACACGACCGGCCACACGTGGCATGATGGAGGTCAAGGTTTCACGAGGTTCAACCTCGTTTCCATCATCAACGTCCTCAACATATGGATCATTTATGTGCGGAGGTAGATATTCCTCTTCCCGTTGCACCTGTTGAGGTTCATCATCAAACATACCCATACTTTGGTCTACCTCGTGAAGATCAACTTGTTCTTGAGTGTCATCAGGGTGAGAGACATGTTCTCCCACTTGATCCTCAACAACTGGCATGATGGGTAAGCTAATATCTTGTGGAGGTACGGGCAGTGAACTGTCTTGAGGATGCGAGATACTCTCATCATCTTCATCATCATCATGGGGTCTTTGTTCCATAGGCAGAAGTGCACCTACACCCATGTTTAAGATATCTTGTGGGGAGTCTTCTTCACCTGCATCATTTAGATCAACTTGCTCCCCATGGGAGCGGTTAAATTCATCAAACGTCACGTCACAGGTTTCTATAACACATCCAGTGGATTTGTTGTAGACTCTGTAGGCGTGAGAGTTTGACCCATAGCCAACAAAAATCCCTTCAGTTGTTTTGGATTGAAATTTCCCTAGCCGTTCCTGTTTGTTGAGGATGAAGCATTTGCATCCAAACACACGAAAGTACTTAACATTGGGCTTGTTCCCAGTTAGGAGCTCATATGGAGTTTTCTCCAATATTGATCGGAGGAAGAGCCGGTTTGATGCATGACATGCTGTGTTGACGGCCTCAGCCCAAAAACTATGGGGTGACTTGTATTCATCTAACATGGACCTTGCCATTTCCACAAGTGTCCGGTTCTTCCTCTCTGCCACACCATTTTGTTGAGGGGCGTAAGGTGCGGAGTACTGATGTTCAATTCCCTCATCACTAAGAAATTCTTCTAGGGTGTAGTTCTTGAACTCAGAGCCATTATCACTTCTTACTGCCTTGATGTCCTTGTCAAACTTTCGCTGGGCTTGTTTGGCAAAGTCAATGAAAGTGATCTTCGTCTCGTCGTTGGACTTGAGAAAGAACACCCATGTATATCTTGAGTAATCATCAACAATGACTAGGCCATACTTTTTCCCTCCAAGACTTGCCCATGAAGGAGGCCCAAACAGATCCACATGAAGGAGCTCTAACGGCCCCGAAGTGGATACAATGTTCTTGGGCGGATGTCTTGATTGATGTTGTTTCCCTGCTATGCATGCACTGCACACACGATCTTTCTTAAAAGATACATTTGTTAGTCCAAGTATGTGATTGCCGTTTAAGAGATTTTGAAGATTTTTCATGCCAACATGGGCGAGCCGGCGATGCCATAGCCATCCCATGTCGGCCTTGGCCATTAGACAAGTTGTATGGAAAGTGCTCTCTTTCGAGAAATCAACCGTGTAAAGGTTGCCATCCAACTCTCCAACAAAGGCCACTTCGAGAGTGTCTCTCTTAAAGACTTTCACGTCCGTTAGTCCAAATAATGTGTCATAACCGACGGAAGCCAATTGGCGAACTGAAAGTAAATGATATTGAAGGGATTGGACAAGCATGACATTTGCAATAGATATGTCATTAGTGATTGCCACCTTGCCCAACCCAATTACCTGCCCTTTCGACCCTCCACCAAATACAATGCTCATGTATGGTCGAATGGCTTGCATGAAGTCATAGAGCAAGTTACTATCTCCGGTCATATGATTGGTGCATCCACTGTCGATCACCCATTTGGCTCCACCGGAGAAAACAGCCTGTAACGAATTAAGACTTCGTTTGAGGTACCCATTTTGTCATGGGGCCTTTCACATTAGTTACAAGAGTCTTAGGGACCCAAATAGCATAGAATCGAAATGCATTACGGGGACCAACGAATTTGGCATAGACCTCTCCTTCCTTTGATTTGCGTAGTACATAGGATGGAGGCATGAATTCGGTTATCTTGTTGTGAGTAGACGAACCCCTAGTGGCCGATCCACTCACAACCTTACCTTTCTCCGTGTGTCCCTCTCGTACAAATATTTCCTTAAGAGGAGTGGTACACTTGAGAGGAGATGCACTTTTCTTGGCAGTGCTTGGGTTGAACCCAAGCCCTTCCTTGGCGAAACCTCCATTGTGTCGACTTAAGATCTCATTGAGAGTCTTTTGTCCTTGTGCACATGTCATGAGACCTCTGTCTAGCTGTGCCTTTAACGAACAGTTTTCCTCAAGGATAGATGTCAGTTCACTACTAGAGTTAGTAGTGCAGGTGTCAACATTGATAATAGGTGAGGAGTAGGCCTTAGCTAGAGTATCAAGATAAGTGACCTTAAGTGCCTCAAAGCTCTTTGTAAGAACAGTGAGTTTGTCTTCCTTGTCTTTGAGAGACAAGGATAGACGCTCACAGTCCTTAGAAAGAGAAGCATGAGAGTTCACAAGTCGGTCTTTATCATTTAGTAATTCTCTGCACACATTTTCAGCCTTTTTCAAGGAGGCAAGATCATTAGCATGTTTATCAAGGTTTTCACCTACTTTTGAATATAGTGCATCATTTTGTGCTACCTCATACAGGACTTTCTGCTCAAGGAGTTCATTTCTCTCCTTCTCCTCGGTGACGAGGGTTTCGAGTTCCTTGATGGTATTGGTGTGCTTACTCACCATTTCCATAAGTATGCGAAACATAGTGAGCTTCTTTCCTTTAAGAGAGCACATAAATTTGTTTATTTTAGCAAACATGGGATGATCTAGATCATTATCCTCATAGTGATCTTCCGCATCAAGATACTCATCAGAAGGAGTAGAAACTAGACTGAAGGAGTTTAACCGTGGGGTTACCTTAACCTTATCATAGGAGCTTTGGTCTTCCCCATCTCCCATGGCAGTCTTTGCCATCAAACACTTGTGAGCGTTGCCCTTGTAGTCCTTCATATAGTTGTAGTGAACAACATCACCACTTTTGTTTACTAGCCTCAAGGTGCTCTGTGTATCTTGAGCTACTCCGGCAACTCCACCAACATCTTCTAGATCTGATTCTTCTTGTGCAACCATTGCTCTTCCATCTGTCCTCTTGAACTTGGAGTTCATAGGGTTTGGTAGCTTCTTCTTTACAAAGGTCTTTGGAAACCTTGGTTTGTCTTCTCTCTTCTCATAAGGGCAGTCATTGGAGAAGTGGTTGGTTTCCTCACAGTTATAGCATTTCCTTACCTTCTTCTTTGGGAATCTTCCCTTGAACTTCCCTGCACTGAACTTCTTTACAAAGAGAGAAATGTCCTCAAAAGATGGGCTTTCATCAGAGTCAACATCATCACCATCTTCGCAGTCATCATCACCCTCTTCTTCTTCACTTTCTTCTTCGTCACACTCATGCTTGGCTTTCAAAGCAAGATTGATCTTTGATGTTGAAGTGCCATGCATGGCTAGGTGCTTTGTTGCATTTGGCTTTGACTCTTCAAATAATTGGAAGGTGGATATGATGTCATCCGGAGTCATTTCTTTGAAACCATGATGTTGCCTCATGTCCCATACCATTTGATGGTGATACGGAGCAAGAGCGTTAAGTAACTTGTCCACAAGAAATCTCTTGGTCAGATTGAAACCATCTTGCGTCTTGTCACAGTCACATGACTCAATGTCTGCGGCGAGAGTCATGAGCCGTTCTAGTAGTTGCTTGGGAGATTCACCCTTTTCCATACAGAAATTCTGTAATTGCCCCTTGGCAATTTCATATTGAGCAAGCCGAAGAGTGGAGGTACCGGTCTTGGTCCTTATGATGCTGTCCCACAATTCCTTGGCACTTGTGATGTGAATGTAAGGTCTTCGTTGCTTGTCATTCATTCCTTTTCTTATGCACATGATCGCAGTGTCATTGAGATGCTTGTCATAAGTTTCTCTGGGCGTGAGGCATCTTGGATCAATAGGATTGTACCCATGCTCGAGAATGTCCAGCATCTCATCATTGGCGTACCTAAGATGATCCTGCATACCAACTCTCCACAAAGCAAAATCGGAATTGTCATCAAGCAAGGGAGGTTTTCCTCCAGGATTGTACTTAGGTTTCTCAATTTTAGATCTAGCATAAAGCCATGGAACACTGGTTTGGTTCCTTTCCGGAGGAGGTTGGCCAAATGAAGTACCGTGAACGTGGGGCCCTGAGGCCCTCGGGGACGTGGTTGTCCCCGTGGTTAGTGATGCTAGTCTCATTTGGATCATGGTCTCAAGAGAAGCATCATGCTCCTCTTTTTGCTTGACAAGGGCCCATTCCAGGTCCTCAGAGGTGAAAGACTTGGCTTCCGAGGAAGTCCCGTCCCTCTGCACTGGAGCTACCGTAGCTGGATTCACGTCCATCTCGCTCTAGGGCGGTTAAGCCACACAAATAGAGCATGTGGCTCTGATACCAATTGAAAAGGATCGAGATGGACCTAGAGGGGGGGGGGGTGAATAGGTACAAATCCAAATTTTAATAATTACTTAGCAATTTTAGGCTAAAGTGCGGAATATGAGTGTAAGCCTAATAATTGCTATGACAAAGAGTAAGCTATTTGGAGTGAAGTAATACAAGCGGTAAACAATAATCAAATACACGTATGTAATAAGGATTAACAAAAGTAGAGAGTTAGGGTTAGGAATAACCGAAACTCCGAGAGAGACAAGGATGTATCCCGATGTTCACTTCCTTGGAGGGAAGCTACGTCACCGTTAGAGGGGCGGATGTTACCACGAAGGCACACCAACGCCACGAAGGCTCACCCTATTCTCCCTTTGAGATAACTCCACGAAGGCGTTTCTCAACCACTAGTGGTAAGCCTTGAGGTGGCTTCCAAACCTTCACAAACTTTCCGGGGGATATCACAATGGTTTGATTCCTCTCCGAAGACTCCTACCGCCTAGGAGTCTCCAACCTCCAAGAGTAACAAGATCACGGGGATTACTCAAAACTTGCTCAAATCACAAATCACTTTGGTGGGAAGGAGGAGAGGGAGACGATCTATCTTTTGATTGGAACAACACTCAAAGGGACTCACAAATGCTCTTGGGATCTAGGATTTGGTGTAGACAAGAGTGAGTGAGAGGAAAGGTGTTCTTGGATGTATTCTAGCTGTGTTGAACACCCTTTCACGAGGTGGGAGAAGAGTATATATAGTGTGGAGTGAAATCCAGCCGTTGGAGGTGCATTAAGTCACACAAGGTCCGGACGTCCGACACTTGACGGAAGTCCGGGCGCCCGCGAGGGGCCGGACGTCCGACAGTGGTCGGTCGTCCAAGGCCTGTAGGCACGACTTGAACTCTTTTGGATTTATCAGCGACCGGACATCCGACAGGGGTCGGTCGTCCGAGGCGTGTAGATACGACAGAACCTATTTGAATTTATAAGCGTCCGGACGTCCGGAGTGGACCGGAAATTCGTGTTATGCAGTTCAATTTCTACTGGTGGTGGCTTCCGGATTTCCGATGGGGGTCGGGCGTCCGGCGCTCGGACGTCCGGAGGGAGCCGGATTTCCGAGATATAGAACACAAATTCTACTAGTGTAGACTTTCGGATTTCCGGAGCTTGGTCGGACGTCCGGCCCTCGGACGTCCGGAGGGAGCCGGATTTCCGAGTTATATGCTTCACAAACTACTCGTGACGGGCTGCGGATTTCCGAAGCCAGCCGGACGTCCGGCCCTCGGACGTCCGGAGGGAGCCGGATGTCCGAGGCAATGGACATGTTTTGAATTGAAGACACGGGAGGAGAGTATGTGGTGTTTGGTATGAAAGTAAAGATGTGGTATGAGCAAGTTCATCGCAAAACCTGTGATCCTCTCTTAATAGTGCGGGGTCCCTATACTCAATATCAGTAAACTCAAAAGACTACTCTACAACATCTCTTCTTAATACCGAGCCTTCTCGAAATATAAATCACCAATCTTTTCAGGCAGCCTTTGGCACATAAATCTCAATCTACTACAGTACTTGCCGTCCTGAGATACACTCAACAAATAGGATTAGTTTCCTATGTATGTGTTGTCATTAACACCAAAAGACGATTAGGGGCATAGCATGCACTTTCAATCTCCCCCTTTTTGGTAGTTGATGACAACATATACATAGGTCTCAAAAAGATTTAACATACATTATAGTCTAGGAGATATTTAGTACGGATCTCTCCCTTAAGATATGCATGATAAAGAAATCGAAGCTCCAATGGATCAACATGTAAAGATAATAAATCATCATAGAAATAAGGAAGCAAGACATAATAGTCTATGATGATATCATAGCAAGTCACAACCATTCATAGGTAGCCATACATGAGTTTTATCCATTACATTAAATCTCCAAAGACTAAAAATGACGATAATAAAAGCTTAACTACGATGCATTACTCCCCCTTTGGCACCAAGTACCAAAAAGGGAGCCATCAACAGCACCAATCAAACTCAAAGCTCATCACCATCATCATCAGCATCATCAGCCAAACCACTACCCCCAGCCTCGTCAAGGAAATCAGACCACTCAGGACCAGAAGGGAAGCCAAAATCAGTGGGAGGAGCAGCAAGAGGGGCCTCATCATCACTCACATCAAGAGCGCCCGAGGCTCTCAGACGAGCCTTAAGGGCATTCTTGGAGGAGACTAAGCGGGAAACCACATCATGGGTTTGACCACACTGGAAAGAGACGGCCTTCATTAGCGCAGAATGTGCCTTGCCAAGAAATTTGGCAATGCGACCGAGAGGAGCGGAGCTAGATGAGGGGGTGGCGGTCCGTGCAACAGTGCGGCGAGTGGATATGGAGGATGAGGGGGCTTTCTTGGGTGCAAAGTCATCCTCCGTGTGAGCGGGAATGACCCACTTGCGATGGGTGTGAGTGACAGCCACAGAGAAATCAGCAACATGGTTAATAAGTGCCTGGATGAAAGGAGCGTGTGGAAAGGCTCGCTTGTACTGAAA